>NW_028261387.1:31349063-31669896 GCF_051295495.1 Thamnophis sirtalis
GCATGTCCATCTCCACATCTCTATGACAATGCGTTGGAATATTGCCTCCGTAAACAAATGAAGCCTGTGTATTCCTCCCCATTTCTAGCAGCTAGATATTGAGAACTTACCCTCCTAAGGGTTCTTTAGAAATAAGCCCTTTGGCTTATTTGCATGAATCCCGTGCATGGATCCTTGCATGGATCCAAGTGAATAACAGTATCGCTTTGCTTGTTCTTTTCTGTTTCCTCAATTGTCCTGGTCTTCTCCAGGAACTGTAATTTCTGCAGGCTCACTTTTAAATGGATGAAGCAGATAAGCTTTATATAATGGAAAGAAAATGCGCAGAAAGTCCTTTGATGAATTGACCTGTTTTTAAATGGATTTGAACAAAATAGGTGGTCTTTCCAAACTTTGTATCTGATCTTTATATCTTGGAGGATATGGCTAACATATGTTTACTTCTCATGCACAGAATACTTCTTCAGTATTCGATTGATATTACAAAAATGCATCTGTCTAGAGTATCTTTGAAATGCTCTTCACACTTTGGATTTATTCTCTGGGGTTTCTACATGCATACACACACACACACACACACACACACACACACACAAAATGCTGAGGTTCTTTTTGCATTGTCTTTAAAATTAATCTGTAGTTTACAGAGCTCAGCTGTTACAGTGAGATCTAGTATTGTTGCTTTTGTCATCGGTTAAGCTGTTCATGTGCTGGGTTTCAGCATAAGATCAGTCGTCTACTCAATTCAAGATATGGATTAATTGGACTATATGTTAGGGATCAGCAAGTGCTGACTATTATCAATTAGATTCCCTAGTAATTGCCATAATTGTGATTCTGGTAAGGTAGCAGAGATGGAACTGTCACCTAGCTATCCTAGAAATTGTATTTCAAAGGTGCTTTTTCAGGAGGCAGCTGATTTTCTTGTTTTTTCTTTGAAGACATTTCGATTCTCATCCAAAAAGTTTCTTCAGCTCTGACTGGATGGTGGGGAATAGAAGGATATATATACTCCTTACAGACTGCTAGTCATTGTATGTGGCATTGTGCTGAGGATGTCTCTTAGTGACACTCAACAGGATAAAAGTGGACTTTTTGATTTGTTCAGGCTGGAGGGTTAGATGTGGTGGATTGCAGTGGAATCGTGAGAGATGGCTGTACTTGTCATTTTGCGGTGCTGGTTGTACCTAATGAGCCATCTATGTTCCTGGACTGTTGGGTGTTTTAGGATGTTTTGAATTGTTTCCTGGAATAGCATATCAAGGAGCAGGCCAGCAAGCTTTTAATGTTCAGGAAATCTCTCAGAACCTAGCTGTGACATCAGACCTGGAGATCCCAGAGGACTGTTGAAATTCTAAAATGGCTCCATGGCTACAGTTAATGTTCACTCTTTCTTGTGTCTTGTTTATTTTATTTTAATTTGACTGTTCTAGTTTTTAATAATGATTGGTCTTATATATTTATTGTCTTCATTAGCTGTTGTATAGTACCCAGAATTGCTTTTTGTGAGATGGACAGCCATATAAATTTAGTAAATCAATTATAAAGTGGAATAGTTACACTTTAGAGCTGTGAAGAAGCTCTCACTATTGTTGGAATGTCACCAGAGTTATATATTGATTCCAAGGTTGCATGGACTCACCAGAACCCATTTTTCCAGTCCCTGGAGTCCTGTTCTAGCGTGATTACTTAAAGTTGTTAGCTTAACTTCACAGTATTTTTTGGCGAGGAACAAACTAAATTGTAGTGTGAGCCCTGAAATAGACTTTGGAAATAGTAATATCTGGAGACAGCAGAATAGAAAAGAAAGAACTGGAGAAAATCATAAAACACAAAGACCTGCAAATAGAAGTAGAACAACTGTGGAAAAGAAAACAAAGATAGTACCAATAGTAGCGGACTCTTTGAGTGCAATCACAAAACATCAGGCAGTTTTGTTTGGAACAACATATATCCTATGACAATACCTTTAACATAATCAGATAACAATATCTGCCTATTCTATTGGGAAAGTCTCAATAGGGGGACAAAAATGACAAATCTGGTCTAAACATCTGGCTGACTATGCGATGAAACATAATAAAAATCACTGCATTTTCCCCTTTCACACAAACTCAACTTTATTTCCACGTGCAATGTGGTTTCACCTGCATTGTAGTGCAATTTTGCACAAAAGCTGAGTGCAACTGGTGGCTAATCAAAACATTGCAGATTACCATGGGACAACTTTCTCCAATCTAGTGATCTCCAGATGTGTCATAATTGACTGGGAATTCTTGGAGTTCCAGTCTTATGTTCCTCAGGATGCAAGGATATGAAGTTGGGAAGAGTAATTGATTCCATTCATTGATTTTAGTAAATAATTAGGATAAATGTCAGCCTTGGTTTTGCTGCTTGCTTTTCGGCTGCCATTGAAACGGGGAGGGAGGGCATGGTATTTGGGTGGGGGGGAAATAATCTTTACAGGAGGACTGTTAATTGGGAGTTGTTCTCACCATTTCGTTTGCGCATGTGGAAGGAGGGGAGTTTCCCGCCAAGGCCAACTGTCCAGCATTCCAACCTGATGATGATGTTTGAAGATGTTTCCCACCTGACAGTTGTGGTGATATACGATTGGACTGTGGACTGGGGTACCAAGGGGAGGGGAATGAATCATGTATTGATATCTATTGCTTTCACGCTCTTTTGCTCAGATCCAGCTTTGCTTCGCTTCTCATTGTTTATAATCAGTAAAAGTACACTTAATTCTGAAACATGGAGTTGAGTGGTTTCTTTCTTGGTTATTAAATGAAGGAGCCATGACATTAAGCTGGATCTCACTTCACACCCATCCCGGAGTGAACACCTTCTGAGGGGGGTGCACCCAACGCTGAAAAATGTCCCTCCATGGCAGTGATCAAGAGGAAGACATGGGAGCGGCTGCAATTCCTTCGGTGACGGAAATGTTGGCCGACCTACAAGTAGAGGAACTATCTGTTCGACCCAGGTGGACTTGGGGAGTGGGACAGAAAGAGGAATCTGAAGAATCGTTAACTGGGATTATGGTGAATAGACCCAGAAAACCAGCAGCTGACTGGCGAGGCCCTGAAGAGGAAAATCTCATGATGTCCCAAGCCATGAAACTTCTCAAAGGAGTGTGGGAGAAGCACCGGATTCGAGAGAGTGGTATGGACAGAGGACTTGAGGAGGAAACAGAAAGAAGGTATACTTTGCCTAGTTTGAGAGAGGCTGGGGGGGGCGAAGGGGGAATTGCACAAGATGACCCAGCGCCGACCCCAATCCCTGCAGCTAGAGACATTCCAAGAGCGGGGGGGGGGGGCTCAGAGACGCCGAATGGCTAAAGTCCCTCCTTTAAGTGTGAAATAGGGGGGAGACCCTAAAGAACTCGGGCTATTTCTAATTCAGGTGTGGAATTATATGCAGATGTATGGCCAAGATCTGGGGTCTGATGAAGCTAAAGTGACAATTGTATTAATGGCTTTGGAGAATAAAGCAGTGGACTGGATGGTGGGGCTACATAATAATGACTCCCCTCTTTTAAGAGACTTTAACAGATTTATGGCAGCTTTGAGGAAGCGTTTTGAGGACCCCCTCATTGAGCACAGAGCAAGAATTAAATTTACAACTCTTAGACACGGGAAAAGATCAGTGGCTGAGTATGTGCAAGAATTTCAGGAGCTGTCAGCTTATGTGAGGGGTTGGTCTGAAGAAGCCTTGCTAGACCGTTTCGCTGATGGATTAAACAAAGAGGTTTATCAGCAATGTGTGAACAGGAGACCACCCTGAAAATTGCAGCCCTGGTATGAGGCAGCCGCTGACGTGGAAATTGACCTAGCCAGACTTTATTACAAAGGAGAAGGGGAGAGTGAGGAATCCCCCCTGCCAACCCCCCCTGCCAAAAAACCCCTCCCAAGAATGCTGAAAGGGGGGAAGGGTGGATTTACAGGCAAACCCAAGCCTCCCATGTGCTTCCGCTGTGCTTCCGCTCCCATGTGCTTCCGCTGTGGGAAGGAGGGGCATCGTGCTGTAAACTGCCGAGTCAAGATCAGCCAAAGCGCCCCACCCCCTCGGAAAGAGAAAAAGCTAGAGAAACCTCCCAGCAGAAGGAAGGAACCAGCCTTAACAGGGGAGGATCTCTCGGCATTTGGACCCGGAGGAAGGAGAAAATGAAACCCCCAGCTTGTCCAATGACAGTGACTCTGATGAGGCGGAACGCTGGGTAAGTTCCCGTTAGGGGCCCATGACTGTCCCAGTTGAGCTTAGAGTGCCCTCTTCTGGCACCCCAGAGAAAATTCTAGTTCTTTTGGATTCCAGTTGTTCACGATGCATTATGAGCCCAGAAATAGTAGAAAAATTGGGATTAAGACTAAAAACTTTGAAAATCCCAATTGCATTTTGCCAATTAGATGGCTCTATTGCGGGAGGAAGCCCTGCTCATTTTGTTACTGAACCTATTGAGATGTGGATGGGAACCCACCAAGAAATGATAAGTTTTATTGTAGCTCCAGGGATGGACTGACCCCTTATATTGGGATTACCCTGGCTACGTAGATGGAACCCATGCATAAATTGGAGGAAAGGTTAGTTACACATTCGGTCTGCTACGCCCCCTGAAGGGGAGGAGGGGGTTCCAGAACTGAATGAGGCAGGCCCCAAACTAGCAGCCAGAGGGCAGGAAAAAATTGAAGGGGAGGAGAAAATCCCAAGAGAATACTGGGACCTGAAAGATGTTTTCAGTGAGAAATCTTCTGCCCTCTCACAGGCCCACAGATTGCAGCATTGGTAAAACTCCCTAAGCCCCAAATTTATTCAATGACCCCTAGGGAAATGGACGAATTAAGAAAATTCATTGACAAAAATTTGCAAAGGGGATTAATCGAACCTGCTAGGCCCCGAGTGGCTGCTCCAGTCTTGTTCAGAGAAAAGAAAGATGGGTCCTTTCGTCTCTGTGTGAATTTTAAAAACCTTAACGGAATTTGTGCCCAAAATGTCTACCCTTTACTGTTGATGAAGGACATGCTAGCCCAATTGGGGAAGGGGAAGTTTTCACAAAGTTAGATCTGCAAGAGGCATACTATCGAGTCAGAATTAAGGAAGAATTAAGGAAGGGGATGAGTGGAAAACTGCGTTTAATTGCCTCTTGGCTGTTTCCAATTTCGAGTTATGCCGTTTGGACTGCAGTTTTCATGCAATTAATTAATGAGGTTTTACATGACCACCTTTACAAAGGTGTGATGGTCTATTTGGATGATATCCTTATTTACACAGAAACACGTGAAAAACACGTGAAAAACACGTGAAACTGGTTTGCACTGTGCTCAAGAATCTTCGTGCAGCAGAACTGTATGCTAAATTGTCCAAATGTGAATTTCATCAGGAAAAGGTGGACTACCTGGGGTATCGCATCTCCCACAAGGGGATAGAAATGGACCCAGCAAAAGTCAAAGCGGTCACTGAATGGGCAGCCCCCCGCACATGTAAGCAATTACAAAGCTTCTTAGGTTTTGCCAATTTCTATCGTCAATTTATTCCTTCTTTTGCCAAGATTGCTCTGCCAATTACAAACCTCCTGAAATTGAAGGGGGGGGCGAAACCCAGACCGAGTAAACCCTTGAACTGGACTATGGAGTGTCAGGCTGCCTTCGAGAAATTAAAATGTGTCTTTGCAGCTGAACCATTCCTCAAACACCCGGACATGGATTCACCTTTTGTGTTCCAAGTGGAGGCTAGTGATGTTGCAGTGGGGGCGATACTACTTCAGGCGAATGCACAAGGGAAGTTACAACCCTGCGCTTATACCTCTCGTAAGCTTACAGAAACAGAGAAGCAATAGGCTATTTGGGAAAAAGAAGCTTTTGCTGTCCGGTGGGCTTTAATGACCTGGCGTCATTTTTGGGAAGGGACAAAACACCCTTTTGAGGTATGGACTGATCACAAAAACTTGGAGGCGTTGAAAACCCCCAGGAAACTGTCTCCTAAACAAATGCGATGGGCACAACACTTCAATAGATTTAATTTCACTTTGAAATATATCCCAGGAGGGAAGAACTTTATGGCTGATGCTTTGTCCAGACTTCCTCAATATAACAATTCAAAGCTGAGTGTTGTCCAACCTGTCATGCCAACGAGAAGCCTGGCCATTCCTATTGTCACCAGAAGCCAGGCCGATTCCAATTTGGAAGTCACACAAGACCTCGTTACAAGCTCAAAGGAGCTCTTTCAGATGATGACTGGTTCTGCCAACATACGGATGAATGCACCATGAAGGATGGCCTAGCTTGGATTGGGGCTAAATTGTATGTTCCCGCAACCATTAGAGCCATGGTCCTTCAGCGTGCTCATGACTCTTGCATGGCCGGTCACTTTGGTTTTGTGAAAACCCTGCATCTCGTCAAGAGGCAATTTTGGTGGCCCTCATTGAAAAAAGACATTGAATCTTATGTGGCTAGTTGCCCCACTTGTGCTGCGGCAAAGTGTCCACCAGGGAAGCCTCAAGGGTTGCTCCAGGCAGTAGCCCGTCCTGAGGCACCGTGGAAGGAGATCTCCATGGACTTCATTGTTGAATTGCCAGAAAGTCAAGGAAATACAGTGATTTGGGTTGTTACTGACTTGTTCTCCAAGCAAGTTCATTTTGTTCCTTGTTCCAAGATCCCATCTAAATCCCTGGCTAAATTGTTTATTACGCATATTTATCGTCTGCATGGGGTCCCAGACCGCATCATCTCAGATAGGGGAGTCCAATTCACCTCCTTGTTTTGGAAGGAGTTTCTGAAGTTAATTGGCTCCACCGAGGGCTTAAGCTCCGCCCATCACCCTCAAACTAACGGTGCCTGTGAGAGGACTAATTCTGTACTGGAACAATATCTCCATTGTTTCATCACTTACCAGCAAGATAATTGGGTGGAGTTGTTGCCTCATGCTGAAGTAGCATATAACAACTCGGTTCACAGCAGCACGGGATTTACGCCCTTCAGGGTGGTGTACGGACATGATTTTGTGCCTATCCCCGAAATACCTTGGGAAAAACCGCAAGTGCTGTCCCTTTCCGAGTGGAGTGACTGGCTCCGAGAGATGTGGCCTTTGGCTTACCGGGCGCTGGATGCTGCACATCAAGCACACAAGAAACAAGCGGATAAAAAGAGGGCGAAACCAAAGGGGTATAAAGTTGGTGATCGTGTATATTTATCCACCAAATTTCTTCAGACCTCTCAAAAGTCTAAGAAATTGGGCCCCAAGTATGTTGGCCCATTCCTGATTATCAAGGTCATCAACCCTATCTCCGTACATCTGGAACTGCCTAAATATCTCAACCGTGTCTACCCTGTGTTTCATGTTAAACTCATAAAGCCGGAACGCACTTCTCCGTTGCGGAGCCCCTTACCGGCTCCACCTGCCCCACTCCTAATTGAGGGTGAACAACATTTTGAAATTAAAGAAATTTTGGACTCTCGAAAACGTAGAAATCATGTTCAGTATCTTGTGGCATGGAAGCACTTTTCTCCCTCTCATGCTGAATGGGTCGATAAATCGCATGTACGGGCCTCTCGACTTCTTCGTAAATTCTACTCTGCCTACCCAGACAAACCTTGACCTTCATTGATTTCTCTTTTCTTTCCCTTTCCTTTTTTCTTCTATGTTATGTTGTTCATTTGTTTGTCTGTGTTTTTTCGTTTCTGCAGGCGTGATCGTCCCTTTTCTGGAGGAGGGCCAGATGTCAGCCTTGGTTTTGCTGCTTGCTTTTTGGTTGCCATTGAAACGGGGAGGGAAGGCATGGTATTTGGGTGGGGGAAATAATCTATACAGGAGGACTGTTAATTGGGAGTTGTTCTCACCATTTCATTTGCGCATGTGGAAGGAGGGGAGTTTCCCGCCAAGGCCAACTGTCCAGCATTCCAAACTGATGATGATGTTTGAAGATGTTTCTCACCTGACAGTTGTGGTGATATACGATTGGACTGTGGACTGGGGTACCAAGGGGAGGGGAATGAATCATGTATTGATATCTATTGCTTTCACGCTCTTTTGCTCAGATCCAGCTTTGCTTCGCTTCTCATTGTTTATAATCAGTAAAAGTACACTTAATTCTGAAACATGGAGTTGAGTGGTTTCTTTCTTGGTTATTAAGTGAAGGAGCCGTGACAATAAACTTATTGGTCGTCCCTTTGTATCTGCTATTCTGAATTTGCATTGTAATGCATTATTGTAATGGACTTATATAGATTTTAGTAATTATGATTCCCTAGATAGCAATTTTAATTTTGAATATTTTAATAATTTCTAAGAGTTCAGATATTCTAGGGTTTTTTCCTGCCTGCCCCCCCCCACTCTGGCGATTTGAAACCCCCAGTTATACTACATTTCCAGCAGACAACTCTTTGTGTAAATAGGAAAACTTACAGTGTGGGAAAAAACCTTAATTGTTGGAAACAGTGACATTTATTGCTGTATAATGTTTTAGATTGACCTATTTCAAAAGGATAGATATGTTAATTGTTATTTTAATCATATGAATTCAATTTGACTTAATAGGGTAAAGTCTAAGCAGTATTGCAATTTATTTGAATTGAAAATAATCCATGAATATTTGGTAAAGTCAACCTTAATATTTCTTTTTGAAAAATGACTACAAAGTGTGATGAGAGTTGACTTACTGTATCTTGAAAAAACATTGGATACATGGAATGAGAAGGGAGATTGCAATGAATAGTTTATTTTCTTTTATGACATTAAGTAAGTACAAAAGATTTTCTTAAATAAAAAGAAAGAAAAGAAATCCTGAGAATAAATAGCTGTTGGAGCAGGAAAGTAGAGTTTTCAAATTAGGAACATATGGTTCAGGCATTGACACTATCCAGGTTGACACTTACATGGCGACATCACTCCTTGGTGATTGTTGTTACTGTTTAGAAAACCCTAAATCATATTTTCTGGTAGAAAGTACCAAGACAACATCAAAAGGATTTTGAAAAGATTTGTAGTACAATGTCCTACCAACAAATTTTTCAAATCCACTGAATCTGGGACAGACAATTCAACCCAGATGATTGAGCTTGGCATCCTGATTTACCTGGACATTATTCTGTAGTTGCACACATGGTCCTCCTCTTTCTTTGCCTTGAGCACACAAACCCACTTACTCCTGACTCTGATTAGTGGGAAAATCTTAAGGTACTGGAAAAATGAGATCAGGGAGTATTAAAACGAAAGTATTAAGTCCAAAAACAGCACAGTAATGTCAGGAGGTAAAGTCATGATAATGGCTTCATTCATATAGGTATGTATGTAATCTTTGATTTATGACTATTCATTCAATAACTGTTCAAAGTTACAGTGGTGCTGAAAAAATTGACGTACAGCCTGCGCTGAAGCTGCTATGGCTCTGAAGTTGTGTGATCAAAATTCAGGTGCTTGGTAGTTCATCCCCATTCATGATCGCAAGACTTTTTCAGCTTCTCCTATCCGCTTATCTCCCCCTATCTCCGTCCTTCACTCACCCTGAAGTTGCCCAACCTAGTCCAAACCACAGATCACCTTGCACTCCTTGCTGCCACTGCACTAGTTCATCTTCACTGTCTTCTTGTACCCACCCCTGAGGTGAGCCATGTCTGGCTGCTGGGCTTGATTGGAGCTGGACTTTGCTATGCACTGCATACTAAAATGACTGTTCTGTTGCATTATATGGCGACCAAAACAACCATTACATTGCCTTACATGGTGACATCACTCCTTGGTGATTGTTGTCCTTTGGTCACCCTGCACCCTGCAGCTTCCCCAACCTAGTCCCAACCACAGGCCATCCCCATCACCTTGGCTCTTGAGATCCTTGCTGCCATGTGCTCTACTGTGCTTGTTCATCTTCACTATCTTCTTGTTCCCACTGCTGAGATGTGCCTCATTTGTCTGCTGGACCGGGCTAGGTCTGGCTTCACACTGCAAAAAATGCAGGGAAAAAAGCAGCCCCAGAGCCAAAATACCTTTCTGCGCTGTGCTCCTGAGCTGTAAGCTATAAAATCAGAAGTCACTTCTTTACAATTTCCTTTGATTTCTGCACAATTGTCTTTGCTCTTCTTTATTTTCATTCATAATAATAAATATTAGTGATTGTTGGTTTTATTGCCTTTCAAAATTCTAATAAAGTTTATTTAAAGTTTATTTAAAACAAACAAATGTGAAGTGGGTCAAAGTGTGTGTATCAAGTGTGTACTGTATGATTACAGTAAGTCTGTTAATAGCTTAAATGTTAAGATCGTACATATACAGTAACATCCCTGGAATATAACAGTTGTATATGTCAACAAAAATAATTAGTTAAATGGTGGCTAGTTTTAAAAACAAAAGAAAACACCCAACTCTTTACCTCTTTCATTAGATACTGCTTTAGATGTAACTTCTGAATCTGGTTTACTAGTGATGATGAAACTACCAAAATACCCTCAAAATTCAATCTCTTACTTTTATAACATTTCATCAGGCAAACCTAAAAAATACATGGATTTTATGTCTGATATAATTTCGGTTACTTGTTAGCCCAAAATAATGTAAAAGCATATTGGTTTTTTTAACTATTGTAATTAGGAATTTGTATTTTTAGTTTGCAAACTTTCCAGTTACTATACTTTGACAGCTAGAGACATGTAACCAGTGCATAACTTATAATGGCAATATCCAGAGTATAACAGTGCTTTCTATGTTCTTTTGGTCAAATTGGTTAAAAAGAAAACTTGTATAAAATGAGTCAAAAGAATGTCAGATAACACTTATGTATTTAGAGTTATGGTTGTTACTCCTTCAGTTCTTGTAGCAGAACTTCAACTCCATTTCTTAATGTCTCTGCTTGGCAGCCCTGCAGGTCAAGCTGACATTTGGTAACTTGATAGTGTAAGAGTATTCTGCTGTCCTGAGCAAATTGCTTAATTTTCTTCCTTGGCCAATGTTGATTCAGTGTGACAATAATATGGCCACGCATCTCTTTTGTTTTTACAAAACCAAGACTGGTCACTGAAGCATGTGGAATGGCATTTGGTTGGGAATCAGATAGAAATGAGATTGCAATATAGATCACTGTGACCCTGCCTTGTTGGCAAATGCGGCAAAGCTGGAGAAATAATGCTCCATTCAAAAGACCCCACCAAAACAACAGAGCATTCAAAGTCATATTTAATTTCAAGTAAAATGAATGCTTCTATCTTATTGTTTTGTGAAGGTCTTTCTCTTGTCTGTGGATCCTTCCCCAATTTTGGATGGATGGAAAGAGAATTCTCATCTAGTTTGAGACAAAGGCACCCTGGGCATTTGAAGATACTTTTATTATCTTTCTGGCACAATATCTGAGGTGTAAGCTTGGCATAAGAAAAATACTAAGTTTTAAGGATTTCAATATTTGAGAAATAAAAAGAAATTTTTTTCCAAGAATGATCCTTGTATGTACGTATGTCTACAGGTAGTCCATATGCTGCTCTATAGGTAGTGCTTGGTTTACAACCATTTGCTTAATGATTGTTTGACATTATGGGACTCAGAATTGGTGCTTTACAGTCCATAAAACAGTTCTAGCTAATGTTAGGCAAACCCCCACTGTGGTTTTTTAGTACTCGGCAACCAACTTGCCTTTATATCAGGTTGCAGTGTATCATTGTCACAATACTCTGATCTGCAATATGTTTTGCCTGTTTTCTGTTTGTGCAACATATTGAACTTAGTTGTGGTTTTAAATGCCAGTGCAAAATGGATGAGCTTGACATTAAAACAAATATGATCTTTGGTGATATCACAATCTACTGCAAATTTTCTATAGTATAGGCCCTTGATGGCGAACCTATGGCACCTAAGGCCCCTGAAAGCTCCGGAGGGCTAAAACCGGCCCAACAAGCAAACTGGAAGACTGTTCCCGAACTTCTGGTTTGCCCATAGAGCCAGTTTATCGTGCCCCGGAGGCTTCAGGGAAACTCCTGAAGCCTCTGGAGGGCCTCTGGGGGGGGGGTGTCGGGGAGGTTGTTTTCGCCCTCACCAGGCTCCTATAAAGCCTCTGGAGCCTGGGGAGGGCAAAAAAAGCATGCCAAAAATGGAGGGGGGGAGCGCTGGTCCTGCGTACATGCGCTCTGGGATCGGGCACGGGCATGCCACACCCATAATGCTATGTGCACGGCCCCCCTGCACTCCCCCGCTATTGGCACGTGAGCCACAAAAGGTTCGCCATCTCTGGTATAGGCAAGGTGTGTGTGTGTATATATATTTCTAATGAAACACAGTATAGCTTTTAAACAAATATAAAACTTTATATTTGTGCTGTTTTTGGTTTTCATGTACTTCTGATTTCTAAATATCCCATTATTTGTACCATATGGACCATTGAAATCATTGTTTAACAGTGCAGCAAAAGAAATACATAAGTAATCTGGCAATTTAACGCAAGTCTGTGATTTTACTTCAGTCACTGTCAATCATCTGCTATTCATGTAATTTGAAATCAGTGTAGAGCCAAAGCATGTAATCGAATCAGGGAGGATGTCCTGGGATGAGGTGGGGAGAGAAGAAATATATGACTACAGAAAACTGTCATGTGCAGCTGGTATTGTATATATTGGTAAAGTAATGTTTTGGCTAATTTTTTTTTCCTGGAGTACTGCACAATCTACGTTTCCTCTTTCTCTTTTGTTTTGTTTTGCTCGGTTTAGTTTTCTTTTAACATAGCTCTTCCTCCTGACGGACCCCAGAACAGAGCGCAAAAAGAATAAAAACAGACTTCAGTAAAACAAACCAGCAATGCAACTACCAGTCCTGAACAAAACAATAAACATGCTGTAAGGAAAACAAAATTCATTAGGAAAAAGTCATTGTAGAAGCAGCTGGGTCTTGGTGAACTGGCTGTCTTCAGTTGTCACATGAAACATCACAGCATAATGGCCAGCACACTTCTCTCTGGCATGAGTTCCCTTATTTATTTATTTTTATCCCCTCAATGGAGCAATAATCCAGGGCAATCTGCACTAGATGTTCAAGAGCAGCAGAACGGCAGCAGAGGAGAACGAGGAACTCCCCCCCTCAAACTACCACCGGCTCCAGCCGCCTCGGACTCACACTGAGTGCCTTCCCTGCGGACCTCGGATGATTCTGGCCAGGCTGCGGGAAACAGCAGAGGAGAGCCGTGCCGGAGCTGGAGACCTGGAGGACGCCAACCCGACATCTCGCCCAAGCGGTTGATAACACCCCCTGCTTGGAGGTTCCCCTGCTACAGTTAAGCGACTTTCTGGGGACAAGACCGTTCGGAACCACTGATCGGGACTTCCAATTTTTTACCGTTCCTAAATTATTTTAATTACCATCGATTTAGGAACTGCATTTTTTTAGCTGGTTTGTTGGGTGTATGAGTGTATGAATGTGAGAGAAAATGCGCCCACTTTTAATTTAATTATTGTATTATTGTATTTTAATAACTATTGTGGGGTGTGTCTGAAGAGAGTGTTTGATTGGTGAGTATAATAGGACCAGGAGTGTGACCTGGAGTCCCCTCCACTGAGTGCAGAAGCAGAAGTGGATGGGGGCCCAGGCTCGCCTCCTGTCCTGGAGTGAATGGTATGCGTGGCCTGCTGGGAAGAATGGGGGCCATAGGGGAGGGGGGGTCTACAGGGATGGGGGATGTTGGAGCATTTCGGTTACGACTGGGAGGGGCAGATATGATGGGAGCTGTAGGGCTAGCCATTACTGGGGAAGAAGGACTCGCTATATTACAGCGATTCCTTGTTCCGGCCCCTCAGGCTCAACTCAAGGACCTGGTGGCAGAGGAGTTCAGGGCCTTGGTCTCAGGTTGTTGCTGCTAAATGCCAAGTCAGTTGTGAACAAAGCTCCCCTCATCCGGGATTTAATATTAGATAAGGAGGCAGACCTGGCATGTATAACCGAAACCTGGCTGGGCCAAGAGGGAGGAGTCCCCCTCTCAGCAATGTGCCCAGATGGGTTTCAGGTGCTCCACCAACCATGACACCCGTGAAGGGGTGGGGGAGTAGCAGTTATTGTCCGAAGGTCATTAGTTCCTCGCAGGATCCCTGCCCCAGAGATTGTGGGGTGTGAGTCTCTCCTCTTGAAGTTGGACCTAAGAGTTCAATTGGGCTTGCTGTTGACATACCTACCTCACAGCTGCGTCACGGCAGTCCTGCCTGTGCTGCTAGAGGCAGTAGCCGGGTTGGCGGTGGAGTTCCCCAGACTAATGGTACTGGGGGACTTTAATCTGCCATCTCTTGGTGAACACTCAGATGGGGCACAGGAGTTCATGGCTTCCATGACAACCATGGACTTGACCCAGGTAGTTCAGGGTCCAACTCATAGAGCGGGACACACGCTTGACCTTGTATTTCTCTCGGGGCAGTGGAGACGTGATCTCGAGTTAAGGGGAATAGAGACCGTGCCCTTGTCATGGTCAGATCACACCTTGCTGAGGCTCGACTTCAGGATGCTACTCCCCCATTGTAGGGAGGTGGAGCCGACTAAGTGGTTCCGCCCCAGGCGCCTGATGAACCCGGAGGGATTTCAGAGGGAGCTTGGAGAGATATATGACTCCCTTGTCCGCAATCCGGCCAAGTCTTTGGTCACTGCTGGGAACGTTGCGGCGGCTGAAGCATTAGATCGGATTGTGCCTTTGAGGCCTCTCCGTGGCAGTGGATCCAGGAGGGCACCTTAGTTTACCGAGGAACTCCGGGAGATGAAGCGCCAAAAGAGACACCTAGAGTGACGTTGGAGGGCTAGTCACTCTGAATCTGATCGATCACTATTAAGAGCCTTTATTAGGACTTGCCTAGTGGCGATACGGGCAGCAAAATGTACACATTTTTCCGCTCTTATTGCGTCTGCGGAATCTCACCCAGCCGCCCTGTTTAGGGTGACCCGCTCCCTCCTAAAAGGTGAGGAGGCGGGGGAACCCCTGCAGGGAAGAGCTGAGGAGTTCGTTCAGTTTCTGTCGGATAAAATCACTCAGATTCGGACAGACCTGGACTCCGCTTGGGCGGTACCAGCCGAGATGCCGAAGTTTAGTCTTAATTGGATTTCCTGGGATGAGTTCGAATTTGTCACCCCTGAGGAAGTGGACAAGGCCATGGGAGCGATGAGTGCCTCCACCTGTTTATTGGACCCGTGTCCCTCCTGGCTGGTTTCAACCAGCAGAGAGGTGACACAAGGCTGACTCCAGATGATTACTAACGCATCTTTGCAGGAGGGGTCTTTCCCACAACCATTAAAGGAAGCAGTGGTAAGACCCCTCCTCAAGAAGCCTTCCGTGGACCCAGCTATTTTGAAAAACTATTGTCCTGTCTCCAACCTTCCTTTTTTAGGGAAGGTTGTTGAGAAGGTGGTGGCGTTTCAACTCCGACGGACCTTGAATGAAATGGATTATCTAGACTCCTTTCAGTCCGGTTTCAGGCCTGGGTACAGCACGGAAACCGCTTTGGTCGCCCTGATCGATGATCTTTGGCGGGCCAGGGATAGAGGACATTCCTTTATCCTGGTGCTTCTTGACCTCTCAGCGGCCTTCGATACCATCGACCATGGTATCCTTCTGCGACGCCTAGGGGAGGTGGGAGTGAGAGGCACCATTTTACGGTGGTTCTCCTCTTACCTCTCTGACAGGTCACAGTCGGTGTTGGTCGGGGGGCAAAGGTCGACCCCTAGGCCCCTCAAATGTGGTGTGCCACAGGGTTCGGTCTTGTCCCCCACCTATTTAACATTTACATGAAGCCGCTGGGTGAGATCATGTGACAGCATGGGGTAAAGTACCATCAATATGCAGACGATACTCAGCTGTATCTTTCTGCCCCGTGCCAGCTCAGTGTAGCTGCGGACGTGATGTGCCGATGCCTGGAGGCTGTTAGGATCTGGATGGGGGTGAACAAACTTGTGCTCAATCCCGATAAGACTGAGTGGCTTTGGATGCTGTCCCCGAAGGACAGCTTAGACAGTCCATCCTTAACCCTGGGGGGTGAAAATTTACGCCCCTCAGAGAAGGTCCACAATTTGGGGGGTCCTCCTGGATTCGCAGCTGAACCTGGAGCATCGTCTATCAGCTGTGACCAGGGGGGCCTTTGCCCAGGTTCGTCTGGTGCACCAATTGCGGCCCTGTTTGGATTGGGAGGCACTTCAAACGGTTACTCACGCCCTTGTCACCTCAAGGCTGGATTATTGCAACACGCTCTACATGGGGCTACCCTTGAAAAGCGTTCGGAGACTGCAGTTAGTCCAGAATGCGGCCGCGCGAGCGATATTGGGTGCACCGAGGTACACCCACGTTACACCTGTCCTTCGCGAGCTGCACTGGCTACCAATTGGTCTCCGGACGCAATTCAAGGTGTTGGTTATCACCTTTAAAGCCCTATATGACTTAGGGCCAGAGTACCTTCGAGACCTCCTACTGCCACATACCTCCCAGCGGCCAGTAAGATCCCACAGATTGGGCCTCCTTCAGATGCCATCAGCCAGACAGTGTTGGATGGCAGGCCCCCAGAGGAGAGCCTTCTCTGTGGCTGCTCCGACTCTTTGGAATCAGCTACCCCCAGAGATCCGGACCATACCCACTCTCATGGCCTTCAGGGAAGCTGTAAAAACTTGGCTGTTCTGGCAGGCCTGGGGCTTTTGACTTCACTGTTGAGGTCCAGCCCCGATTAGAATGAATGTATGAGGTGTTGCTATTTTAAACCGTTTTTTTTCGTTATGTGTTTGTTATGTGTCTTTTTTTTCTCTTTATTTTTGTAAGCCGCCCGGAGTCCTTCGGGATTGGGCGGTATATAAATGTGGTTAATTAAATTAAATTAAATTAAATTAAATATTAGTAGAGGAAGATGCTGCTGCTCATGGGAAGATGCTCCTTTGTAGCACAGCTAGGGGAAATTCTGTGGAGTTGGGCGTTCTCTTTTTTGCAAAACTGAATATTTTTAGTGTAATGAGCAACTCGTAAAAGTAGAATATTCACACTCTTCAGTTCCTTTGATTTGCCAACTTTACTGTTACTTAGAAAAATCCTGCCTATCTGTTCAAAAGGAAAAAAATGCAGTAAATAAGGGACATGCAAACATCCAAATTGTTTGAGAGAGATACCAGTTGTTATTAAAATGTTATACAAATATAGTGTGTGCTTTTATGTAAAAGCTACGAGTGGGTAAGTGAGTTTTAGAAAGCATGTGCTTTCTAAAAGCTACAAATGAGTTTTGCAGGTCTAGATTTTCCCATTTCAGATTACCTACCACTTCTTTTGATAATTCATAGACACTAGAGTTTAGACAGAATTGAAACTTGTGAATAACACTTTTCACTTTAGGATCAGGCCCAGAAAGGAATTAGTATGTACATGTTTATAGCAAAGTGATGCATTGTTGAGAGTAAACAAGTGGATTTACACATGCCTAACTACCCAGCGGTGGGATTGAAAAATGTTAGCAATCGGTTCTCTGCTCTGGTTGCTGGGTGGCCATTGTCATGTGGGTGTGGCCTACTCAGCCTCTTGCACCATGGCAGGAGGCTGTTTTTGCCCTCTCCAGGCTCCGGAGGATTTCCTTGAGCCTCTGGGAGGGCAAAAATGGCCTCCTCCAGGCTCCGATGGCCGGAAACGGGCCCATTCTTTGTACTTCCGGTAGGCCCATTTTTCACCCTCCTGAGCCTTCAGGAGGGCAAAAATGACCTGCCCAGGCTCCGGAGGTCAAAAGCAGGCTTGTTTCTGGACTTCCGGAAGGCCCGTTTTTCGCCCTCCCAGAGCCAGTCTTGCAGTCTTTCTGTGCTCTCCACCAATGTCAGCAGAAATTTGTTCAAGGTGAAATTCAATTGCAAAATGCTTCTAAGATAAGTAGTTAACCTTAAATAATTCCATCTTGGTCTCTCACTCTATGAATTACTCTTGTGAAATCATTATCCTTCAATCTTTACTCTTTTTGGAAAGGGGGTATCAATTTTAAAGCTGGAGAAAATGTAACTTTTTGTGACTCTCTCACTTTCTATCAGCACATGGAATCATTATGCACCTTATCAGTAACCTCAACAACTTTCAGTGTCAGAGATACTTTAACAGGATTTTTCTATTTATTTTTTTAAAATTATGCTATACTACCTGTTCACTGACATTTATAATATGTTTTTAAAATAGCTTTTCGGGAATTTTTAAAATTGATTTTAAAGTGCTTCCTTGTTAATGCTGTTTTATTTTAATTGGTACAAAAATAGTCTTAAGCAGTTTTCGTAGTATGTGAAAATAATTATGCAATCATTCATAAATATTTTCTGGGAAAATAAAATTGAAAAAGGTGGTTTTTGTGTTAGAATAGTCAGAATACTTCCTATACATGTATGTCACATTTGTAAGGATGAATATGCTATGCAAGCAGAAAAAACTAATATGCTGTCTGAATGATGGGTACTATGCTATACCAAGGTTAGATCAGATTATGTGCCATCAAACTGTTGTCAACTTTTAGTGACCACACAGATTTTATCCATGATGATCTGCCCTTAATTTAGTTCTTCAGATCTTCCAACTGTGCACTCATAGACGTTGTAACTAGGTCAATCTATCTTGCTCCTGGTCATTCTCTTCCCTTCCCTTCACTTTTCTTAGCATTAGAATGTTCTCTAGATAGCTAAATTTTTGCATAATGTTCACAAAATACTATGGGATAATTTGTGGTTGATTCATTTGTTCCTTGAGTGAGAACTCTGGATAAATTTTTTGGATTATCCATTGGTTTGTTTTCTTGGCTGTATTTGCAGGGGTCTTCTCCAATACCAAAGTTCAAAAACAACAATATTCTTCTTACTTCCATAGAAGGCAAATATTTAATAGAGCTCTGTCCAAAGCATCAGGATAACATGAATCCATGTTTTCTATTACTGTAGTTTTGAAACGAGAATGTGCATATAATAATCAAGATATTATTTTTGCTTTCAACCATATATGAAGCTTTCAATGCTTGTTTTGAAATCTTTTATTGAGAATAAATAAAGTGTCATCCATTTGAGTCAAGCAAATTAAATAAAAGGCTTCTATGAATTCCAGTACTATATGAAACAAGAACAATATTGTTTATTATTAAAGGAACATTAAATGAAACATGTCAAACATTACCATTGAAACAATGACTACTGTGCTTATAAAGTATCATACCACATAGCATTTGCAGAAAATTTCCAGACTTGCCTTCCAGCTTTACATATGTGTCTATCTCCTTAATTTGAAACTGAAATGGGGCACTACTAGAGTTGAACAAAGTAGTTGTTTAGTTTTATACATTGAGATTGAGTGGGATTTTGTCCAGGAAAATGCTGTATCCACACTAAGGTTATTTAGAGTAACGTTTTTCATCTTTTTGTATCTTATGTGGATATAATTGACAAGTTCAAATAAATCTGCTATATTTAATAACTTAGAAGATGAGATTGCATGGGGGTTGGTTGAAACTGAGCCCGGATAACTGCATGAACAAATGCTTACTATTTAAACTTCTCCTGAGTCCATAGAATTTTCAAGTACATTATAGTGATCTCCATTATTGTATCCCTATCCATTGGTTTGGCTCCTTTTACTTTCCTTGACATGCATAGTCTCCTTCCTGTTTTAATCATCCATTCACATCATATATTCAAAATGTGTTGTTTCTGTTTCTTATTTTTTTCTACAACTGTAAAGTCAGTCTTCATTTGGCTCAAGAGTAGTATTTCTTTTCTTGCATTCCATGATACCTTAGTAGCTTCTCCAAATCTATAATACAGCACTATCTTCTTACTGTACAGCTTCCAAGTTTCACAAATGAACATTAATTCTGGAAAAGACCATTCTTTAACTGTCCTGAACTTTGTTGTCCTTCATGATCTCCTACATGGTCTCTCCATTTGTCATTGCTTTCTCCCTAGGAGAAGCTTATGATGGAGAAGTGATGGCATTGGATAATCTTTGTTAGATAAAGATGAGAAACCGCTAGATAAGTAAATATGAAATTATTCTTCCTAGGAGTAATTTCATATTTACTTATCTAGCAGTTTCCCATCTTTATCTAACAAAGATTATCCAATGCCATCACTTCTCCTTCATCAGCTGTAAGTTCATTAAGAACGTTGATTCCCAACATTTATACTTTTCTCACCTTATAGACAAATGTTTTAATATCTTGAAAATTATGATTGCCTGCATTTTTTCTAGCTGTGTATTTAAAAATACTTCAACTATGGTAAAATGTACACAATATTCTAGATGCCAGAATACTCTTTTCTATAAGAATTTATAAAATGGGCAAATTTATTTTCCATCCCTTTTCTTCCAGTGTGGAATCTACATTTACATTCATAATTGCCTCAGATTGAGCTGAAACCTCTTTTGAGCTTTCCATTGTGATCCAAAGGTTTTTTCATGATTATGTACACATAGCTCTGACCCCACCACAATTTGGGGTGGGGGGATTGCTCCAAAGTTTATCACCTCAGATTGAACTATATTTACCATTTTATTGACCATTCCTCTACTTGAAAGAAACCCTTTTACAGTAGTTCCCAGGCATTTTTGGTTTTTATAACAACCTAAATAGCTTATAGTATCATGCAGAAATTTGGCTAACGCAATGCTTACTGCTAACTCAAGACCATTTATAAATAAGTTAAGAAGCACTGGTCACAGCACCATTGAATGAGTCCAATTCTTAACTGTTCATTTTAAGAAAATTTGCTAATTTATTCCTTCTGGAATTTATCATGGGCCTGTTAAAGTGAACTGCTGGTTTCTAATTTCAAATGATTTTTTTTTAAATGAAAGAAACAACAGTATCAGTATAAAGCAGGGTCCCCAACCCAGTGCTGTAGCCCACTACCAGACTGCCGCCTTTTTGGAACCGGGCAGTGCAAGCAACAGGTAAGTGTGCACGCACAAAGTTCCACTTGTACGAGCAGTAGTCAAGCATGCACACGCAAAACTCTACTCATGCAAGGGGACAGCACTTGTCTTCGCGTGCATAGCTCGACTCGCGCAAGCCAAGGGTGCTCAGGCGCAAGCACTCTCCACTCGCGTGAGTGGACCTTTGTGCACGAGCACAAACACCCCTCAAGCCTCCTCCACTCACATAATTAGAACTTCGTGCATGAGAGCAAGTGCCCGCTGCTCATGCGAGTGGAGCTTTGCATGTGAGCACAAGCGCCCTTCACTTTCACGCAAAGCTCCATTCTTGCGAGTGGAGGGCATGCCCGTCCACCACTCACATCAATGGAGCTATGCTCGTGCCTGCACCTGCCACACATTCCCCTCCCTGTAATGGACCAGACTGAAGCTGGATAGGTTGGGGGCTGCTGATGTAAAGCATTGGGAAGTCCTTTTTAAAAACATTTTAAATTCCCCTGAGAGGTGAGTTGGGCTGAGAGAGAGTGACTGGCCCAAATTCACCCAGCAGGCTTTCTTGACTAAGACAGGAGTAGAATTTACAGTCTTCTGCTTTCTAGATCAACATCTTAACCTCCTCAACCACTGGACCAAACTGGGGTTTTTTTTGTTATAGAGTTTTCTTTTTGTAAGAATTATGCTGCTATTCTTTAACAGTTATCAGCCCAGCTCCAGTTTCAATCTTCGAAAAGTAAGCATGGTTCATAACATGGAAAAAATTGAACTGCAGTATAGATAATGCTCCCATTTCTTAGATCATTACAGAACAAATACTCAGCAATGCTCTTTTTTGAATTAATTTCCGTGAATTTTCTAATTTGCTTTTGCTCCACTTTATAGCTCTAATTTACTACTTGAAAGTCATCTGGATCTTTCCTTCTTTCTACTCCCTGACAAAAAATGAGTGAGATATCACAATTAAAAATACATATTTAATTGAAATCTTCTATTTGTACCAAATGAATACAGGTAATTGACTTATGATCACAATTAAGCCCAAAATTTCCATTGCTAAGCAAGACAGTTTTGTTAAGTGTATTGTTCCCCATTTTACAACCTTTCTTGCCATAGCTGTTAAGTGAAGTACTCCAGTGGTAAACTTAGTAACACTGTCGTTAAGTGAATTTGGCTTCACCATAGATTGCTTTTCAAAAGGTAACAAAAGGTAAGACCCTGGGACATGCCAGTTGCCAAGCATCCAAATTTTAATCATGTGACCATGCGGGTGTTACATTGGTTATAAATGTGAAAAATGGTCAGAAACTATTTTTTTCCAGGGCTATTATAACTTTAAACAGCCACTAAATGAGTGGTTGTAAGTTGAGGACTACCTATACAGCATGAGACGCCAGGACCTTGGGTGCTTTGGTATGATAATAAGTACAGATATTGAGAAATCTGTTTACAGTATTTGTAGTGCTTGATATATGAAAGTTTGAGTAAGTTGTATATAAAAGAGAAAATAATACACCTTCGTAACCTTTCTTATTAAACTAATCTGAAAATTCAACTCTGTCTCATTACTCCAGCACAATGCTGGCTGCTCCTATCTTTCTTGATTGCATTGAAACAAGTAAGATGTTCCGTATTTAATTAAAAGCATAGATTTGAGGCAACTATAAGGCAAGAATGCAGATCCTTAGGGATGGTGACCAGGCCCAAGATTTTAACATACCAACTTGCCACAGCATCTGGGAACAGTCATTATATTTCTTTATCACTTTAATTCCTTTTGTATGGAACAATACAATTTGGCAAAGGAAAAAATGCCTTATATTGTATTAACCTAAAAAGAACTATAATTGAAAATGTTTGCTTTACACTGGAACAGAACCACATCCTCCGTACTTTTGCACACTCTTCTGCTGCTCAATACTGTTCCTCAGGATTGGTCAATGTTCAAGAGGACATCCCCATTATGATTCTCCTTTCAATGTGGCAACATAAAAATCACCCTCACCCTATACCTGAGCTACAGATATTTGCTACTATTAGAAAAACGTATCTTTTTAATTCATGGAAGGGTTATTGTGTCTGTCCTTATACAGAAAAAAATGATTTTGCAGGACATCAGAAAGGCATAAGGGAGCAATTTAAATGACAGAAAATATAAAGACACAATTTATTTATTCATTCATTCATTTATTAATTTTGTGTAGCTGCCAGTTTCACATACTGTATGGATTATGTAGTCAAAAAAATGCAAAATAATACAGGTAGTCTTCGATTTACAACTACAACTGAGGCTAGAATCTATGTTGCTAAGTGAGGTCAATGTTAAGTGGTGTACCCAATTTTATTAACTTTTTTTTGGCCATAGCCATTAAGTGAATCATCACAGTAGTTAAGTGAAGCATGCAGTCATTAAGAAAATTCATTGAGTTTATTTGTAGGAAAACAGCTGGAAAGGTTGCAAAATGGCGATCATGTGACCATGAAGTGCTGCAACCATCATAAATCCATGATGTTTGCAAAGGGCTTGAATTTTGATCATGTGATCACAGGGAAGTTGCAATGGTCGTAAGTGCAAGGATTGGTTATAAATAACTTTTTTCAACACCACTGTAACTTTGAACTCTCACTAAGCAATTAGTAAGGTGAGGACTACCTGTAATTGCAAAAACAATTAAGGCGTATTAAAACAATTAAAAAACCATAAAAAAGATTGCAGCAGTTAGCAATCTAAATTAATCTAAGTAGGTTGTGGCTTGTTGGTACTCTAGAACAAGCTTCTCCATCTGATGCTTATTACAGCTATGCTACCCAGATGTGTTAAGAACCCAACTCCCTTCATCCTTGCCATTATGCTTCCCATTTGTAATTGAGGAAATGTAGAGAAAGTAGTAACAAAAATGGACAATATGACTAGGGCCCAAATAAACAGGCTAGTTCTGGAGAACTAGAAAGAGCAACATAAATAAACAAAGGGTGATTTTGGTTTATAATTGAATGCCAGAAATTGTCCTTAGTATATTGATATCCTCTAGAATTTTAAACTGGAGGAAACATTTATATAAATTAACTAGTTTGACTTAATCCATTCAGTACACCCGCCAAATTGTACAGATTTTAAAAATCCGTTACTTGCCTTGTAACTAAGAAAATAGAACATTTTATACACAAAGCAGATCAAAGGCAGTCCTGTATTGTATGTTTTCACTGGGAAATATTTTAGATACATTGCAGATACACAGCAAAAAGCTCCTTCACAGCTAACCAGCCAACAGCAAAAATTGGGTCAGAGTGACATTTCTCTAATGAATGTTTCCATGATATTAATTAGGGAGTTGTTATAGCACTGAAGGTTATTTCCCTGATTTTACGAGAGCACAGTGACTATTGGGCACTCCAGAATGAGGCTAAGTGTGATGAATTTCTGTACACAATTAATTTTGCTGTCATTTCTCTAGTTCCTGTTTCTTTCATGCAAATATAAATGTGTTACGTGAAGCTGGCCAGATAGGGGATTGACTACATCTGTGGTGAGCAAAATCCTTTTGGACCAGAGACTGTAACACTGGTGGCAGGCAAAAAAACAAACATTCCTTCGTTGAATTGAACAGAGAAGTTGGATTTGATGACTTCCTAGTGGCTTGTATTGATATACTTAGTAATGTTGAGTCAATAGTCTAATGCTTATACACAAGACAGTGATATTAATTACTGAGTTCTCCGTGTATTTAGAAGAATTTTAACAAGCGTGAATCCTTTCCCAATTATAATTGGAAATAGCTGATTAAAGTATTTTCTGCAGAACAATTAAAAATGCATGTTTTTACTTAGTGTTCACCAGTAGTAAAGAGAAATCAAGTAGCTGCAAAAAAGCAGAATGATATAAAAACATAATTGCAAATTTCACAAGAGAGTTCAAACTTAAATGTTAGGAATATAAGAAATTGTGTTATCCAAAATAAAACTCTAAAATGTTGGACAGGTAATTCAACAGGTCTTTTATTGCCTTACTTGGATTCAGAGACTTGAATCGTAAGATCTTCTAAATGAAAAGCATGTATTTATCCTAGGGCTGTAGGCCTTCCTGAATTCTACTTTAGGAAGAG
Source organism: Thamnophis sirtalis (assembly GCF_051295495.1). Taxonomy (NCBI): domain Eukaryota; kingdom Metazoa; phylum Chordata; class Lepidosauria; order Squamata; family Natricidae; genus Thamnophis; species Thamnophis sirtalis. The sequence goes on from NW_028261387.1 coordinate 31,374,006, forward strand.
GAACTCTATGTATTGATTATGCTATTCCAGAGCTAATTAAATTTGAGTAGAACTTGTCAGCTATCAAATTATTCATTTTTACCTTGGAGAATGTTTTAGGAAACATCCACACATCTGCATATTCTGAAAACTTGATGATGAGTTGTGAAGATTAGTAGCAGCTTCCCCAAAATTAATGTTCTCAAGATATGTTAGGCCTTTTCCCAAAATTCACAACCAGCTTGGAATTGCTTCAGTATTGCTTCAGTCTCCGCATAGATGACTTAGAAATATTGTTTCAGGTAGCTTCTACCAGAATGTGCACAGATAATACATACAAGAAGTAAAGCACTTCTTTTTTCAGTTGAAAAATGTTTCTTTACCATCTGGACAGTAGTTATAGGAGGTAAGTATTTGAGCATGATTGCAAGGGCCCAAAATCAAGTTTTTTGCAGAATGTTTTGTGTATCTTGCATGTTGCTGTGTGGAAAAAACCACAAACTGGGTCATAGAAACATTGAAAAACCTTTTGTCCAGGTTTTGTTTGTTTGTTTGTTTGTTTGTTTTCTTTCTTCCTAAATTTTGCATTGTAGTGGCTCATGAGCTCCAGCTTTTTGAGGGAATGGATAAAAAATAGGGAGTATTTGTTTCCCGACAATGGCATTTACTTTTTACATTGAATACCTAGATTCTGTGTTATATGATTTTTAAAAAGTCATACTGGTTTTAGGCCAACAAGTATAGGAGTAGATCTATACTACATAGAATCAATTATGCAGGTGCTATTTTTTTAAACTTTGTTAGTTTTTGTAGTATGTGTTAAATCAAATCATTAAATCTTTAATTGCTTCCCAAACAATGAGATCAGAATAAAATATTTCTGTGCCATAAATTATCAATTTATGCTTATAGATTATAGTCTTTTCCCACTCTGGGTCAACATGTTTTGCTGTTTATTTATTTATACTCTTGTAAACATTCAGAAAGATATTTCTTGTTTCTACTGTAATTCAATTAACGTTATTGCACTTCCACATAGAACACTTAAGTTGTGGGCTGAGTATGGCTACTTTTTAAATGTGTGACAAATGGAAGAGAGAATAATGGCTCCCTTGAGCTTAGAGGCTGGGAGGAAGATTAGGCAAGACTCTGGTGCATGTGGCTTATATAATCGGGAAATCAAGTTAGCTATGTTTCTTTCTTTCTTTTTTTTTGGCAGCCAAATTTGTTTATATAAATAGGGTAAATCAACACTACCAATTTTTTATGGAGACTGAAACTCTCTAGAAATTAACAAGTTATGCAACTTACAGTGGGGAAGAGTTTGCTTGCTTCCATAATATGAAGGCCATGTAAAAAGCAAGAGAAAAATCAATAGAAAGAATGAAAGATTGCCCAGAAGCCTCAGCATTAAAAAAATATTCAGCTTTGTTTTGATTTCAGATAAATTAGACTAGAATTAGGAAACCACTGATCCAGGTTTTAAAACACATTGATACTATAGGCCCAAGTAGGTTCAAATATGATCCAAAAGTAGCACCAAGAGTATTGAGAAATCCCCAAATCAAGGCAAAAACTCTTAAGAAAAATAGAGGAGTCTTAAGTCTTAACAATTCACAGTCATAGCTCTGGGATGATAGTGAAGTAGAAATACAAATGTCATTACCTTTTCCTCAAATCTTGTAATGAGAAAGGGGAGATCTTGAAGATATCTACTTTGTGAAATATCTAAGAGGTCCCTACTGTCATCATACTTCTTTTTAAAAAATACAGTATCTACATAAAACCACTGGGAGACAGCACACATCAGCAATGGGTTCAGTGTCATAAATACAGGTGAAACTCACCAAATTAGAATATTGTGCAAAAGTTCATTTATTTCAGTAATGCAACTCACATTCAGTGTCTCTTTGCACTTCTACCATCAGGCAGAAGACATCAAAGTATAGCCAGCCGAACAAACAGGTTTAAAGAGACTTTTAAATACAACCACAATCACTCCATGCACACACTAGTTTTTTCTTTCTTTCTTTTTTCTTTTGTTATAATTTTGCACCAGTGCGGTTAAAAGCAATTTCGTTGTATTTAAGTACAATGACAATAAAGATTATACTTATACTTATAAAAGGTGAAACTAATATATGAGATAGACTCATTACATGCAAAGCAAGATAGTTCAAGCCGTGATTTATCATAATTGTGATGATTATGGCTTACAGCTTATAAAAACCCCAAATCCACAATTTCAGAAAATTAGAATATTACATGCAATCAATAAAACAAGGATTAAAACAAGGTTTCAGGCCTGGGTATAGCACAGAAACCGCTTTGGTCGCACTGACCGATGATCTCCTCTATCCTGTGCTTCTTGACCTCTCAGCGGCCTTCGATACCATTGACCATGGTATCCTTCTGCGATGGTTGGAGGAGGTGGGAGTGAGAAGCACCAATTTACGGTGGTTCTCCTCTTACCTCTCTGACAGGTGGCAGTCGGTGTTGGTCGGGGGACATAGGTCAACCCCTAGGCCCCTTAAATGTGGTATGCCGCAGGGCTCGCTCTTGTCCCCCCTCCTATTTAACATCTACATGAAGCCGCTGGGCGAGATCATTCAACAGCACGGGGTTAAGTATCATCAGTATGCTGATGATACACAATTGTACCTCTCTGCCCCGTGCCAGGTCAGTGTAGTGGCGGATGTGATGTGCCGATGCCTGGAAGCTGTCAGGATCTGGATGGGGGTAAACAAACTCGTACTCAATCCCGACAAGACTGAATGGCTGTGGATGTTGCCCCCGAAGGACAGTCCAGACAGTCCATCCTTGATCCTGGGGGGTGAAAACTTACACCCCTCAGAGGGGGGCCGCAATTTGGGAGTCCTCCTGGATTCACAGCTGACACTGGAACATCATTTGTCGGCTGTGACCTGGGGGGCCTTTGCCCAGGTTCGCCTGGTGCATCAATTGCGGCCCTACTTGGATCGGGAGGCACTCCAAACGGTCACTCATGCCCTAGTCACCTCAAGGCTGTATTACTGCAACACGCTCTACATGGGGCTACCCTTGAAAAGTGTTCAGAGACTGCAACTAGTCCAGAATGCAGCTGCGCGAGCGATATTGGGTGTACCTAGGTACACCCATGTCACACCGATCCTCCACGAGCTGCACTGGCTACCTATTGGTCTCCAGACGCAATTCAAGGTGTTGGTTATTACCTTTAAAGTCCTACATGGTTTAGGGCCAGCATACCTCCGAGACTGCCTACTGCCACATTCCTCCCAACGGCCGGTGAGATCCCACAGGGTGGGTGGGCCTCCTTCAGATGCTGTCAGCCAGACAATGCCGGCTGGCGGCTCCCCGGAGGAGAGCCTTCTCTGTGGCTGCTCCAACCCTTTGGAACGAGCTACCCCCAGAAATCTGGACCTTGCCCACTCTCATGGCCTTCAGAAAAGCTGTGAAAACCTGGCTATTCCAGCAGGCCTGGGGCTGTTGACCTCATTGTTGCGGTCCATCCCCGATTGTAACGAATATATGTGTGCTGTTTTTAACATGTTTTTATTGTCATTTTTAAAATTATTATTCTTTCTTCGATGTAAGCCATCCGGAGTCCTCCGGGATTGGGCGGCCTATAAATCAATCAATCAATCAATCAATCAATCAATCAATCAATCAAATAAATAAATAAATAAATAATACATAGAACAATATTCGGACCTCTGAAAAGTATAAGCATGCATATGTACTCAGTACTTAGTTTGGGCCCCTTTTGCAGCAATTACTGCCTCAATGAGGTGTGGCATGAAGCTATCAGCCTGTGACACTGCTGAGGTATTATGGAAGACCAGGATGCTTCAATAGCGGCCTTCACCTCTTCTGCATTGTTCGGTCTCATGTCTCTCATCTTTCTCTTGGCAATGCCCCATAGATTCTCTATGGGGTTCAGGTTAGGCGAGTTTGCTGGCCAATCAAGCACAGTAATCCCACGGTCATTGAACCAAGTTTTGGTGCTTTTGGCAGTGTGGGCAGTTGCCAAGACCTGCTGGAAAATGAAGTCAGCATCCCCATAAAGCTCGTCTGCAGAAGGAAGCATGAAGTGCTCCAAAATCTCCTAGTAGATGGCTGCGTTGACCCTGCATTGAAGCACAATGAACCAACACCAACAGATGACATGGCTCCCCAAATCAACACAGACTGTGGAAACTTCACACTGGACTTCAAGCATCTTACAGTATGTTCCTTTCCATTCTTCCTCCATACTCTTGAGTCCTTGATTTCCAAATGAGATGCAAAAGTTGCTCTCATCAGAAAAGAGGACTTTGGACCACTGAGCAACAGACCAGGTCTATTTTTCTTTAGCCCAGGTAAGAAGCTTCTGACGTTGTTTGTTGTTCAGGAGCGGCTTGACAAGAGGAATACGACATTGAAACCCATGTCCAGGATCCGTCTGTGTGTGGTGGCTCTTGATGCACTGATTCCAGCCTCAGTCCACTCCTTGTGAAAGTCCCCACTTTTGAATGGCCTTTTCCTGACAATCCTTTTCAGGCTGTGGTCATCCCTGCTGCTTGTGCACCTTTTTCTTCCACACTTTTCCCTTCCACATAACTTTCTATTAATGTGCTTCTATACAGCACTTTGGGATCATCCAACTTACTTTGCAATTATACCTTTTGAGGCTTTCTCTCCTTATGGAGGGTGTCAATGATGGTTTTCTGCACAACTGTCAGGTCAGCAGTCTTTCCCATGATTGTGATTCCTACTGAACCAGACTGAGAGACCATTTAAAGTCTCAGGAACCCTTTGCGGGTGTTATGGCTTAATTAGCTGATTGGAGTGGGACACTTTGAGCTAGAATATTGCACCTTTTCACAAATGTGCGGCACACCACATTTAAGGGGCCTAAGGGTCGACCTATGTCCCCCGACCAACACCGACTGCGACCTGTCAGAGAGGTAAGAGGAGAACCACCTTAAAACGGTGCCTCTCACTCCCACCTCCTCCAACCGTCGCAGAAGGATACCATGGTCGATGGTATCGAAGGCCGCTGAGAGGTCAAGAAGCACTAGGATAGAGGAATGTCCTCTATCCCTGGCCCGCCAGAGATCATCGGTCAGTGCAACCAAAGCAGTTTCTGTGCTGTACCCAGGCCTGAAACCTTGTTTTAATCCTTGTTTTATTGATTGCGTGTAATATTCTAATTTTCTGAGATTGTGGATTTGGGGTTTTCATGAGCTGTAAGCCATAGTCATCACAATTATGACAAATCACGGCTTGAACTATCTTGCTTTGCATGTAATGAGTCTATCTCATATATTAGTTTCACCTTTTAAGTTGCATTACTGAAATAAATGAACTTTTGCATGATATTCTCATTTTTCGAGTTTCACTTGTAGGCTTGTGATACCAAGCTATACATCTCAATATTATACCAAAGAGGTGATGGGCTAGAAATGATGACCCAGTACTTGGAGGCTGTCAGAACCCAGATTAGAAGGCTTTGGTTTTGTGGGCCAATCTGTTCCAGGGAAATACCATATTAGATTTGAATAGTTACATTCCTCCTTTAAGAAATGGTTTGCTTTGCAGTGGGCATAACTCCTGTTCAGTCAGCAAGTGAGAAGGGAACAGCCATCATAACTTTGAACGGTCACTAAATGACTGGTCATAAGTCAAGGACTATCTGTAGTTGGAATAGAGTTGAAGCATCTCTATATTTATAGGTGCAGCAAGAGCCCAAAACTTCATCTTGTGACCGTGCAACAATTATAATTTCAGGGATTGGAAGTAAGTATCATTTGTTCAGTGCTGCCATAACTTTGAACAGTCAGTGAATGACTGGTTGTAATTTGAGGACTACCTGTTTAAGCAAAGCAGATAAATAAATAGAAACCCACTCTTTCCATATTTGATGATCTCTTTCATTTGAACCCTTTCCCAACCTAGTTTGAAGCACATGGGTTTGGGTAGTAAGTGCTGAAAGAAGAACACTGTAATCTGATATCAGAATCCTTTCGGGTTGTATTTGTACTCTTAAGCAGTTGTTCTCCATGGCTTGCTTTAAGCCAAAGTGCCTGTGGGCTGCACTCTTATGTTTAAGGGCTGCAATTTTGTCATGGTACATTTTCAAGGAAAATCATAGATTAGTCATGGTATTTTAAACAAAAATCTACAAAGAGCCCAAGAAAAACATGAAAAGTTATTCTTTTTCCCCCCTATGAGATTATGTGAGAGTTCATAGCATACATAGATACATGGTTATTTTGTTTTATTTTGATTATTTGTGAATCAAATTTATATAGCTGCCCATCCCACAAGAAGTGACTCCGGGCGGCTTACAATGATCAGTAAAAAAAAAAAACAATACTTACATAAAATCAGACATTAAAAATGGATATGATTAAAACTGAAAATATATACAAACCTAAGTCCATCCATCTCAATATTAGGTAACTATTTATGAATTACTTTTAACTTTTTCTAGTAGTTTGTAATTTCTTCTTATATTCTCCATTAAATGTAATTTCTTCTGCAACCAGATCTTCCCCAGAACTTTTCAATAAGTAACTTTTAATTTCTGTAGATCCCTTCATGCATGGTGAAGTTAAAATCCAACATATCCCTCATTGAGAATAGGCTGTTCGGGAGCAACTATTTACATTCTTACATTTTCTTTACCTTTAGAACTTTTCATTACTTTTCATATCTTTATTTGTCTTGTGATCGGGTAAGGATCCATTTCAGCTACCTTTGTTGGGTTACCGGGCCCAATTCCTATCCATACCAAGATGGCGCAGTGGTTAAATGCAGCACTGCAGGCTACTGCTAGATCAGCAGTTCAGCGGTTCAAATCTCACCGGCTCAGGGTTGACTCAGCCTTCCATCCTTCCGAGGTGGGTAAAATGAGGACCCAGATTGTTGGGGGCAATATGCTGACTCTCTGTAAACCGCTTAGAGAGGGCTGAAAGCCCTATGAAGCGGTATATAAATCTACTGCTATTGCTATACCTGGATTTTAGTTGAGGAGAACTGCAATTCCAAATGACAAGCTATATGACAAAGTGGCCTACACACACAACACACACACACACACACACACACAGTTGCTGAAGAGTATATACATTTGGTTACACTGGCGTACTTTGATGTAGCTGTCAAATTTTGGTGGAATGAATTAAGAACCACTGTGATCATGTAAATTAAACCAAATTAAACCCTCTTAGACTTCTATATTTTTAAAGCAGCCACCATAAAAATTACTACTGTTTCATTACTTGAATGCATCACAGACAATACTGAAGACAATTAATACCAACCAGAACAACAAATAGAGCATATTTATGAAGAACGGCTGCCAGCAATTTGGCAGTTCGACTCTCACCAGGCTCAAGGTTGATTCAGCTTTCCATTCTTCCAAGGTTGGTAAAATGAGGACTTAGATTGTTGGAAGCAATATGCTGACTTTGTAAACTGCTTATACAGGGCTGTAAAACACTGTGTAGTGGTATATAAGTCTAAGTGCTATTGCTATTACTATTATCAGCTTTACATTTTCATGAAAATATTTCCTGTATATGATAAAAGTGTCCTAATAGTCACTATTATGTCATATTATGGATGGATGGATGGATGGATGGATGGATGGATGGATGGATGGATGGATGGATGGATGGATGATTTTCAGATTTAAGGTGTAAACCAATTTGAAATTCTAATGTAGTAAAGCAACTGAGATTAATTTCCAAGTTTAGAAATTATCAGATGAATCTTACGATTAATGTTTTTCCAGCCTAGGGTTTAAAAGTTAAATAGCTGTTCCCTTAATCCCTGTCCAAGTTGCTCCCAGCCATACTTCTATCTACAGCTCATTTTGTGATTCCTCAGATATTCTCTGATCTTATTCATCATTCTAGAACTCCAATAACATGCTATGATAAATGCAAGAAAGGAAAAGAGTTGGCTCTCCCTTAATCTAACTTCTCTTTTTGCTACTTGTAGAATACTAAGGTGGTTATTCAAGGAAAAGAAGGCATAAATTATATAGAATGAGTAGAAAGAAAGAACACAGATGAGTTGTCTGGTTAAGAGAGGATTCATCACTCAAAGAACAGAGAAGAAGAATAAGCCAAGGTTGATTAAAATGAAATATTCCATAATTTGTATGGAAATAATGCAGCTGATTTGCATTGAAGAGGGGGATGTTTTGTCCCCCCTCCCAAGTGATTTGATTGATATTGCGATTATGTCAAAGAGTGGACATGATTCTGTTACCAATCTCATTATCTCATGAATGCATACATATACACATGTATAGTGGAGGAGGGAACAAGAAAACCTTCATAGAGGTATAATGATTTAGTGTGCTAACAAATGGAGAATATTATTAAACTAACCATAATACACTTGAGAGGGGTGGATGGAGTTGTCATCATTTCAGAAGTAGAGACTTGCTTAGTGATTGCTTGTCTATGGAAGTGTTTGGGCCTAAAAAAATATAGCAAAATTAAGATTTTGTAAAATGTGGCCTACTCTAAGAGCTAGCTTTGTAAGGCAGTTAAACTCTTTCTCCACAAAGCCAGAAAATAGAAGCAAAAAAATCTAGCAGTTTAATAAATAATTTAATCTTTATCTATGTCAGTTACCTTTATACTATAAGCCCCATTCATTTCTAGCTCTGACACAAATCTTACATTATTATCTTTATCCAGAATGGCTAAACCAGCCTGGATTTTCACAGTCCTAATTCTACAGACTCAGTGATATGCCCTTATTAAGCAACACAGAAAATAACTAATATTAACCTTTTAAATATGTCTAATATTATGACGGGTCAGGGTAAAAAGTCGACTTCTATTGAATAAGTAGGTTAAACCCATCAGCACTGTGTCAGTCCCTAGGTTTTATATTTAATTTTAGAAGTCAAAACTAAATGTTTTAATTTGACATTATTCTTAATATCATGCTAATTTCTTCCAGATGCCTCCATGGAGAGAAACACTGCAATTTTTGCACAGAAAGCATGTGTTTCAGTGATTTATTCAAAAAGAACTTCTATTTACTGCATTACATTTTCTTCTCAATTAAGCACTTAACAACATGTTTCTCTTTAAGGATTTTACTTAATCATATGGATATATTTTTTTCAATTTACATTTTCAGTTCTTTAGTACTGTGGTCACAGGACGTTTCTTAAACTACGTAAATTAAATGCACATGTTGAAAACAAGTTATATACAAGTCCAAAGCACTTTTTGTTGTAAAAGCCTTTGTGGCAGGTAGACAAACGATGGGTACTTCTCTGTTAGTTTGTGGGATAGAATTAAAAGTACTATAAGAACTTAACTTTTTCCATCCAAAATATTACATAATCATGTATTAGAATAATGTAACTTACTTTTTTTTATACCCTAAATAGCTGAAGGCTGAATGCACTGTTCAAAACATGAGAGAGAATCAGAGAAAAACATACTTTTGGAGAGAGGAGGGTGACTTCTGGGCTGGTATTCAACATTTCAATTTAAAAATTCTGTTAGGTTATATTTCAAGTTTTTTTAAGAACTGTAATTAAAGAGACATTTTTAGAGCTGAATGCAAAATCTTTCAACTTTAAACTTGCATCTTATGAACATCTTATACCAGGCATGTCCAAAGTCCGGCCCGGGAGTCAATTGCAGCCCATTTTCAAATTTCGAGCTGCCCACAGCCTTTTCGAGCTGCCCACAGCCAAGGTGGCGCAGTGGTTAAATGCAGCACTGCAGGCTACTGCTAGATCAGCAGGTCAGCGGTTCAAATCTCACCGGCTCAGGGTTGACTCAGCCTTCCATCCTTCCGAGGTGGGTAAAATGAGGACCCAGATTGTTGGGGGCAATATGCTGACTCTCTGTAAACCGCTTAGAGAGGCCTGAAAGGCCTATGAAGCGGTATATAAGTCTACTGCTATTGCTATTGCTATTGCTATTCTCCCCGCCCGAGTTATTTGTTTAGTCTTTCATAAAATAGTTCATTTGCATTTAATGTTAATGGTTCGAAGAACATCAGGCTGAATGGTCACCCCACACACATTTTCACCTCACCTTTTTGCCCTCCTTGCAAAAAGTTTGGAGACCCCTGTCTTATACAGTCGCCGTTATACCCTGGAATCCCATTTCTGAAACATTTTGAGAATCTAGTCTTGGTCTTTCAGAATATGATATGTATACAATACAGGTCATAACAAGACATCACCATAGATAAGAAGCTGCGGAATGGTGTCCAGAATATATGCTCTTCTTCTTTTCACTCTTTAATGACAGAACAATTTTGAAATTGAACTTTGCAGTTTAATATATTATCTTTGCCCTGAAACATTTGAACATCTCAAGTTACTGACCAAAGACCCCCTAAAGAATTATAAAATTAAATAGACTACATACATAATCAATTTTATCTTTTGCATGTCAGCTCATGTCTGTTGAAAACAGCTTTAAAAGGAATAAGAGTTTGGGAATTGCAGATGGGAGAGAGAATGATCAAGCAGAATTGTTAAGGTATCAATTCAATATTTGACACAAATGATGTTTGCTCAGTAAGCTCATATATTAATGTTTTTTGACTTTAAATAAGTACAAGGAATAGGACATATAGGCTCTTTGAGCCCAATTGCTTTTCCTAGTTAGCCATATGTTGCTTTTATGCAGGCCAAGATTTGTTAACACTGGTTGAAAAATAGGGTTCATAAACAATGGTGTTGTACAAGACAGGAGCTTGGATTTAGATATAATAGTAGGTTTTCAATTTCGGGTTACAGTAGTTATTTGTCTAGCAGGAAGAACCAAGGTGAGAGCAAACATACTGTGTGTAAAAGGTCAGACAAATTTTATTATTCAGTGATAATATGGTTACACACCAAAAGTGTTTTAAAGAGTATAAATTTATATAATAAAGAACAAGAGTTCTTGGATTATGACAGGAAAAGAAAAGGGAAAGGAAGAAATGGGAAATAAGACCAACTAACTGTGAAACTGGTTAAACTAAATTTTGACATCTATTAATTCAAATGTTTTTATATGCATTCTTTGATACCTATTAATATTGCTTCACTTTAACATCATTGAATTTTTCAGGTATTCTAATTATGTAGAGATTGTAAATAGCACTGTAGATGAACAACCCACAAAATATGGGGTGATATTGATTTAATACTTTTTCCTAATACAGATTTGTGTAGAAGTATAATCTTGTATCTAGGGAGCAACTATATATCCCAGCCACTTAGTTTACATGTTAATTTGGAGATTTCATTGTAAACTCTTTATGTTGACAATTTGGGCCCAAGAACCAGGCAACGTAATAGATACCATTGTGGAAGACAATGGTGTAAATCATTTCCTATTATTAAACTGGACAATCTTGTGGGAATCAACTGGATAATCCTTGAACAGGCAATATTTTTTAACTCTTTAAATGTCACTGTCTCTGTCTCTCTGTCTCTGTCTCTCTGTCTCTGTCTCTCTCTCTCTGTGAGTGTGTGTGTGTGTGTGTGTGTTTGTCTTTTTCCATTTGCCTTTCCTCCACAGATCTATTATTGTATCATAATGGTCTTCATTGTAGAATAATGCATTGCATTGAACATTTTTTTCATATTGTTTCCCCTTCTTATTTTAAAACTCCAGATGCTTGGAATTCATGGTTCTTTTTTAGTTTAATTTTCTTTTGTAACATGCCACACATGTGGTGTTTTAGCTTTTAAAATGGTGTGCTGTGCTAATCAGCCACTTCTTTTCATTCTCTTCCTCCTGCTGTTGTTTTCTTGACTTTGATATATTGATTCTAATACAAAGCAAACCTTTGTACCAAATTAAGTTGAAATTAGCAGAGAAGAAACAGAGAATGGTTATAGAACTATAGTTATTTCTAAAAAGGATGTACAGGAGATTTTTGTAAAGCCTGTATTCTTTGTTATAATGAGAAGCCTTCTGAATGGGACACAGGTTAGAAAAATCACTTGGTGTAAGAAAAGGAGGAAAGGGGCTGAAGTCACAAATCTACTGTAAATCACTGCTCAGTTTCCTGTTTTATTTGAAGAAGTTGGAGCTGTAATGTTATAATGGATATGTATTGTGTGGTTCATCATATCCAGATCATCAAGAACAAAAAAAAATCTGAAAAGACAGATGAATGACCTTAGACTAATAAATATCTTTGCTACAGGATCAACTTGTGGAGCTCTGTGAAATGTTTGATTTTCATGGTGAAAAAAAATCATTATTCTCTTCTACAGTTGAAAATAATAAAATTTATATAAACATTGGCCAAGTCATATTCAATGCATATTCAATGTAAGTTTTATTAAGTACTTCAAAAGAAGGAGGAACATTTAGTAGAGCTCAGAAGAAGCTCAACTCTTTTGAGAAAACAGAAGATTTCCTATTGATAGACTTAAATGTTTTGGGAATGAAACATTTCAGGTTTTCCATCTGTAGGCTGTCTGAGATGTCAACAGCCAATATGACCTGCTGTTTTCCTTGTAAGTCTATAAATAAAAGGTAGCCTGTTTAACTGATCTTGCTCCTGAAAGCAGAAGTGTGTATTAATGAGCTTTCTCTAACGGCACACACTATTTACAGTAGTGCCCCTGTAAAACCTCCTCCTTTACAGTCATAACTCATTTCCAGTGAAAATGTGCTCCACCTAATGGCCCCAAATGTTGTATTTTTTATTGGTTTCCTCCCCCTTCCTGACAACAGTTGTCCTAGACACCATTGCAATTAAGTATCCTTAGGAACACATTCAACTTTTAATAATGTATTGACATTTGTGTTTAACCATGTCTTTATGAATTGCTGTGTAAATACATGGCCCTGATAATATGGCGCAATTATTTTTGAAAAATTCAGAACAATGTACTTTGTCATTTTTTTAAATGTTTTCAGCTCTTTTCAGTAAGAAATTGTTTTGTTAAATATTTAATTCAAAAAGTCTTATGTGTTAAAATGTTCAGTTATACGAGCATTGTCATGCAAGGATAACAGAAGCGTTATAACAAACAGGTTTGGAAGTTTTCACAGGATGAAATTGGGTCCTCCAAGTCACAAACATTTGTACAGATGTGTCTGTTGTCACATTTGTTGACATATGAACCAGTTTTGCATCTATAAAAATTAATATCTGACCTTCACAGAATAATGGTGTAAAATAGTCAAATTGTTTCTAAAAAGAATTCTTAATATGTAAATCAATAGATAACGTTTATTATTCTTGCAGGCATATTAAATGCATTGGGATAAATATGTTTGTGAAGTTTTGCAATTTCTAAATTTGCAATCATGTCTTAATTAAGTAAATATGTGTTAAGTAAATGTGTGTTTAGCTCCACTAACAAAAAACAATCCATTTGTAGCAGAATTGTACAAATGTAAAAATTAATGCTTTCTTGTTATCCTAATTATCAGAAGCTTTCTAAAATAATAGAATTTATATTATTCATAATAATAATCTAGACTAGGTAAGATAAATAAAGGAAAAGATTGTGGAATCTATTAACCTATTTGTAGCACATCGAAGATATTTACATGCACAATTACAATTGCTATTTAGTAATGCAACTATTTCCCCTATATTATACCTGTAAGCAATCAGAGTGGCTTTGGGAAATCCTCTATAACTAAAATTTTAAAATTGGAGATTGGATATTTTTGTTCATAAATTCAAAAAACTGCAGTCTTTACAAAAGATAATTTTGTTTGCATTCCAATTTTTGTTCATTTGGAAAATGTTATTTTTGTATGTGCTGAAGACACAAAATCCAGAACAAACTGTACTCCTTTTTTCTTAATGAATTGGAATATCCACATCAGGAGAGTTATCCTCCAACATCTGTATTTTATGGGATTTATCTCCCCCCCCCCTCATCTTCTGGCATGTTGCTGCATTGTTTTCAGTGGAATTGTGCCAGAATCAGCAACAAGTTCAGCAGCCAGGGAAAATCATGCTTGCACACTGCAAAATTAGTTACTCTAAAGAAACGGCAGCAAAATGGTTGTCATCAGATCTAAGAGCTGGAAACAACACAATGGATCATTTGGCTTAGAGATTGCCAATTGGCAGTCTGTGAATCAATTGTGGCTTGCAAAGCGCTTTTATCTTGCCGCCTCACCAAATTTGAAATAAAGACTTGTAACTCTTTTGATATGTTTCTTTATTCCAAAAATATAAAATTGTCTTAAATTAGATCTTTTATATATATTTACACATTGCTGCTTAGATTTTCCTATTAATATAATCCCCGATTGGTTGTGTGTATCGATATATGGGTAGAATATAATATGTTTTGAAATGTACAAATCTGTGTATTTTATAGGAAGGCTATTATTGTTAGCCAGTTTGCTATAAAGACACCATACTCTATTCATGTAAGTTTTTAGAATCAGATGAGTTACCAGATGGAAGTCTTGGATGTCATCTGGGAGTTCTCTTCTATGGTATTTCAGAATTTATGGAAAATATATATAATGCCAAAGGGAAGTATTTTTCTTGCCTTCTTGTCTAAAGATGATCCACTTAACTATAGATGAGTCAGCAATTTACTGGTGCAAATTGGATTTAGTGACTGTACATTGTCCTGTGTTTCATTAACAACTGTGTCTTGTATCCTCAGTGCCAAGTGAAATTTTAGACAACCTGTTGTCTAAATCATGGTCACTAATGTTAAAGCTCAGTGCTCCGAACAAATATCAGCTGTCAAAACCTACAGCAGTAAATAACCAATTTCCCCAGGGTTTGGCCATTTGAGCCTAGAGCAGAATGCATGACACTGAAATAAGTCTCTTACGAGTTTCATCATGTGACCTACTCTAACCATTGTTGATGTCAGAGTGCATGAGTCTACCATCAGAAAGCAGTTGCACTAACTAGATCTGTATAGGAAATGTACCAGGAGCAAATCTTTGCTGTCCAAAAAGAACATCAGGGCAAATTTCTTCCTGAACACCTAGGTAAAGAGCGAAAAGTCTGGAACAACATGCTCAGGATAGTACCAGAAGACATGTTTGGTGAAAACCAAAGATAGCATTTCACCAAAAGGACCAGATGTCAATTATAAAGTATGATAGTAAAAATGGTTCATTATCACTATGGCTTAGGGCTACTTTTCTGCAACAGGGCCTACACAGATCATCATTGTAAAATCTATTATGATTTTTTCGATGTACCAGAGAGTGCCAAAGGATAATGCAAGAACATCAGTCAGAAAATTGAAGCTCAACTGAAAATGAAAATGACAATAGCCCTAAACATTCCATTCAATCCCTCAAGCATTGGCTGAGGGGGAAAAGGGGTGGTGGTGGAGGTTTCTGGGATAGCTAAGTCCAAGCCCAGATCTCAATTCCACCAAGATGCTGTTGTACAGTTGAAAAGATTCTGGATGGAGGAATGGGGGGAAAAATACCTCCCAGTTGATATTAGAGACTGTTAGACAATTATAAGAAATGCCTATTTGAGGTAGTTTCTGCCGAAGGGGATATACCAGGTATAGACTCATGAGTAATATCCCTTTTTCTAGAGAAAAAAATGGCAAATCTTAATTTTTTGATGAATAATTTCAGAGTCAGTTTTTTTCATTCCTTTCATTCATCAGTTTTTCATATCTTTTACATGCTTTTGAATGGAGATAAAATATGTATACTGTATGTCTACATATATTTAAAAAAACTGTACATGGAGTGCACCTACAGATACTTTTTCACATGATAATAAATTGCCTTGGGATTGTCCTTTCCTTTGGATATTTAAATAGATTAAATAATTAATACTAATTATCCTATACCAGTAGTAATGGATTCCTGCACTGAGCACAGTGAAAGAATAGATAATCTTCAAAAATATTCCTTCTAGCTCTTTAATTTAGTGGTTCTTATGAATTTATGGAGGACATGAGCATCAAGTCTGTTTGCATAGAATACTCAATATTTACCTTTAAATTAGGAAGCACATATATCTCCAAATACTCAGAGAAGGGGAATAAAAGAAGAGTTTTTGCTTCCTGTGTGTAATTATACTAAAGCCTTCTGATTGCCCATTATAAGAATTAAAATGCTGGAATAAAATGGGCCTTAAATGGCCCATCAGGACTTTTTCTTTTAATGTTCTTGTGTGTTATTTAAAGATTAGTCTTTTGGTTTGGAGTCATTGTTGTCTGCTTCATTTAATAGCAGTAGCATTTAGCCTTGTATACCACCTCATAGTGCTTTACAGCACTCTCTGGGTGGTTTGCAACTTAGAAGCATTATTTGCACATTACCTCCAAAAATCTGGGTCCTCATTTTTCTGATCTGGGAAGGATGGAAGGGTTGAGCTAGTCAGAATCGCACATCAGGCTATAGGCAGTTTGTCTGTAACACTGCACTTTAAAAATTGTGGCACCTTTTTTTTAACTTTAAGGGGAACTTCTCCCCCTTTTTCCCCTTCTGTGTCCGGTTACCTCTGAAGTACATGGATACCCTGAAGGGACGAAAGTGCATTCCAAAGGAGCAAAAGACAGCAAAGTTTAGATAGTACAGAAGAGAGTTGAGACAGCCCCTTCCTAGTAACTCTCAGAGTATTCTGTATGCTTAATAGTGTAAGTCTGTGATGGCGAACCTATGGCCCAGGTGCCCAAAGTGGCATGCGGAGCAATGTTGCCTGGCATGTGTGGTGTCGCCTGTTGGTCTTCCAGGTTTCTGGCATGCATGCATGTGCGTGCAATGATCAGCTGGCCTTCGTACGTGCGGCAGTGACAGAAAGTAGAAGAGCTGGTCTTCCGATTTCCAGCTTGAGAATGTGTGCTGGCCAGCTGATCTGTGTGCATGCGGATGCCTAAAATTCGAAGTTCATTTTCTGCCATGCTCAAACCCCCTGGGCAGTTCCTCTTCTGAGGTTGTGGCTCAGACAAGCGCGCCTGGGTGCTTCACACACTAGTTCACTTTTCGGCACTCAGTGCCAAAAAGGTTGGCCATCACTGGTGTACGTTTTCTGCTTTAGTTTGGAAGATTTCTGTCTACAGGTGAGAAACAATAAAGGAAACTGGTTAGAAGAACTTCAACATGTCTTTCTTGGTTACTGAAGTGCAGCACCTCTTTTTTATGGCCATCTCTGTGTCCATTATCTCCTGTACTGTGTCCCCCATATTTCTCTTCTGAGTGCCGCTGTTTTTCTATTTTGTTCATTTATATTCTGTTTTCCCCCCCCCTTCTCCTCATCTTCTTCTCTTTTTGCTAAAGTCAAAGGAAATGGAATTAAGACAGAATTGCAAAGAAAGTAAAAATGATAGGATTCTAGCCAGGTGTTTTTACACATGCATATTAGTCATTTCTAAATCAGCTTTAAAATGTTAACATTGTCAAGCATATTCTTATTGCAGGATTGAAGTAAATTGCACAGTTGTACATTTGTTAGGCAGTAACTAGGTTGTTTCTAAAATATATTGAATATATCTGTGTTAATCAATGACTTTATTAATCTTGCATATTGAATCTCAGCAAAGGCATCATATTTCAAGAGGCAATTTCCTCTCCAAATATATCTCTGAATTCTAGGTCAGTTATTTCCTCAGTTTTAATATAATTTATCTCAGTGAAATATTAGTCCATCCTTCATGGATATAATTGTTGCCTTTTGTGCTCTGGAGAGGGCTACACAGTAAATTCTTGTAAGCATAACCAGGCTTTTGCAGTGTAGGAATGATACAAGCATTCCTCTCATGTGTGCACCACACTTTGTATCATAGTGACATATTCTTTTATAACCCCTTGATCTTCCCGTTGTGTCTCAAAAATTGCAGAGGGTTCTTTTACATCATGTCTTAAATAGGTCTGAAATTCCTGTGTGGAGTTCCCAGAACTTTGCTTTGTTCTTACTAGCACCAGGGGAATCAGTACAGTAAATCTACCTATTTAGTTAGTTAGTTAGTTAGTTAGTTAGTTAGTTAGTTAGTCTGTCAAACATATACGAGATACCAGTATAAACATAAATATGAACACAGTAAATGAGCATGAATAAATAGAGACAGTAGGAGAGGGAGGGCAGGCATGCTGGTGCGCACGCCGTGGCACGCCCCCTTACAGACCTCTTAAGAAAGGGGTGAGGTCCACGCTAGACAGTTTAAGGTTAAAGTTACGGGGTTTGACCTAGCCCTAGTCAAAGCAAAAAGAAGGAAAAACAAAGGCCCCCAATATTGGCATTTGTATTTAGGATTTCAGCTCAGAATAACAGAACAACAGAATTGAAAGAGACCTTGGAGGTCTTCTAGTCCAACCCCCTGCTCAAGCAGGAGACTTTTCAGACAGGTGGCTGTCCAGTATTTTCTTAAAAACCTCCAGTGATGAAGCATCTTCAACTTCTGAAGGAAAGCTGTTCCACTGGTTAATTGTTCTCAATTTCTCCTTAATCCCAGATTGCTTCTCTCCTTGATTAGTTTCTATCCATTGTTTCTTGTTTTGCCTTCTGGTGCATTGGAAAATAAGTTAATCCCCTCTTCCCCTATATCATTTTAGACAAATGTCAAATAGAGTCACTGATCTTTATTTGAGGTGCAATATATGTTCGTGCTTCTGGGTTGATCCATTTGGACCATCTTTCTCTTTTGGATTAAATCTTAATTTTAGAATGTGAATAAATCCCAATGTAGATCATGTTTCCTGCACCATTCCTCTGCATTAAGGAGTGACTAGACCCAGGGCTTCCCACCTTCTTTATTTTTTATTCAATCAGGTCTGTAGCCACTTCTCCCATGACCAGTCTGCTTTCAGGACAGTGGTGGGATTCAATATTTTTTTACTACTGGTTCTAAGGGCATGACTTGGTGGGTGTGGCATGGCTTGGTGGGTGTGGTAGGGGAAGGATACTGTAAAATCTCCATTCCCACCCCACTCCAAGGGAAGGTTACTGCAAAATCCCCATTCCCTCCCAATCAGCTGGGACTCGGATGGCAGAGAATGGGGTAGGGGCTGTCACAGATGGTATTTACTAGTTTTCCAAACTACTCAAAATTTCTGCTACCAGTTTTTCAGAACTGGTCAGAACCTGCTGAATACTATATCTGCTTCAGGGTCATTGACTCATATCATGTCCTCAATCATTGCTTGCTTCTAGGACTATCATCACCACTCTACAGTCTCTGGTGAACCCCTCTATGGAGGCCACAGTACTATGATGCTGATTACTAAATTTAGTCTTCTTTATATCATGGTGATCAAATAGGGATGCAGTATTCTTTTTTAAAAAAAAATATAGTTTTTATTAATTTATAATATGACATACAAAGAGAATACAAAAGTAAATATTAGGGAAATTAGGGAAGGAAAAAGGAAAGTGGATAGTGGGAGAAAGCAAGGGAAAAAGAAAAAAAGGCATTGACTTCCAACTCCTTTGGTGCAGTAAAATAAGATATTAACATCTACTCTCAACTTTTTACTTTTTCTTAATAATATAAACTAGCCATTTCTATAACAACAAATCTAATTGGTAAAACCCAAAATCAAAGTTCCATTTTTTCCACCTCAAGCACAAAGTCCGGAAAAGGTTTCCAAGTAGAAATAAAAGTATTTGCTTTGTTTTTCTTTAATCAAAACAGTCAATTTAGCCATCTCTGCTAATTCCCTCAGACCTTCTATTTCTTGGACGCTATATTCATTCGGTAAGTGTGGTCTTACAGAAGCATTATAAACACTTCATATGATATTGATTCTAACCCTCTGTAAATGCAGCCTATGACTGTGTTGGCTTTTTTGACAGCTGCATCACATTGCTGGATAATATTTAAGTGATTGTCCACTAAGACTTCAGATGTCTTTCTGTTCAGCACTTTTCCAAGTTGGTAGTTGCAATTGTCAAACTTTCTTACAAATTAGCAAAGGAACCATTTCTTTCCTGTGACTAATTACATGTGGAAAGGACAGTGTAGCCATCAAGAAATTCTGTAAATATTAGAAGCTTCTAAATGTGCTCTTTGCAGGGATATAGCTCATACATGTGAAGACCACTCCAAGAAATTTAGGTATTGGTAAGTATCTAGTAGTTTGTTTCATAAAGGAGCTTAAGCTCCTTTATTTAATGCCATGTTTTGGAGGCGTAACACTATGCATATGTGAAAATAGTATTACCAACCCACGTGCCATTCATAGTAAAAGATTCAAACAGCAAAGCCAAATGTGTTTCATCCATAAATTTTAGCAGATGTTCTGAATTCTGGTTGATTTGTTGCATGCTCACTTTGGATGGTCTTTTAAATATTGTATTCATTATAGGATATAATGGTTTATTTAATAAAGGTTTACAGAGGTTTTCTTATGGCTTTATTGCAGTTTGAAGGATGTAACAAAGCATTTTCTCGGCTTGAAAATCTTAAGATCCACCTACGAAGTCATACGGGTGAGAAGCCTTATCTTTGTCAGCATCCTGGCTGCCAGAAAGCTTTCAGCAACTCTAGCGACCGGGCTAAGCATCAGCGAACCCACCTGGATACTGTAAGCATGATGTTATTTCATAAAATGCTCAGTGAAATACAGCTGTCATAGCAGGTCCTTCTCTGCAACCATCAGAAGTTTCTTTTGATAAAATACAACAATGTAGTCATTGCCATAATGGAAAAATGATGAAACTAAGGCCCATGGTATTTGTGAATGATAGCTTTTTTCAGTAGACTCGAGGGAGGGGCTACACGTGGGATATTCAGAAAGCCAGATTGGTCCAAAGACTGAGGGGAAATTTCCCTGTTGACACCCAGCTTCTCTCAGTCTTTGGTCCAAACAACTGCTTTTGATTGCCAGTGAGTTATTGAGAGAAATAGGTAAAGTTATTAATTCTTCTATTTGATCCATTGGACATTCTAAATTCCAAAATAAAGCTGCTGCCCCGCAGGGACAGGGTCCTCCGTCTCGTAGCGCATCGAGAGAGAGCTAATTGACTCTTGCGCTCTCTCCTCATGGCACCGGGACCCCAACTGATCCCTGGAACTACGGGGGTGTCAGGCTCCTTCCAGCAGCTCTGTGGGTGAGGCGGCAAAGTGAAAAGTGCCGGTGGGCTAGCAGCAGCTTTTTTACCTTATCTCAGCCGCATGCCCATCAATCAAGCAGCGGCTATTCAAACAAGCCGCAGCAAAGAGAGTGAAGCCTTTAAACGGCACAAGGAGCCTCCGGCGGCCATTTTGGAGCACACATGTGGAGGCGTCCATTTTGGACATTAATTGCTCCTGATTGCATCGTGACCAGTGTCGGGCTGGCAAAATTGCTCTCTGGCAGTGCACCTCTCACTGCAAGGCCTCTGCACCGGCTGGTGTCTCCAAGGCAATTCCACAGCGACCAGAATGCGTGAGTGATCTGATGGCTGAGCTCAAGTCAGGCCCTAGAGAAAGCCCTTAATGACGCCGGAACAGGGGGAATGGAAGGCCCTAGAACCAGGGCAGCAGCAGCTAAACCTTCCGCCACTCAATGACCGTCCAGGGCAGTCCAAAGGGATGAATTGAGGCACCAACGTGCCCTTGAAAAGAGAATTGTCAGGGCAGAACAACAGGCCCTGGCCACCAGACCCAGCTCCCCCAACAGATCCAGGTCCCATTAAGGCCAGGATCTCACCAATTAGGCTCTCCTCCCAGGGGCTTCAGCCCTTCTTCTCCATCTGTCTCCCCTGCTAGGCCTTCAAGACAAACTGGTATGGAGATCTCTCCTCCTCCCATGCCTACCCAGGGGATCCGGGAGGATGATGGGGACACATTGGAGGGTACTTCTAGGGGATTTCTTCCTCATCACACCCTAGCTCCCCAGGGGCCCCTTGCTGACCAAGAGGAGGATGAGTTTGAGAATTTAGAGTTATTGCCTGAGAGCATTAAGAGCCTGTTTTCCTCGGCCATATCGAAGGGAGTTGCCTCTGCCCTCCCCCAAAGTCAACATCTCCCTCCAGGGGATAGGGAGGCTTACTGTTCTCAACAGCCAAGGGACTCTTCTTCTGTTCAGAGACATATCCCTACCAGGCCTCCTTCCCCCTCGGTTGTTAGCGAGGGATCGGTGTTAGGCGAAGACCCTCTTCAAGACATGGGGTTCTCAGAGATGAAGAGTCGATTCTTTCTGATCCTCCAGCCTTTCCCAATCTTTTTTCTCCTCCTTGCTTCACAAAGCCAGGAAGACCACTAAGATAGGGTCTGTTGTCCCTCAGAGACCCTAACCTGGTCATGTTTTCCAATACAGTCACCAATAAGGAGGAGGTTCCTGCCCCTCCCTTGTTTCTGGAGGTGGTAAAGAATCAGTGGGCTCGCCCTTCCACCTTTCCCAACCCTGGGAGCAATGACCACCCCTTCTACAACATGGGGCAGGTCTTCTCCCAGGCACTTGAGCAGCCCACAGTGGGTGCCCCAGTGGCAACCCTGGCCAATGCGTCATCTGTTGTGTCTGGTGATGTGGCTAATAAGCTGAAACTGGAGGACAAGCGTGCGGAGCTTACCTTGCATAAGAACTTCAACATTTCCGCTTGGGCGATAAAGTCTGCTGCGATGGCCTACTTCAAC
Source organism: Thamnophis sirtalis (assembly GCF_051295495.1). Lineage (NCBI taxonomy): Eukaryota > Metazoa > Chordata > Lepidosauria > Squamata > Natricidae > Thamnophis > Thamnophis sirtalis. The sequence continues at coordinate 31,396,486 of NW_028261387.1, forward strand.
TGCTCAGCAGTCATGTGGCTTCACCAACTGCAGGATCGCATTCCTGTTCAGGATGAGCGACTTCAGCAGGATATCACCAAGATAATTGCGGCCATCCAGTTTTCCGCGGATGCCACCCTAGACGCCGTAAAATATTCGGCTGAGCCCTTGCTAACTCGGTGATTTCTAGGCGCTTACTTCGGCTTCTCAACTGGCAAATGGACAAGTCCAAGTGGATCCCGATGCCTGGATATGAACCACAGTCAGATATGGTCTTTGTCTAGAGTTTCTCTCCATGCCTCCGAATTTCTTCTGGGTGTTCTCTCCATCTCGGGATCTGGATCATTCCCACCTGATGTCCCAAGCCATACAACACCTGCTAGACATTCAGGCGATGGAGCCGGTCCCGGAAGCGGAACACAGATTGGGCCACTATTCCAATCTGTTCATTGTCCGAAGAACTCGGGGGGGGTGGAGAGCCATTCTGGATCTCAAACACCTGAACCAGTTTCTAGTATACAGGTGCTTCAAAATGTCCTCCCTCAGATCTATTCTTCAGGGAATCAGGCGGGGGGATTACCTAGCATCATTGGATCTAACGGAGGCTTACCTCCACATCCTAATCCAATCCGTCCACCGGAGGTACCTCTGGTTCTCCCATGAGGGATGCCACTTCCAATACAGAGCGCTCCCCTTCAGCCTAGCCTCAGCTCCGCACACATTTACGAAGGTCTTGGTGGCATTGGCGGCTCACCTCCAATCTGTCCCGGTGAGACTCTAATGCTACCTGGTCGAAGTGCTCGTGCAGGCCAACTTGAATGTACAGGCGGTTGTCGACCTCCACCTGATCATCCAGACCTTGCAGTCCCTGGGGTTTTCCGTCAACTTCCCCAAAAGTCTTCTCTTGCCCTCGACAAAAATTCTTCATCTGGGGGCGGTGATAGACTCGGTTGCAGGCCTAATTTGACTTTCTCCAGAATGTCTTGCCAGTCTCCAGCCATTGGCATGGCAGGTGTGCTCAAGAAGGTCAGCTTCCATCCTGACCTCAGCCAGATTATTGGGCAAGATGGTGTTGTGCATAGGGATCATGCCCTGGGCTTGCTTCCATTCCCAAACCTTGCAGTGGGCCCTCATCTCATTCCAACAGAAGCACATGAGCAACTCCCTGTGGCTCATCCACCTGCCAGCAGATGTCAATGAAGTGGTGACTGTCTCCGGCTCTATGATGCGGGTCCCAAAGTTTGGAGCCAGATCGCATAACCATTACCACGGATGCGAGCTTATTCGGTTGGGGGGCCCTGATGAATTCCAGGTTGGCGCAGGGGCATTGGACTGTGTCAGACCTGCACCACAATATAAATTGGCTGGAACTGAAGACTGGCCCTCCAAGGGTTCAAGAACTCCATCACAGACCATCATGTTCTTCTTTTGAGAGACAATGTGGCCACAAAGGCCCACATAAATCACCAGGGTGGACTCACTCCAGAGCCCTCTGGCTGGAAGCACTGAAGCTCGACTCTTGGGCAGAGAGACATTTGGCATCACTGGTGTCAGAACAAATCTCGGGCACGGCCAATCACCAGGCCAATTGGCTCAGCCGTATTACTATAGACCATGGGGAGTGGCAGATTCATCCCAATCTGTTCCACAAGATTTGTCACCGCTTTGGATTTCCACTAGTGGTTCTGTTCTCAACCCTGACAAATGCTCAGCTCCCAAGGTTCTTCTCCTGTTTTCCAACCCAGGCAGCAGAAGGAGTGGACGCCCTTCAGACCAATAGCAGTAGACTTATATACCGCTTCATAGGCCTTTCAGGCCTCTCTAAGCGGTTTACAGAGAGTCAGCATATTGCCCCCAACAATCTGGGTCCTCATTTTACCCACCTCGGAAGGATGGAAGGCTGAGTCAACCCTGAGCCGGTGAGATTTGAACCGCTGACCTGCTGATCTAGCAGTAGCCTGCAGTGCTGCATTTAACCACTGCGCCACCTTGGCTCTTGGGCTCTGGGCCTTCTAAACACCTTCCCCCTCTCCCACTAATTCCAGGGACCTTGAGGAAGGTAGTGGTAGAGAGGGCAGACATAATTCTGATTGCACCGCATTGGCCCAGGCGGCCTTGGTTTGCGGATCTTGTCCAGCTTTCCAGCTTTCCCCCGTGGAGGATTCCTCAGAAGGAGCTATCCCTGTGCCAGGGGGTCCTAATCCACCCAGAGCCCCAGTGGCTCCACCTGACCGCCTGGCACTTGACCGGAGCCTCCTGAGGTAAGCTAATCTGTCCTCCCGGGTCATAACAACCATAGAGCATCTAGGCGTCCGTCAGCCACACAAATTTATAATTCCATGTGGTCGGCCTTCATTAGATAGTGTTCCCCTCTTCAGATCTGTCCAACTGAGGATTCAATTGCTCAGATCCTCGACTTCCTTCAAAAGGGATTAGACAGGGGTCTCTCCCATAACACCCTTCGGCGTCAGGAAGCGGCCCTGTCCTCGGTCATTCCTGGTGAGTGGCACTTATCTCTGACTCGCCTTCCCCTAGTCAAGAAGTTTCTATGGGGAGCTGCTAACCTGCGGCCTCCACCATACATAGGTTTCCCACTTGAGACCTACCACTAGTTCTTAGGGCCTTGACGGGGGCTCCCTTTGAACCATTGCGCACAGTTCACCTTAAGTTTCTATCCATGAAGGTGGACTTTCTAGTCGCCGTGACATCTGCCAGGTGCATTTCTGAGTTGGGGGCTCTGTTGTCCAAGGACAACCTTTGTCAATTTCACCAGGACAGTTGGTCCTTCGCTTGGACCCTACCTTCCTCCCAAAGGTCAATTCACCCTTCCACCGAGCGCAGGAGGTCATTCTTCCTAACTTTTGTCCTCATCCCTCCCATGAGAGGGAGCGTCGTTGGCACCATTTAGACATGTGCCGCACCCTACGCATATATCTCTGACCCACGTCGGCTCTCCACCGATCTGAAGCCCTTTTCATTCTCCTGAGTGCTGCTTGGAGAGTCCAAGCATGGGTTAACACAGTCTATCTGCCCTAGGACTGAGTATCTTTTTTCTTTGACCACGCCTCCCTTTGCCTCTAATATCTCAGTTTAAAAACTCAGTCCACTCAAGAGGACTTTAATTTGGGGAGTTCCTTGGCCTTAGGGCAGATAGACTGAACTTCCCATTTTAATTAGGAGTCTATAAGTATAGATTTGCATCCTGTGACCACCAGGAAAGGATTGAGACCTTGGAAGCCTGTCTCCGTTCTGAGGGCTGAGAGATTGCTGGGGTCGCTTCCTAACGCTAGCTTCAAGTGAGGCAAGACATGAGTCCTTCGCCCGGCGGAGGCCAGTGAAGGGAGGGGGGACGATAGCGAGGTCTCAGATTCCCATATCACCCCCCCCAGCTCTGAGAACCTTGTGGGCACAGGCCAAGCCTCTGTGGAGCTGCGGCAACTCCATCATCCTGGTGGTTGTGGCAGCCATTTTAAAGACCCCGTGCTTTTCTTTGCCGGGAAGGGTGAGGCGGTGCGCGCAGCCGCAGCTATTTTAACGCAGTCGGAGTCGCATGTGACAGTGTGCAAGCAAAGCCGAAGCAGTCAGTTAATGGAGCGAAGCGGCAGCCGCAGAAACAGCATCGCGGCCTGCTATAACGTAACGAGTGACAGGTTGGGAGGCCCTCGAGGCCGCAAACAGATGTGCGCTATTTCTACCCAGCAGCAGTTTCAGCAGTGGATCACTGCCGGGAGGCCGGAGCTTTGCCTGGGACGCCAGTAGGCCTCTCCTCCAGTGGAACATCTATCCGGTAGCGGAGGACAGCTGGAGGAAGGGTATTGTCTCCCGGGCTTCCCTCTCCTCCCTCAGATCTGTGGACACTCGCAGCCAGCAGGCTCAGGCCCATTAACGGCCCATTGGCCCCTTTCTATATAACCACCACTACTGAGCCACCATGCCAGACGGAGGTTCTGAGGCCCAAGAAGCACAGTCAGGGCCCTCAGCCAAACGAAGCAGGGTGGAGCCTCCACCCAAAGGGGGTAAAGGGGGCAAGGGTTCCACTAGCAAAGGCCCTCGGGGGCTAGTGACAGGAGAGACAGTGCCAAACAACAGAAGGCGGGTATGGGATCGCCCAGGCCATGGGGACAAGATTCATCCCCAGAGCGCATGGAGATCTCTGAGCCAACCCCAGCCCAGAGGGGGGATAGGGAGCCTGACTCCCTTCAGGAGAGCAGGTCTCCCTCATCTGTTGGTAGCATTTCCAGGGATTCCTCACCTGAGGCCCCCTGGGGTTACCCCGATTCTCCCAGCTCCTCCCTGAGAGAGGAGCAGGATCCATTCCAAAGTATCCCTCCGGCTGATGAGGGTTCCCATTCTGGAGGTATGCCAGAGGGCCTCCAGCAGGGCCCAACACAGGAGGAGCAAGAAGCCAGGCCTCTCCGCTGCGATGTGGGAGATAATAACTCTAGCTATCTCCCAAGGGATCGCAGAAGGCATGAAGCAGAAGAGTAGCAGGAAGGCTGTGGCTTCCAAAGCCAAGCCTACTCCCAAGCAGGTTGAGATCAGGATCTGGCAGCTCGATTGCTACGGAGGAGTCCGCCCTGGAGGAAGGGGAAGTAGAGGACTTCGAACTGTCAGAGGATGAAGAGCTTCCCCCAGATAAGCCAGCATTCACTGGGCTCTTTAAGCCTTCCCTCTTCAAGTCCATCCTACATAAGGCAAAGGCTTCCACTGAGCTGGGCGCTACCCCCAAGAGCTCAGCTACAGGGACATCCACTACTAGGGACCATAAAGAGGGCTTGTTTAAAGAACCGCCTTCGGCCCAGGATTCTATTCCGGTCCCGGATCTCTTCTTAGATGTGGTTCAGAGGCAGTGGATTCAGCCTGGGACCCTGACAAACCCCAGTGGGGGGGGGGAGACTCTATACACTGTAGAGAATAGGATGGAGGAGGCCCTGAAGCTTCCAGAAGTGGACGCTCCGGTGGTCTCCTTGACCTCTAACTCTAATCGGCGGACCTCTTGGAGGGTCTCAAGGCAGAAGACAAAAAATCAGAGAAGGCTTGTCTTAAGACTCACCAAGCGGCTGTCTGGGCTATTAGGGCATCCACCTCTGCATCATTTTTCATCCGTTCCTCGCTCCTCTGTTGAGGCAGCTGAGAGCCAAACCTCCCTCTCGGAGATCTCGGTGGAGACATGACCTAACTAAAATTATTACCGCAGTCGAGTATTCAGCTGACGCTTCCCTGAATGCAGCAAAATTTGCGTCCAGGGCGCTGGCTTCCAACGTGACCTCTCGCCGCTTGCTCTGGCTTCACCATTGGCAGGTGGAAATGAAGGCCAAGTGGAAGCTGGCCTCTGCTCCCTTCAAAGGGGGGCTTCTGTTTGCGGAGGCACTAGACAAGTTCACTATTGAGACAAAAGATAAAAGAAAGATCTTACCTGCAACTCTCGAGAAATCTGATCTGGTCTGGCTCCTTTCGGAGGCAGCCATTTCAGTCACAGGACAATGCCCTCCACATCTTCCTCCTATACCAGGCCCTACTCCCAGCAGGGCGATAGAGGTCAGGACAGGGATTCCTTCAGGTCGCGTGGTAGGCAACAACACCAACACTCCTTTGAAAGCCCTTTCGTGGTGGATCCATCTCCCGAAACTTCCGTTGTGGGAAGTGACCACCACAGGGATCCCCCCATAGGGGATCGGCTTCAATATTACGCCAACAGATGGGGGGAGATAACCACAGACAAGTGGGTGTTGAGCACGGTCAGGACCGGCCTCTGGCTGGAGTTTCTATCATTTCCCCAACGGACATTCATCTGTTGTCCCTCACCCAGGAGTCCCCTGAAAAGGGAGCTCATGCAGGCGAAGATCCGTCACCTCATCCAAATAAGAGCTATAGAACCAGTACCCAGGGAGCAGCAGAAACAGGGCTTCTATTCCATCCTGTTTCTGGTTCCCAAGTCATCCAGGGGGGAGGGCCATCTTAGACCTGAAGCACCTGAACTTCCATCTAGCCTACTGGCAGTTCAAAATGCAATCCCTGCATTCCATCTTGGATTGCGTGAGGAGGGGGGAACCTTCTCATCTCAATAGATCTGAAGGAGGTTTACCTCCACGTTCCCATCCATATGACGCACAGGAAGTTTCTGAGGTTCTTCTTCGAAGGGGAGCACTACCAATACCGAGCTCTCCCCTTCGGACTGTCATCCGCGCCCAGAACTTTCATGAAACTACTAGCTGTTGTGGCGGCTCACCTCCGGAACCGCCCCGTTCGCCTGGAGTGTTATCTCGACGACATCATAATTCACTCCTCAAACCAGGCCCAGGCGCGGCGGGATGTCCAGACTACCATCAGGACTCTCCGGCAACACGGCTTCTCGGTGAACCTGAAAAAGAGCCACCTGGAGCCAACTACACACATACAACACCTGGGCGTCATTCTGGACTCAAACTCTTGTCAGCGCGTCCAGGTCAGTACAGATTGTCCAGTTGTCCCAACTACTGGGCATCATGATCTCATGCCTGAAGGTGGTTCCCTGGGCCCGTCTTCACGCCAGGGAACTACAATGGTTCCTCCTGCCCATGCAAAAGGCAAGGAACAGCAACTCACACAGGTGCGTCTGTGTACCACCAAAAGTAACTCGCTCTCTAACCTGGTGGAGGTCGGACGCAGTAAAGAAAGGGTCTCTGTTCAAAGAACCCAAAAGGATTGTTGTGACCTCCGACGCCAGCCTGCAGGAGTGGGGAGCGCATTGCCAGGGCCAACTGGCTCAGGGACTATGTAGCTAGAGGGAGTTCTCCCACAGCATCAACTGGCTGGAGCTAAGGGCGGCCCGGCTTGCTCTGGTCAGTTCTCCGCTCAGGTTGCGGGACAGCACATTCTGTTGCTCACCGACAACATGGCAACAAAAGCCCACATCAACAGAGAGGGCAGCACGCACTCCAGATCACTCATGACAGAGGCGGAAGCTCTGGGCAGGTGGGCGGAACGTCATCTGCTCTCCATCAGGACAGACCACATTTCAGGGACCAGCAACCAGGAGGCGGATTGGTTGAGCTGGCAAACGATAGAGTGGCGGCTGCACCTGGACATATTCAATCAGATCGTGTGGAGGTTTGGCAAACCACAGGTCAACCTCTTTGCCACCCGCCTCAACACTCACCTGCCGAGATTCTACTCCCGTTACTGGTCTCCAGGGGCAGAGGGGACGAACGCCCTGAGGTGCTGATGGCCTCCTGGGTTCCTGTATGCATTTCCCCCTCTCCCGCTCATCCCACAGATTGTGGCCAAGCTCCTGGAGGAAGAGGCAGAAATCCTGCTTGTGGCACGCCATTGGCCCAGGAGGTCCTGGTACATGGACCTTGTCAGTCTCTCCGTACAAAAACCCTGGAGGATTCCTCAGGAGACCATCTCCCTCAGCCAGGGGGCGATAACTCACCCAGAGCCCCAATGGCTGCAACTAACCGTCTGGCACTTGAGGGGGACCTCCTGAGGAAACAGAAATTTTCTGACAAGGTCATCGAGACCATCCAGGTGTCCAGGAGACCTTCGACGAACAGAATATATGAGGTCACCTGGGGAGCCTTCTCTGCATGGTGTCATGACAAAGAGTTGCAAGACAGAGAGGCATCTATTCCGCAAGTGCTGGACTTTCTGCAAGTGGGGTTGGACAAGGGCCTAGCCCCCAACACCTTGCACCGTTAAGTAGCAGCCTTGTCCACCATTCTCTCTGGGGGTTCCTCCCGTTCCTTGAGCCAACACCCTCAAGTGAAGAGATTCCTGAAGGGCACATCGAACATCAGGCCGCCCACGGTACATCAATATCCATCATGGAACTTACCGTTTGTCCTTTGTGCGTTAACGGGGGTTTTGTTCGAGCCGCTCCGGACTACATCTCTTCGACATCTGACCATTAAAACAGCTTTCTTGTTCGCGATCACTTCAGCTAGGAGGGTGTCAGAGTTAGCGGCCCTCTCGGTCAGGGAGGACCTGTGTATTATGCACCCGGATAGGATCATATTACGGCTTGACCCTACATTTGTACCTAAAGTCAATTCACTCTTTCACAGATCACAGGAAGTGATCTTTCCCAACTTCTGTCCTAATCCATCACATCCCAGAGAAAGGGAGTGGCACAAGTTGGACTTAAGACATGCAGTTGGCATCTACATCAAGAGGACCAAAGATTTTAGATGCTCTGAAGCGTTATTTGTCTCCTTTCATCCCAGGTCGCAAGGGCGAAGAGCATTGTCACATACCATTGGCCGTTGGCTGTTGGCCGGAATTAAACTGGCGTACGAGATTCAAGCCAAGCCAGTTCCGGGCCGGGTGACTGCTCATTCTATGAGAAGTGCGGCCACATCAGCGGCGTGGGTGACCCAGGCGTCGATCATTGACATCTGTAGGGCAGCCACATGGACGTCTCCCACGGCCTTCATCCGTAACTATAAGATAGACACCTTTGCCTTGGCCGAAGCTTCATTGGGGTGAAGAATATTGTAGAAAGTTGCAGAGGCTCTGGACTCTAACAATTCTCCCCGCCCAGGGACATCATAGCTTGGGTATGTCCCATGCTTGGACTCTCCAAGCAGCGCTCAGGAGAAAGACCATTGGCTTACATGAACGGTCGTTCTCTGCACACTGCGGGAGAGTGCAAACCCGCCCAGGGTCATGATGGCCGATGGTGATCTCAAGGATCTGTGGAGGTGGTCCTTAACGGAGTGTTATTCGTTTTTAAACTGAGATATTAGAGGCAAAGGGAGGCGTGGTCAAAAAAAAGATACTCAGTCCTAGGGCAGATAGACTCTGTTAACCCATGCTTGGACTCTCCCGCAGCGCCCAGAGAACGACCGTTTAGGTAAGCCAACGGTCTTTTCTTTCCAGCCTGGCTCCTTGGGGGCCAGGGTTTTATCTGCCACAATTGGCAGATGACTACGTCAGGCCATTTCCACTGCTTACGAGTCTTTGGGCCGGCCGGCCCCTTGGGTATCACCGCCCACTCCACACAGAGTGCTGCAGCTATGGCGGTGTGGGCCACGAGGGCTCCATTAAAGGATATATGTCGGGCGGCCACCTGGACTTCCCCGACCCCCTTTATCCGCCACTATCGGTTGGATGCTTTTGCATCTGCTGAGGCGTCCTTTGGGCACAGGGTTCTTCAGCAGGTAGTGATCGCCCCTTCCCCTGAGTCTTAGGTTCCCTCCTTGGGACTGAGCTTGGGCATGTCCAATGTGTAGCCCCGCTCTCGAGTCTCCTGGAAAAAGAATGTTGGTTCTTACCTGAATGTTTCTTTTCAGTAGATGAGAGGGAGGGGCTATTTCCCACCCCAATTAGTTAGTTGCTAGTTAGCGGGGTGCAGGGTGGTCGGGTGGTTTTCCTTCTGTCTCTTTGTCTGTTTTATGCAGCTTGGCTTTGGTCATTTGTCTTTGAGGAATTGGGAGCCAACGGGGAAAGGAGGAGGTTAAAAGAATTTTCCCTCAGTCTTTGGACCAATCAGGCTTTCAGAATATCCTACGTGTAGGCCATCCCTCTAGTCTACTGAAAAGAAACGTTTAGGTAAGGACCAACGCTCTTTTGAAATAGAAAATAGAGCAAGTATTAGTAACAATCCAGAGATAGCAATAGCATTTAGACATATATCGCTTCATAATGCACTCTCTAAGTGGTTTACTGAGTCCGCATAATGCCCCCAACAATCTGGTCCTCATTTTACCGACCTCAGAAGGATGGAGAGCTGAGTCAACCTTAAGCTGGTCAGTAACAAACTCCTGAATTTGGGCAAAGTTAGCATGCAGTAGTGTACTCTAACCACTGTAACACCATGGCTCACGGTTTTCCATGTTATTGGGTTTATGTATATTGCTCTTCATTAACGTATGATTCTAGATCGGGGTGTCAAACTCACAACAATATGCTGTTGTCATGTGACATATCACAACTTTCCCCCCTTTCTCCCCTAAAATGGGTGGGCATGGCCAGCGCATGACACATCTGGCCCATGGGCCATGAGTTTGACACCTCTGTTCTAGATAGTTTAACATAATGTTAGACTTTTAAATTTTAATCATTTCAAAATATAACATACTAAAAACATTACCATTCATCAGATAAAAGAGTCGGCCAAAGTATATAAAATATTGGGGTGAAGAAATCTTACCTAATATTTTAGAATAGTACTAGCAGAAAACAAAGTATTATAGCCAGATATTATGTATAGATATAGTTGATTTCTTATTCTTTCCACTACAACTTCCAGCATTATTGATAATAGTGGTAGGGAATCCTGGAATCCCCCCCCCCCCGAAACATCAGGAGAGCATTTGGTTAAGGAAGGTTATAATATATCAACTACAGAGAATCACCAAGTTTGCTTTTCTACTATTTTTCCATGCAATTGATTTGTCTTCATCTATATTAATATTTTACATATCTTTGAAAATGTTTCTTTGTCGACTTAAAATCTTGGCTGTGTGTTTTTTTTAAAAAAATTGAAATTTTTCCATGAATTATTTGAAATATCAGGCCATGTTTCAAACTAAAATGCATTTTGTTGCCCAAGATTAAAAGTGAAAGCATGCATGCTTGATCCCTCATCGGCTGTCTTTTATAGATTTTGGATAACAGTTCAGAATTGATAGCCAAACACATCTGTAGGTCACCAGATGAAGAAAATTGGCCTCTAAATACATTTAATTCTTTTCTATGGTCCACCCACCATTTGCTCATATAACCTACATTTCTATAAAGGTGTCACCTGAATGAATGAGTGAATAAATTAGTTCCTTATCTCTTCCTGACTTTGTTTCTGCCTTATTAGTGAATAATGTGCAGAAACAAATTTGTACTTTTAGGACATTTCCCAGGTTCATCTAAAAGCACTTTTCAAAATTAAAATAGGCATTCTCAACCAACGTAACCCGACAAATGCGCGCACGACAAAAGCGTGCCGATGAAACCGCGGCGAGAAAACCGCGACATCATAAACGCGCCCACAACAACGCGCCAACAAAACCGCATCCACAAAAGCGTGATTTAAGTTAAGGTAAAGATTAGGGTTAGGGTTAGGTTCAGGGTTAGGTTTAGGGTTAGGGTTATTAGGTTGTTAGTAGTTGTTTGTTGAAGGCGTGCTTTTGTCGGCACGCTGTTGTCAGCGAGCTTCTGCGCTCATTCGTCGGCGTGATTTCGACCTCATGGTTTTCTCGCCGCGGTTTCATCGGCACGCTTTTGTCGAGCGCGCATTTGTTGGTGAACCCTCAACCAATAGTCCTTTTTGTTTAAATTCTTTTCATGGTTTACAACATTATAAGTCTCTCCACCCCCTGCCCCTCCGACATTAGCACATGTATCCACTTAACTCTTTGGAATATTAGAATGCATTACTCCATCCTTTTTTTTCTTATACCTCATAATAATGAAACATTATTAATACAAATAATCCAAAACACTTGCAAGAAAAAGAGATCAACAGGAGATATAAAGGGGTTTGTACATGGAGGCAATTACAACAGATTGTTCTATTAACTTTCTAAGATACTTGAAGTGATTGGAGTAGGGAAAATGGCAATGTTACTCTGCTGCCCAGGTCATGTTAGCCTCTACTTTGTTCAATCACCCATCATCTTAGCTACTGCTCCACAGCTCATAAGTCCTCCCTTTGTCTTTTTGAAAGAGGTGAATATGTGGTTTAATGTTTGGCTGGGTGTTTATATGGCAGAAACCTAGAGGTTAATTGATATTTACTTTCAAACTAGCTACACATTTCAGACAGTGCAGCATTAAGGAATGTGTAATGTACATTATGCCTTCCAAAAACAAACAAGCCATTCAGTCACATTTTCCAACCCAAGCACGCTTACAATAACAATGTTTTATTTATTTGAAAATCAGCTTTAGGGATTTGAATTTGTAATTTACTTCTAAAATGTGGCTCTTTTGAAATTTAATATGTCATATAGGATGCACCTTTTTGAAGTTTAATGTCTTGACATTAATACAAGTGGAAGGGAGGGAGGGAGAAGGCAGTTGTATCCTTCAAAGCAGTTTGTAGACTCTGTGATGTACACAGAAGCAAGTCCCTCTCTTTCCTTGTATATTTTTGGATGGTCTTATTGCAAAGAGCCTCTTTAACTTTTCTATTCTGTTTTTCCTCCTTTCTTCCTATTTCTTCCTTTGTTTGTTTATTCCATATTCTTCCTTCCTATTTGAAATACTTCTAATCAGCAAAAAGGTACAGTAATAATTTTAACTAACCTTTTATTAATAACTTATTTATTCTTACTGAACCTATTCTTACATTTTTTTTGCGGTATTTATAGTCTGCACAAGATAACATCCATTTTTATCCTGTTGATCTTCCCAGGAATTTTAGCTTTGTATCACATTAGCAGTTTTTGTTTTCGGTTACTGAATATATAGTAAATTAGAATGCATCTTGCATGCTGATGTTAGTGCTTCAAATGCATGTAACACAAAACTGGCTGTTCATGACAGTTTAAATGCCAATTTCCTTTATAAGCGAGCTGTGTAACTGAATACTGTGTGACAGTGAGATTGAAAAGGCTTGGACTAATATGGATGGAATTTTTCTGGTCTAGTTTTCCTATCCTTAATAATGTGTTGCCATTGCAGGGTAAAACTCTACCTGGTTAATTCCACTAAGGAATTATTTAATGGTTTCCACCATCCTTCCTCAAATTTCAGTTGTCTCTGTGTTCAGTAAATTGACTTTCATATACATGTTTTTGGGTACATATCAGGTTAGCCTTTGGAGTCTCAAGCTGGTGAATGATCTTATTATTCCTTCGGAAATTTCCTGCTAGCACAAGAAGCAGGACTACTTATTCCTTTGGAGGTGTCTACAAAGAAAAGGGATTTATATGGACTGCCTATTTCTTATTAAATGCATGTGGAATTGATTTCAGATTCCAGATGCAGGTCAATCTGTCATTTATCTTCTCTGAAAGAGAATCTGTAAATAATTACAAAGACCTGCTAGAATGTACTGGTTTGATTGAATAGCAGATTATTAGGTTAGATTTAAGTCTCAGGCTATCCTGAAACTGGATTACATGTACATTTTCTTTTTAAAACGCAGCAAGCTGACTGATTTTTCAATATTGGCAGTGCTATTAACCTTGTAATCCAAAATCATTTAATTTTGTCAGAACTTTTCTAGGTGCCAGTGAAAAGGTATTAAAACTATAGCAAAAATGCTTTAAGATGGTGTTCTATAATCATCCTAAGATTGGGTATGATAGCTCAGCCTTCCATACTGTGGGATAACAGGCATTAGAGAGCAATGATGGGGCCACCATGTAAACAGAATAAAGAATAAATATTTCAGATCAGGGCTGCCTCTAATTTGTTTTACAATCCCTTGGTTAAATTAGCTAGGATTAAGTCCTATGCAACCATAGAACATCATATTATCATTGTAATAGATAATAAAAGATAAAATATGCATATAAGGTAGAAAGCAAGTTTCCTTTAAAAATCTGACTTTGAGAAATACATTTTATAACTGCTTAAATACCGATTTATGTCAGTATAAATTCTTTCAAAGCTGTCCAGGCGATATTCACTAGGATTGAACACAATGGTGTTCATATACAAATACTATATCATATAGAACTGGTGTTTTCTATCTGTGGGTTGCTCATAGGAACTCAGGATGCATGACCTTGAAAACTTGATAAAATATCTGCAGAATTGTATGTATTGTTTCTGAGTATTGGAGACAGCAGGGGTACTTCTTAAAAATGATATGAATAAAATATATAAAACATTATTAAATCATTGTATAGTTCAGGTTTTTTACTGTACTTTTATCCAGTTGCCTTTATTAAAATTTTGTTAAATTCCCAAAGATGTAAAGCATTTTGGCTAAATTGAGAATGAAGAGAATAAAAGAGAATAAAAAGTGACCTTTATGTCAAAGCACCTGGTATGCCAAAATATGGGAGGGAGCGTACATACATATGTACGCATGTATTCATATATTTATATATATTCACCTGTAATTTGTAGTTTCAAGCTGAACACAACAGTTAAATGCTTTACAGCATGTTTGAACATCATCAATGAATATTAATGTTTTATTTTGTTAACATAATAGTTCATATCTTGAAGATGTTTTCAAAGCAAATGTAATTTCCATGTTATCTATTTTTCCCCTTATTCCTCTCCATGTACTTATAGAAGCCGTATGCTTGCCAGATTCCTGGATGCTCTAAACGTTACACTGACCCAAGTTCCCTTAGAAAACATGTGAAGGCTCATTCTGCCAAAGAACAACAGGTGCGTAAGAAGGTAAGACCAACTTTCCAAAGATCAGGAATTCCAAAAAACATTTTTCTTTAAGTTTAACTGAGTGGATATTGTTTTTTTCCTTCAGTGATTTCGCTACAGGAATAGGATCCCAATTCATTTTCTTAAACCCAGAGTGTTTGTCTTAAATGACACATTCTTTTGCTTGCAACTATTGGACATGAGGACATTGTACCCCTAATTACATTTAGATCATTTGATAAATTGGTCTCTGATCAGATCAGGGGTGGGTTTTAATTTTTTTACTACCTATTCTGTGGGAGTGGCCCATTCTGTGGGCGTGGCTTGGTGGTCATGTGACTGGGTGGGTGTGGTCAATTTGTAAAATGTGAAGCTCACTTAACAACACTCTTGCTGAGCAACCAAAATTTTGGGCTCAATTGTGTTCATAAGTTCTTTCTTTCTTTCTTTCTTTCTTTCTTTCTTTCTTTCTTTCTTTCTTTCTTTCTTTCTTTCTTTCTCTTTCTCTTTCTCTCTCTCTCTCTCTCTCTCTCTCTTACTCTTTCTTTCTATCTCTCCCACCCTTTCTCTCTCTCACACACACATCCCTTCCAGTTTGCAAAAAATTCTGTTTTGCCAGGTGGGAGGCTGGCAAAGAAGCCTCCATTTCTCCGCCACTGCCGAACGGTCCGTGCCCTCCCCCTACGGATTGACATCACAGGAGGGAGGGAAAGAAGCCGGTATTGGAAGAGACCTTCCCTCTCCCTTCAGAGAGCCCATGTGAGGAGAGAGGAGAGGGCCTGGTTTGAACGTGGATGGGGTGCCTCCTTCGCTCATTGGGGCAGGTGGAGAAAGAAAGGAAGTGCGCAATACCCGAGGACGAAGGAACTCCCCTTCACCCTTGACAGCAGGGGCTGCTTTATTGTGCACCTCCTTTCTTTCTATGGCCCCTTGCTTGTCCTGGTGGCACCCCAGCAATAGCAGCTGAGGGAAGGAAGGAGATATGTGATAAAGCAGCCCCCGCCCCCCACCACCAAGGGCGAAGGGAAGCATCTTCACCTTCAGCTATTGCATACCTCCTTTCTTTCTATGCCCACCCTAATGAACAAAGGAGGCACTGGCCACTAAACCACCAGCCTGCATTCAAACCAGGCCAACGCGTCTCTCCCCCACACAGGCTGTCTGAAGGCGGGAAGGTCTCTCCCAAGACCCACTTCCCTTACACTGCGGCGCAGTTACGGTACGACAGGATATTCTTTCTTTTGCCAGTATGTGGGCATGGCCAGACTACTACCGGTCCAGTATGCCAGATTTTCACTACCTTTTCTGGCATACCATACCGGGAGGAACCCACCTCTGGATCAGATCCTGAATCTTGTCTACAGATAGTCCTTGATTTATGATTGGTCCTTGTACCAACTGTTCAAAGTTATAACAGCTCAGAAACAGTACTTTAAACATCATAATAAAATTATCACACCACGCAGTTGTATTTTGAGTGACCAGTTGCCAAGAACCTCACAATCATGTGATTGCCATGGAAATCTACTATGAATGTTATTAGTGAATGAGTATAGAAGTTGATTTCTCTCTTTGGTGATGGACTTTTCTTTTTTTCCTTTTATTGGATTTTGTATTTTTATTGACCCGATGACCTTACTAACTGCTCTTCCATCAAATGTGCACTTTTATTTAAACACAATAAGATAAAGCATAAAACAGAAGAAGTTGAACCAATATCATAGTTGTCTGTTTTCAAAAATGCTTTAATAGTTTAATTTATAAAATTAGTAGTTCATTTACTACACTTCGCTTACAATAGATTAAGAAACAAATCTCAATTAGTTTGTTTATTCACAATAAATTTCTTATACTTTGTATTCCTATGTCATAAGCTGACTTGAAGTAATCAAACAAATTCCAATCTGCTTAAGTGTCATTTATATATGACAATGGATTTCTGGTTACTTTGATGTTCAGTTGAACAAGACTTTCTTACCTATTCACCTTGAGCAACTAAGTATTCTGGTTATCTTTCATAAGAAATACTGCAGTGATCTGTGAAAATAAAAGCAATACTGATCATTGCAAATTAAAAGTATGTTATGGAAAAACAATCCTTAGAAATGATAAACGATAGTAGATTTTTAAAAATAAAAGTGAGTTGAAAAAAAAAGTCACTATTCAAATGTCAAACATTTCATTTTCAAGAATCCATCAGGAAGAGAAAATGAATGAATTTTCTGAAAAGAAAAAAAGCCACAATCTGAGTATTATGAGGAAAATGTCCTATTCCTGAAAGAGGCTAATAAAGCATCCAGCATCTGAAACACCCACGTCAGAGTTATTGGGGGGGGGGGGTGGATAAAAAAAATAAATCACAATGACAGATGCAACCATGCAGCCTCTTGCCACTTTGTACATGTGTGAAATGAGATACAAAAGAAATGAGGTTTTCATATTTTAATTCCTTTCTTGAATAGTTCTATCAAATGCCTTGATTAGTACCAATATTTTCCTGAGCTGAGCTTTCTGAGAACCAAGGACCTAGAAGGTTTTGAAGCAAGCTTCCCCCATCCTCAAGTTTTCAACCTGAAATGTTTTATTGCATGCAGTACATCTGCTTCAACACTCACCCTTTACTTCCTACTTTATTTAAGCAGCATTGCCCTAATGAAATTTATGCTTAGATGAAAACTAAGCAGTTATGCAATATTTACAGCAGTAGTAGTAATAGCATAAACCTTGATTAGCTGGTTTTGTTCTAGAATATTGAATGTTTATATAAATTGACTGTAAGACTGAAGGCTAAACTGCTTGGCCTAGATCTTTTAATTTAGAATAACCAAGCCAAGAGAAGGGCAGAATTGAATTCTATAAACTTCAAAACAATAACCATTTATTAGCAGCCATAACAGGGCATAGATATTTGGCGGTAATTTGAGCTTTGTGTTACGACAAAAACTTGGCAGCATCAGTATGTTTGAAAAAGAATTAGAAATGCTTTTCTTTCTTAATTCTCCTCTCCTGCTGTTTCTAATATGATCGACATTGTGGTTTGTGAAGAGCGCATGCTTCAGACACTTTTGCCAGTGCATTAATTTACATGGAAAACAGCTGGCAGATCAGCAGTACCTTTTGCACATGGGCAACAGCCTACCAATTTGGTCATTTTAATCTGATAAGTACCAACATTTTTCCTTATCTAGGAAATTCTGACCAGGACAGTTACTAATTGATGCATTTCTTTGAGAAACAGAACTTAAAATTTGAGAGACAAATACCGTGCAGCTCAATTACTCCGTAAAATTATAAAATGCATAGTAATTTTCTAAGAATCAACTTGATGTTGATAGATTAGCATGATAAATTTGCATATGCAAGAAAACCCAAACTAGAAGCACCAAGTGCGTAATATATCTCTGAACTAAGGGAAACAATGATGTTTTGTTTCTTGCATATATGTATAGGCTAGGGGCAAAAAGCCATATGCATTAAATTAGCTGCATTTGAGTTCTACTCTTTGAAATTTAATCTCTTTGTTTTATATCCTCTTATAGATACATTTCTATTCTGATGCTGAACAAGAAATATTAAGTGAATGCTTAACTATGCAGCAGCTTCATCCTTCTTCACAACACATTTTGGATGGGAAGTGTGGGAGATCAATGAGTCATCATGGCCTCATTACAGGTGGGAGTATTTCTTTTAAATACAATAAATAGGATTCACCATGGAGAACTTGGATGCAAATTCCATTTAAATATAAAGCTTGCTAGATGCCTTGAAGAAACATATCAGCATACTGTTCAGGATTTTTTTAAGGATATACTACACCAAAGAACATATGAGAGGAAGAATGTAATAAAGAATGTAATAAATTCAGTTCAGACCTGAAATTCAAAAGTAAAATTAAAACAATTCATTAATAATCAAATTGTTCAGACCTGAAATTCAAAAGTAAGGTTAAAATAATTTGTTAATAATCGTGCTGTCAAAATAAATATGTAAATAATCAACTTATATTTTGAAATGTGTCCCTGATATAACTGATGGCATTATTTTGAGTTATTGTTTTAGACAGTAAAGGTAAAGGTTCCCCTCGCATATATGTGCTAGTCGTTCCCAACTCTAGGAAGCGGTGCTCATCTCTGTTTCAAAGCCAAAAAGCCAGTGCTGTCCGAAGATGTCTCTATGGTCCTGTGGCCAGCATGACTAAACTGTAATTGACACTGTTACCTTCCCACCATTTTTATGTGCTTTCAAACTGCTATGTTGGCAGAAGCTGGGACAAATAATGGGAGCTCACTCTGTTACCCAGTGCTAGGGATTTGAACCGCCTGGCGACCTTTCTGATCCACAAGCTCAGCATTTTAGCCACTGAGCCATGTCTCTATTAACAGTTACAGTAGTTTAAGACAGAAGCAGTAACTGTGGTCTTGCATTTTTTACAAGTTCCATTAAGAACTCTTTCCATAACTATGCCCTTCATACTGTATGTACATGATCACATAATGCAGAATTCCTAACAATCTAGGATTTGCTGTCTGAAAGCAGTCGGTTTACCATGTCATGTAAAATACTTCGTAGCCCAGATTGCCATATTGGCATGATTTTGAGCTCAGGTTATCTACATGTGCTATAGACAACTGGAGAACACCAAGTTGGAGTGGGACTTAAGTAATACCTGGCTAAATATAGCTATTAATTCAAGACTAATGTGTCAGAACCTTACAGGGAAGATGTCAAACTATCAAAAGATATTTGAAAAACATAGCATAGAACAACATAGACCTCTGGCCACCAGGTCCTATTGCAAGCTATAGTAGGATTCCATCGGAAGGTTACTTTATTAGCACCAGTGAATCAAATTACTTTGTAGTATACATAGCAGACTATGTACCATCAAATCTATACTATTCCTCATTCTATTCTCGTTGAAAGTAATTGTTTGTTCTAAAATGTGTTTTAAAAGAAATCCTAGCATAAGAAATAGAGTGCTACTTATTTAGATTACCTGGAAACTTTCCCCTTCAGATTAGTCTGCTGCATATTTTAAATATGCCAAGAACAAAGCTATCATCTGGAGATGTTTTCTGTGATTCTACTGCTGTCATGCTGCATTTCAAAGCAACCCCATGTGCTTAGGCTAAAAGGAGAGAATATTTTAAAAGTGATCTTGTGGTTGCTGGTTTTGCAGTGCTGCATTTCAAAATCGTTAAAGTTAATGCAGTACTGCTGCTTCATAGAAAATTTAGACTGCAAATCCTTATGTGAAGAACACCAAAAGAACCTACTGTATTTTTCAGAGTATAAGATGCACCAAGATTTTGAAGAGGTAAATAAAAATAAAAAAAAAATTGCACTCTGCAGACCTCCCAAACTCTTTGTACACCTCATTTTTTTGTGAAAAACGGGGCATGCAGAGAGTTTGAGTACTGCAAAGTACTCTGGCGGGGGGGGGGGGAGGTGAGCAAAAAACAGCTGGTTGTTTTTTTTTGCAAAAAAGGGTCTGTTTTTTGCCAAAGAAAAGGGGGGTATGCATAGCCTTTAGAAGGCTTGTAGAGTGCTCCTGGGGGCTGTCCCCCCCCCCAAAAATGAGCAAAAAACATTTAGTTTTTCACAAAAACGGACCCAGTTTTTGCCAAAAAATAAGGAGGCATGTATAGCCTTTAGGAGGCTCGTAGAGTGCTCCTCGGGGCTGGGGGGAAGGCAAAAATGAGCAAAAAACAGCCCTGTTTTTGCTCATTTTTGCCCTCCCCTGCCCCCAGGAGCACTTTGCAGGCCTCCCAAACCCTCTGCATGTCCATTTTTGTGAAGGCAGCAGGATTTCAGGAGGCCAAAAATGCTATATTCAGTGCATAAGGCACACCCTGATTTTCATCCTCTTTTTTGGGGGGGGGAGTGTGTCTTATATTCTGAAAAAATACGGTAGTTAAACCAGGCAGAGAGGTCACCTAGCCCAGCTCTCTGTTGCCAACAAGAGCCAACTGAACAAATACCTTCCCTTGTTCCCAACATATTACTGTTTTAAAGGAATTGTTTCTCATAATTTACAGTCCACCGTATGTCCATGTGTATGTTAATTCTCTATATGAAAGCTATTGCTACTATATCAGTTTTACAAGAGAGACTATCTCACATCTTTTAATTAATTTGCAATAAATCCAGCTTGAAACACAGCTAGAAGAAAAAAATGAATTCAGATATCTTTGGATGTAACATTTTCACCTGAAATTTAAAGTGAAATCTTTGTAAAATCCAAAAGTTAGTATAGGGTACTAACTTTCTGGAATATGAGCCAACAGTTATAATGTTTTGATAGTGGCAAATATCTGTAGCTTGGGTGTAGGATGAGGGTGAAGGTTTGTTCTCTGAGCTTGTGGGTTGGTGCCCGAACATTCATTACCAGGCTACATAACATCTTCAGCAGAATTTAGAGGATGTCAGTGTCAATGTTCTGCTTATAAGGGCTTTGTGTGATCAGTAGGTCATGTCAGATCATGGGGAGGTCATTTCAGGTGAGGATCTTGTGATGGGCTTTATGATGGGTCAGGTGTGGGTAATGGCACGTGATAGTCACATTAAGATCCATCATAAGACTCTCACTTGACGCGACCTCCCCATCCAAGACTTACTGATCACATGAAGCTCTTATAAGCAGAAGAACATCAACACTGACACCCCCTAAATTCCGCTAAAGATGTTACCTAGTCTGGTAAAGAAATATTCAGAAACCAAGCCACAAACTCGAAGAACCAATCTCCACCCTCAGTTAAAATGTTTTGTTTAAGTATTTAAGTGATATGGATAACATTTACGAATGTGGTATGTTTTCTGAGTGAATGAAGCTTGCCAGTTTTCAGACCAAAAAAGTCAGAATAGTTTTTATGACACATTACAATACATTAAGAATGCATACATTGATATTTGTAGATATGGTGGGCCATTTAAGTGTAAAGGTCTTTTTTAGGAGAAAATTTTAAACTGTTTATTTTTTAGTAAATGTGACTGGGTAATTGTTAGCCCCTCCTGAGAGAATAAAGTTTCCACAAATTTATCCAGAATTGATGGAAGGGAAGGATTGTTCCCAAGAACCTGGCAGAGAGTTAAAAGGGATTCTTCTTTTCCCATCACTTTAGAAGCAATTTATATGAATGTGACATATATTTTAGAGATGGGCTTTAAAAAATAATCTCCAAAATTTTGGAAGAGTAGGTGAAATGCAAGTGCTATTATTATTACTAAACAGTAGTTTTAAGTAATTTTAGAAGAAATGAGCAGTATTTTTGCAAATATTAATGTAGAGAGTGGGTGTGAAACACATTATTGAGAGGTGTAGCAACAGCATTTTTTGTACTCATTAAAATATCACACAAAAATAAAGGTGCCTTTTGTCAATTCATAAGCATATAAGAAGTATATGATGCAAAACTCAGTTTCTTAAAATAATTGGCACACAACCAAGATTCTAGCATTCAAGCTGCTTGTGCACGGAGTAATGGGTTGGAGCTTTTTCACTCTTTAGCTGCAGAGAAATGAAGACCACATCTGATCATTATGGCTTTGAGTTCATCAGTCCATCTAACATCTCCCTGCTTGTAAACTCTTCCAGGCATTCCTCCCCTTACCCGCTTTTAGGCAGAGAGGTGGTGGGTTTTTTTTTTACTCACTTTGCTTCATGGGGAAACCCAGGTTGATTGAAAGGTTTTCTTTACGTTATGAGCCAGGAGTACAGAAAACAGCACTGTTGTCATTCTCTTCCAGCTACTTGTAACTCAAAGATTCCCTTTTTAATTGCAGACAGGCAGCATCTTCAGTAAAAGCAGGGGAAAGCAGATTTTAGCGCTGATCGTAAACCAGATTCTGAACATTTCTACCCTGTTTTCCTGAAAATAAGACCTCCCTGGATAATAAGCCCAATCAAGTTTTTGAGCACATGTGCTAAAACGAGCTCTCCTCTGAAAATAAGCTCTCCCCAAAAATATTGCAACACAGCAGCAGCCATGAGGTGACCACACTCGCTGCCTCCTGCACCTTAAAAATAATAAGACTTCCCTGAAAATAAGCCAAGCGCTTATTTCAGGGGTCAAAAGAAAATAACACCCTGTCTTATTTTTGGGAAAACACTGTACTTGCACCTTCCATCAGATACAGATAGTTATAAATATAGTGAAAGGCTATATAGTCACTCCTTGTGTAAAAACAACGTTTGTCCATCACAATCTACTTTTTATTCTCCATTCTCCCTTTGCTGTGTATGTGTGTGTGGAATCTATTCCCAAATTGCAGAAGGGAGAGGGCTTTCCCAGAAAACAAAAAGACAGCAAATGTGCTGCTGTAATCTGACAAGATTTATGTAAGGCCTAAGGAACCAAAAATGACATGTATACTTACTTTTGAGTAGTTACTTTACTGTGTTCACCTATTGACAGAAATCTTGCCAGACTAATGCAACAGTCTGCTAACTACTAGATATACTCTGTGACTTTCTAGGGAGGGTCTGCTTTCATCCTTTTCCTGAATATCAAATATTCCAAGCTTCATGATCTCTTTGCTCTCTCTCCTCCAGCTTTAGACTGCATTCCACGACTGTCTGTGGTCATTTTTATCTGATTCTGTATTGCCTAAATCCCTTTATTGAAGTTCTAATCATTTTGGAGTAACTTGATTGATTTTGGAGAAAGATCCACATTACTTCAGGTGATGTACAATCTTCTCTGAAGTAGTTCACTGTGATTTAGAATAGTTTTCAGCAAATCATATCCTTAGAGTGTTAACAATCTACTAGGCGATGTTGACCTCAGTTTTGAGATGTTTGTGGGACTTACAGGAAAATAATACAGTGTTGAAAACTTTTGTTTTGTTTGCTTTTTCTGAACTTACAATTTTATTTCTTTTATCTTTGCATTTACTTGGCAGAATCCCTAAAAAGCCTTTAGCCCAGATGATTATGTTGCTAGTTTTCTAACAGATGTTAGTGCTAAAGGTTAAGCCATTTAGATTTTGATGGATTACACGTATTTATAATCTGAAGCGGTTAATGTGTCAGGAAACACACACATACAAACATACACAGCTAAGATATATTCCAGGAGCCTGCATTTATGCAGCTTAGGTGCAGGACATTGTACCTATAGTAAGTGACTGCTCCTCATTTGAAAATACACAGAGGGTCTAAAATAACTAAATATTTTGGTCCTTAGGATCTGTCCAGGGAAACAAAATTTTAGCCTATGTTACAGTGGCCTTGCTTTACTATAATTACATAGTTTCTACAGAACAGACAAATAGTAATTTGCCCAGAATACCAGTTAAAAGTATTTTCTGCAAATTAGCAGCATTGAATGTTTCTTAGTCATGATAATGAATAATGTCCTAAAATTGCTATTTTATTTCATTTCATTGGCACGTTATTTATCAAGGTAAGCAAATAAGCCTAGTATAAACTGGCATGTGTACCATTTAAAAACCTCGTCAATCCTTTCAGGGACACTTTAAATCTTATGGGAGAAAAGTATAGCCCCTTTTAAACGCAACTTTATAGAACTAAATGAGTATGAAATGGTTGCTTTTTAGTGCCCAACTTATGAATGTTTATTAGAATGCCTATACAGGATCCCATACAAATAGGGCCCTATGCACCTAATCAGAGCCTGTTATAAATATTTACATATTTGCTTTCTATCCCACCTTTATTATTTTTAAAAATAACTCAAGGCAATGAATGTATCAAACATACATTCCTCCTCCTGTTTCCTCCACAACAATAATTCTGTGAGGTGGATTGGGCTGAGAGAAAATAACTGGCCCAAGTTCACCCAGATTGCTTTCATGGCAAAAACAGGCAAAAAAAGGGCTGGAACTCATGGTTTCTAGCCTTATGCCTTAACCACTGGATCAAACTGGCTCTCTAATAATTAATAATTAAATAGACACTGTGTTGTAAACATGAGAGATCTTTGTTAAGCTGCCAATAAAACAATCAATGGGATGTTATCACAGTGTAGTCATATTTATTGTGACTTCATATCTAAACTAGAGGTCTTCCTTCTGTTCTTATTTGACTTATCTGTCTTCCTTCTGTTCTTATCTGAGATTTATACTGTTGTATGCTAGCAAAAGAACTTGGTGTGTATTTAAACAGCTAACCCCAAATACATCAAATTCTTTTTTTGCTTTATTTTACATATGACACTTAAATTCAAGTGTTTTATATATGAACTGAATACCAAAGAAATTATACATGCTACATTATAGTATATGCCCACAAATGTTGAGAAAACTTATAGAAATCGTTTTTTTAAAGAATCAATTTATAGGTTGGTAAGAATCCATACATTTCAACAATCTGTAAATGCAATCTAGGTAGATTTTCCTTTCCAATGTTGTATAATAATCACCTTAGTGTTGTTGATAAAGGCTGCTTCGAGATAATTTAAATAATATAAAATTCCTAGATAGAAATGGTAGTTCTAGGTCCATAAATTCAAAACAAAAATGTATCATCTGTATGACAAGCCCATACTTTATAAATTAATGTTCCATTTTCTGTATTACATTTCTAACATTATGAAACCAGCCTTTGGTAAGCATTCTCTGAATTGTCCAATAAATTTGAAGTACTGTTGTATGAACCACATTGGAGAGCAAAAGAAGCTTGTTTCACAATTTTTAAAACAAATTGCCACTAGTTTAAAAAGACATCTGATTTTTGCATACTTGTTAACTGTTAGGGATTAAAAAGAAATGGTACCCCAGATGTATGTCTAGACATTGTAGATAAGATGGCAGAAGATAGGCTTAAGATACAGAAGGATCTTGACAAACTTGAACATTGGGCACTATCTAATAAAATGAAATTCAATGGTGAAA
Organism: Thamnophis sirtalis; assembly: GCF_051295495.1. Lineage (NCBI taxonomy): Eukaryota > Metazoa > Chordata > Lepidosauria > Squamata > Natricidae > Thamnophis > Thamnophis sirtalis. The sequence continues at coordinate 31,421,581 of NW_028261387.1, forward strand.
AGAGTGAGGTTCTACATTTAGGCAGGAAAAACGAAATGCACAGGTACAGTATAGGTGGTACCTTGCTCAACAGTAGTAACTGTGAAAGGGATCTTGGAGTCTAGTGGACAACCATTTAAATATGAGCCAGCAGTGTGCAGCAACTGCCAAAAAGCCAACACAGTTCTAGGCTGCATAAACAGAGAGATAGAATCAAGATCATGTGAAGTGTTAATACCACTTTATAATGCCTTGGTAAGGCCATACTTGGAATAATGCGTTCAGCTTTGGTCGCCACGATGAACAAAAGATGTGGAGACTCTAGAAAGAGTGCAGAGAAGAGCAACAAAGATGATTAGGGGACTGGAGACTAAAACATATGAAGAACGGTTGCAGGAACTGGGTATGTCTAGTTTAATAGAAAGAAGGACTAGGGGAGACATGATAGCAGTTTTCCAATATCTCAGGGGTTGTCACAAAGAAGAGGGAGTCAAACTATTCTCCAAGGCACCTGAGGGTAGAAGAAGAAGCAATGGGTGGAAACTAATCAAGGAGAGAAGCAACTTAGAACTGAGCAGAAATTTCCTGACAGTTAGAACAATTAATCAGTGGAACAGCTTGCCTCCAGAAGTTGTGAATGCCCCAACACTGGAAGTCTTTAAGAAGATGTTGGATAGCCATTTGTCTGGAATGGTATAGAGCTTCCTGCCTAGGCAGGAGGTTGGACTAAATGACCTCCAAGGTCCCTTCCAACTCTGCTATTGTATTATTGTATTGTATTATTGTATTGTATTATAAACTAATACACTCAATCTTTTTTTCTTATATAGAATTAGCTAAAATAATTTTTTGATATTGCATAGCAGCCAAAACAATTCATCATGCTAAAAATACAAGATAAAACTGTAATCCTTACTTGGAACTATCTGCTTAAGATCTTTTATTTCAGTGGATGCCCCATTTTTGCACAAGATAAAGGAAAATAATATTTAATGTGCAAATAGATGATAATTGTTAAAATAATCAACTGATTGTAAAAACATTAACAGTATAGTGCAAATTCATTCCATGAATAAGAAACTTCTAAAAAAAACCTTAGAACATAAGTTTACCGAAAAGTGTAGAAAAATTAATTAATTAAATTAAATTGAAGTTACGTTTGTAATTGTGAATACTAAATAAAAACACTCTTTTTATGACCATGTAATCCCTAGAAAGCAATTTAATAGATCTATACTTCTAGAATAAACAACCCATGTGCATTCCAAACAAAAGAGTTTATTGATTAGAGTATAAATTCTCAGCTTTAAATTATTAATATTTGAGGTAATTCTATCTGAAGGACCAAAGTCTTACTAAATTGATTCCATTTAAAACAAACCTATTTATAATAGAATTGTCCTGTTTTATAACAAGAGATATGAATTTATTTTCCTTAACTTCCATATTGATTTCTTAACTTCTTTCTTTCCTAAAGTAGAATTAATTCTGCTCCTAGTTCCATTGTAGTATTCTGCTTTTTTAAAATTTTATTCTTTGTATGAAATTTATTATACAGGTAGTGCTCAAATTACAGCCATTCGTTTGGTGACAGTTTGAAGTAACTTGTGACTGTTTTTCTCACTGACAACTGTTGCAGCATCCCCATGGTGATGATAAAAATTTAGATGGTTGGCAAGTATCTATGATGCTTGCGGTACCCCAAAGTCATATAATCAGCTTCTGTGAACTTCTCACAAGCAAAGTCAATGGGGAAGTCAGATTCACTTAACAATCATATTACTAACTTAACAGCTGAAGAGATTCACTTAATAATGGCAAAAAGGTTGTAAAATGGGGCATGACTCACTTAACAACTGCCTTACTTAGCAACAGAAATCAGTTTGAATCAGTTGTCATAAATCGAGGGCTATCTGTAGTATGAATGATAAAGCTGATATAACAGCAATTTTGATAATCCAACTTCTGCTCACGTGTTTCAGCTAAATCCTATTGCACTCCATAACTATAAGATTGTGTCTTAATTTCCAAATTGTTATTCCAATAAAAGTACTTTGTTACTTGCAAAGTTTTCTTTTAGCAAACTTACATCAAAGATTTTTTTGCCATATTATGTTGAATTATTAAATGTACCATTTGGCCAGGATCCGCAGGACATCCCTCAAACTACTTTTAGACACCAATTAGTGCACATCTTATCTGATTGTTATAAGACCTAAATATTTTTAGTTTGCTGTGGTACTGTTATATTCAGAAGCAAGTTCCAAATGATATTGCCTATAGTATCTTCTGTGTTTATGTCAGCTGGTTCATTTATTTATTCAGAATTTCAACTTTTCAGATAGTGTAAGCTTTCTGGAAGTGAATGTCTCTGGGAGCACCTGTATTTTTCAGGAATCTGGACATGTGCATTTTTTTCCTTTTTCACCTCTTATATTTGACATTTATTTGATTTCTATTTCAATCAAATAGTAAAATAGCAGCAATGTGGTATATAAGAAAAATATAATAATATAATGCAGTCAATGTAATGTAATGCAATATAATATAACATAATTTAAAATGTCATATGGATGTTAGTGTATGGATTAAGCATACCAAGATGTCCTAAGAAAGAAATTATAATACCCTGAAATCACACAGGTGTCTGAAATATAAATGGAAACAGAGGCAGAATCTATTATACCATCTGCAGAGAATAAAATGGTAAAACAATATTTTCTTTAACAGCTTGTAATAACTTGTCATGTGTTCTCAAAAGGACTTTCCCTCAAAAAGGACTTATCCCTAAGAAAAGGCTTGTGGTTGGAGCACTTATAAAAATATGAGGGAAAAATGGAAATGTGGAGAGCGCTAATGCACATCACGTGCAAGTCCATCTGTTTGTTCCAAAGCCAGTACTGTTAGTAGGAAAATTAAGGGACCAAACTGGGATTAAAAAATGCAAGTTTCAGGAAACCAGTTTGACTTTTGAAGGATGTTAGTTTATACTATTCAAAGATATATAAGTCACTAGAGTTGTACACTCTCTTACTAATGTTCATATAATTTCTTGATTGGTTTTAAGAGGTTGGTGCTGAATTTGAATATGTCTTTCCTGATATGAGCATTGATAAAACTTTCATCCTATTTGTAATTTATTCAGAAATAAAAACAGTCTATGCATAAAAATTATGTTAGCAATGTTAGCTTGCTAAGGCATTATTTTAAAGCTGGTACACAGGCAATCCTCAACTTATGACCACAATTGATCCCAACATTTACATTGCTAAGTGAGACATTTGTTAAGTGAGTTTTGCCCCATTTTATGATATTTCTTGCCACAATTGTTAAGCGAATCACTGTAGTTGTTAAGTTAGTAACATGGTTGTTAAGTGAATCTGGTTTCCCCATTGACTTTGCTTGTCAGAAAGTCACAAAAGCTAATCACATGACACTGCAATTGTCATAAATATGAACCAGTGGCCAAGCATTTGAATTTTGATCATGTGACGATGGGGATGCTATTATGGTCATAAGTGTCAAAATGGTGATAAGGCACTTTTTTCAATGACGTTGTAACTCTGAACTGTTACTAAATGAAGTGTTATAAGTCGAGGACTACCTGTACATTGCCAGAAAAATATGATTCAAAGCTGCCCAATCATAAGAACAATTCTCCCTTAAACCATAAAAAGACTTGGCATCGGCGTTGTGTTTCCAATGTCCTTCTCCTCGTCCTTTTGACCTTCAGCTCAGGCAAGCATATTTTCCATGCAGGCGGCTGACCTCATGAACAATATTGGGTAAGTTCAGAGCTGCAGAGCTTTTATGCTTATTCAGTAATTTCACTTTAAGTGATGCATATGAAGATTTAGTTATTTCAAGGAACAGAATTCAGTGCTTCATCTCTGTGTGATTCCTTTTCTTTAAATACGTGAACATCCTTTCAGAACAAGCTGACTTCTTGGTGGTTCAATTACAGTTCACCTGATGGGTTGTCCTCCTTAGTGTATTAGGGCTTGATTCAAACAATGCAATTAAAATTTTTATATGTTATCATGTATAATTTGTTTGTGTTCTTTTATCTCCAAAATTGCTCTTCACTAAGGGGAAGAAATACTTTCTTGCATTTTTATTTGTACCCAAAAATAAATTGATATCATTTATTTTCTGTCTGAATATACATGTCCCAAGATAATGTTGCATGATCCAATCTGAGTTGGTCACCGGGACCAGAAGTTTTGTCTTCTGAGCTTTCGGACTCATGCTGGAGCCTATCTTCAGAGAACTTCTCTCTAGCATAAATTCTCTAATTTATGTAATTTTTACATTACATGAATTTGAAGTACTTTTATGCATTCTAGGCAATTTTTCTGGAGTCATATACCAATAGTACATCATTTTATAAAAATTCTCTGAAGTTATAACATAATGTAAATGTCAAACCTTTTAATCACATATTTTCCCATTGTTCCATCAGTTTATTATGTGCAAACATATGTTAGCCCATTTTATCATACAGTGTTTCACTTGTTCTTTTGCTGCTTAAATTTCAATAAGTTTATACATTTTAGCAGTTATACGTTCATCATTTATACATAGTTCAGCCTCAAATTCTGTTTTCTGTTATTCAGTTCCAATCCTATTATCCACTTTTAATCTTTCTTTTAACTGTGAATTCAAAAACCATTGAAAACTATTCTCTACAGCCAGTTGTTCTTGGATCTGTTAGTTATTTCCACCAGGTTAATGAGCTTTTAAAAGGGAAATTAGATAATTCCATGGCAAATAAGTAATTATAAGCAATGATGATTATATCTTATTTCCAAAATTGGAGGCAGTGTGTCTTTTAGTATAAGTTGCTGGGGAATACACGTTAAAGATTTTTATTTACCATCTTTGTTTTTCCATGCACAGTAGAAACAATCTATTGGATCTAGTTCAGTTTTTTTCTATACTATATTCTAAATATTTAAGATATACATGATTTTATAGTTGTAAAATCTGAAAGATACTTTCATTCTCATCCTCAATGTAAGACAAAAACCTGTTGCAATTTGTTTGAAACATCTGTGCTAAAAGATGCTTTTTAGAGGAACTATAAAAGTTTTCATTGACATTTTCTTTCCTTAGGAATGTATACTAGTTCCAGCACAAACCACAATGGACTATCAACTGGTCTTCTACCACAGCATCAGAATGTTCTGTCAAGGCAACATATACTTGAGTCATCTCTCACTAATGCACATCATCATGTATCATCCATAGAAAGTGACGGAAAAGGGTATGTAATAAAATATTTCTCAATTTTTAATATTCCAACTTTCTCTCTTTGGTTTGTGTCTTCTGAACTCAAGAACAGGAAAGATCTTTGCATGCAGTCATATACATTCAGCCTGCTTACTACCTGTGAAGTTTCATTGTCTGGCAATTATTTCCATTTGAAGAAAGAAAGAATGAGTTTTCTCTAAACAATATGTATCTTAAAGATACATATTGGAAAAGTGAAGGACAAAAGAATGACTCTTTCTGAGCTTCATTTGTAAATCATATTAGAGTGGTGGGACACTTAGAGAGCTATTTTTCTAAGAAACCAAAATGGATCCCTAAAGGGAAATGGAAGATCACTTGCCTAAGCCTTATTGGTCCATGGAACTTTTAGGACAGTCCTGTTAGATTATGATAACAAAAAAAACTTTGAAAGTCTTTCAGACTATCAAATTATATTAAAAGGTATAAGATTTTGTGTAACTTACTTCATCAGGTGCATAGAGGCATATCTCTGAAACTTGAGCTCTGTGCTCATAATTTCCCACGTCCTCTTCTCATGTGATTGAGTATATGCATTTTGGGAATTATATTTTCTTTTACATTAAATGTGGGTAAGTGCGGATACATATATACACACACTTTTAAAAGATACTTTTGAAAACTACTGTTATGTGGTAATATTGGATAAACTGAATGCTTCTCGGTTCAAAACAAATTATAGGTGGCAGTGTTTTATTTCAAAAGTATACTTAAGAAAGAGGTTAAGATTGTAGCTTCTAATGATGACAGGCCTTTAGAGTGGAGAAAGAGAAAATTATATGTGACCCATAATAATGCCTATAACTGTATGGCTTACCAGCATCTATAAGCCCTATTTGGGTAGTGGGAAAATTAAATTTCCTGAGGTCCGGTAATTTTTCAGGCATTTAAAAACTGAGTGTATTTAAAGAAAATAGAGCTTACATCCAATTTCTATTAAAAAGTTTTCCCATACTGCAATTATATAGGCTTGTTCTTTTGGCCACCCAGCTTTTGTTCTATTTTGACTTTGCTCTCATAAAAAACCTGAATCACACACTGCAATAAGAGTGATTTTTAGTTTTGAGAAGTAAATAAAAACTGGAAGAAACTGTTTCAAATGTGGAACTGGTAGATGTTCCCTAAACATTATTTAAAGGAAAAGGTTTTGCTTCTGAATCTCTACTAACATTGCCTAATTATGCTTATGTTTCAACTTGTTAGGCAATGGAATGTTAAATGTTATTAGCAAGTATAAAATGCCAGTCTTATCAGAATTGCAAATATAATTTTGGATCATAGCTCAAAGATTGCCTTCTATTGGTGATGAGGGAGCTAATCACTTAATTTGAGAGTTATAGTCCCAGCTTCAAATTCAGACTGCTATCTGAGGAAGGAACATGGACTGATTTATATTTATCAGAAGGCCATAATGTACATGCACACATAGACACTTTTTAAAATAAATCCATCTGCTTACCATATCAAGGAGTACTAGATTAAGTGATTAATTCACTCCTAGTTAAGGAATTCTAGTTTTTCAGATATAATCTTTATGACCTCCTAAATTATTTTATGAAGTAGTATGTCAAGTTATTTTAAAAAGTGTGTGTATCCATGCAAACACCCATGTATATTATAGCCTTCCTGTAAATATAAATTAGTTGATATTCTTTTCTTAGGAAACAATCTTAGCATGAAATTGGGACTACAGCTCAGAGTTTGTGACTTGAGGATCAGTAAAGACTAAAATTCTTTCTGTAACATTCCACTTGAGGAAGTAGGATATTGGGAATACAAATAGAGGATTTTTTTGTTTGTTTCTGTTTTTCTTCTCCACTTGCTTCCTCAGGTCTTCATTATCTTCTCTGGTTTTCTCTTCCCATTGTCATGATACTGATTTTGAGCCTTCTTAAGGAAATCCATTATTTCAAGAATCTTTTTCTTATATATTACTGATTGATTTATTCCTTTCCATTGATGTAATCTATTGTGTCAGAGATATATGAAACAAGCCAAATGATTTCACTTTTTATTGGATGTTCCTCAAGCTTCAGCCAGGAACAAATTTAATATTTATTGGTTTTGACTGTTACTGGATTGAATTTGGACACAGAGAGATATTGCTAACATGCAATGGAAGAATATGCTAATCTAAGAAAGCAAATAGTGTCAATATGCTTTTAACTATGCTTTTTTTTTCAGAAGCAAGTCTAACATTTAATTTAATTAATTCAGAATTTATTTGTCTAAAAACTAGGAATATCTGAAAACTGACAAAAAATACACTGGCACATATTAATTTGAATACTTTTTAATGAGGTTTTAAAAAATCTAATAATTGTGTTGATGATAGAGTGAATTATTATAAATGCAGTAAGAAATATATATTTAAAATATATATTTAAAATTATGCTACTGGCCCCTCACTTAATTTTTGGACTGCAGTCAAGTTGATTAAATTAGAAAATATGCTAATGTGTGTATGCAAATATATGATAACATTATATCCCACTAGTTTATAATACTATTTATTCTAGTCATAGTGATCTCACTAAGGCAAGATTTGTTTTAGCAACAGAATTTCTGGTGTTTTTCCATCATAATGAGTTTTGCAATAGATTCTGCTTACATAGGCCCACATTTCCTGTGCTGAATTTTGAAGTAAACCACTAGTTGTATTCAAGACAAGGCATTCTCTATAATCCTGCAGTTTTGTATTTGGGAATACTTTAAATCAAGGAGTTGCAGTGTCGTGGAAAGGGGAAGTAGTGAATGGTATATTAATTCTCTCTTAATTGATACTTAGCTATTGTCATTTGTTGAAGGAAGCTAAGTAGAATGGTATTCAGACAAATCTGAAACAAACCATCGGAATAGTGTTTCATAGCAAATTAAGGGATTGAATCTTTTCTAAAGGGTTTGTTTCCCCTAAAAGGTTAGGAACTCTGGGACTCTTTCTGGATTCGTAACTGCTAGAACCATTATGGGGAATTTATGGCACACGTGCCACAGTTGGCACATGGAGCCATATCTGCTGACATGCGAGCTGTCAGCTCCAGCATGCATGCATGCAGGAGCCAGCTGAGTTTCAGCCTTCCGAAGGGCAAGGGGAGGCCATTTTCATCCTCCCCTAGGCTTCAGGAAAGCCTCTGAAGCCTGAAGAAGGTGAAAATCCCTCCACATGCACACACATGCGCAGGTGGGCAGGGCACACTATTGTGCGCGCACACACAATTTTGCCATGTGGTTACAAAAAGGTTTACCATCACTATGCTAGAAGAAGCACTAACAGATTCTGTGGCATGGCTTTTTATCAGTTGGTATCACATCCTAATTCTGTCTGGAAGTATATAATCCACCACGATTAATGTTCCACATATATTGATATAATGTATGTGGGTGTGCTTTTAAAGATAACCTATCATTAGGTAGTGTAAAAAATAATCCTGAGAAATTCATTGGAATTTTGCAGCCATGTTTGCCACTTCTCACTTAAATCTTGACTTCTACCTTTTTATTAGCCTAATTCAAAATTGTGGTTTGAATCTACAAAACAAACTGCTTTGGAATCTCAGGTGATTCAATGCACCCTCTCACAGATATCTACCCAAACTCCAAAGTCATTTATTAAAACCTTTCCTGAAATAATGCTACAATATTCATTCTTCAATAGTAGGAATAATGACTTAGGCAATAGCATTGAATCTAGATTGTTCTTGCAAGTGAAATTGGTTCCATGTGCTCCCATTACTATTGCTTTGACAACATGTACAGTTATTTTTCTATTTCAATGATTTTAAAATAATATAATAAATAAATATATTATTTATGTTAAGATCACCTTTATAATATCTTATTTTAGGGCTTGTTATTCTCTGATGGTGGCTACACTTTATATTTGTATTATTGTACCAATTCTATCTTACAGAGTAGTGTTCTTTTAGTGGTTTACTGCATTTTATTGCAACATTGTACAGGGACTAGAAATAGTATTTGATACTCTATTGAATATTGTTATTAACAACAATAAAAAAATCCAAAGTAAGTACTGTAACACTCAGATTTGCTCTGGGCTTTCTAAAACCACAGGAGAATATTTTGTAGCAGAAAATGCACTTGAAATAATCACACAGAAAGCTAATACTATTGCTTGCTAACGCAAGGCTGATGTCCCTTTTAAGAGTTTTCTACAATCTTTTTAGAGCACTCTATTGAGGTTATTGGAATGTTGTACTTTTGTTAATACAGGGTGTCCTCACTTACTGACTATAGTTGGGAACTCTGTTGCAAAGTGGTGCAATTGTTACGTGAAATGCAACATCCTATTGGTTTCCCCCTTGACTTTGCTTGTTGGAAGCTGGCTGCGAGGGACACAAATGGCCATCACATGATTGTGTGACATTGTGGCCATCGTGGATGTGCCCCAGTTGCCAAGCACACAAATTGGGATCATGTGACTACGAGGATACTACAACAGCCACAACTTTGAGCATGGGTTGTAAATCTCCCTTTTTTGGTGCCATTGTTAACTTTAAATGGTTGCTGAATGGGTGATCAGTAAGGGAGGACAATCTGTAGTAGACATATGCTCCATCAGATAAAAATGTATACTGATTACCTACTGCACAAATTCAATCTGTGGCCATCATTTTCTACTTGTTTTACCCTTTTGGTAAGCTACAATATTTGCCTCATTTATCACCTCTCAGACTCCTTGTTGAAGTATACAGAATGTACAGAATTTGTGCACCATGAGCCAAAGTGATGACAGGGTTGAATTCCTGGTCTTTGGGATGGAGCAAAACGATTGCTATCACAAACTGCAATGACTGAATCATCAAATATGAAAGAAGCCAAACACCACAAGATGCTGAGCACAAGAAATCTACTCATGTTTGACCGAAAGGCTAAGAATTTGATTCAAAGCCTTCTTTTTTTTAAAGCAACAACAAAAAAGGCCCTTGTTATTTTATTCTTTGCCAAAGTCAGTAACAACGGCAGCACTCAGTTTTCCCAAAAGGTTTTTAAGACGTTTACATAGTTTGAGAAAAAAATATTTAATTTACTTGAAAATGATCTAACAAAATCTGACTTCATTACCAAATATATTTACCCTGGCTACGTATGAGAAGTATTTAATTCCCTTTAATAAAGAAGCATGTGACACATAGAGATCAGGTAACTTCATACCTATTTATATTATTATTAATTAAGGATGCCTTTTTAGGAGCAGTTGGTCATATAAAAAGTAGAGTTTGTCATGTTAGAGTTTTTTGTTATTGCTTTTAAAGTTCCAGGTAGCAATGTGCTATATTAACACTTGCACTTGGCCAGTTTGATCTGTAGAGCCTGACAATGTGTCTGTGTGTTTGGGGAAAATCCTCAACTTACAACCATTCATTTAGTGAGGTTACGAGGTATTGGAAAGCTGACTTATGACTGCATTTCACACTTGTGATGGTTGTAGCATCCCTGTGGTCACATGATCAAAATTCTTGGCAAGCGTCCCAGGGTTATATGATCATCTTTTGTGATCCTCTGACAAGCAAAGTCAACGAGGAAGCCAGATTCACTTAACAACCATGCAAAAAAAGTGGAAAAATGGGGCCAAATTCACAGCTGTTTTGCTTAGCAATGGAAATGTTGGATTTAATTGTGGTTGCACATCAAGGACTACCTGCCCTTCAAAAAAAATTAAAAACTGAAGCTACAGAAGATAGGTGTGGTGCCTAAGTATGGCTAAATATGTGCACATTAAAACAATATTTCATATTTCTCAGCTCCCATTGTGGTTCATCATTCTAGACAAGCTAAATTGTTATTTGTAGCACTACTTCTCTCTTCGTAGAAGAGTAGAATTGCCATCTTTAGCAAAATGAAAGTTTCCACCTGCAGTTATTCATAATCCTGGACAGTGCATACCATAGTATGCTGTCCCCTTAAAGGAAAATATTCCTCATAAGCATATTTGCAGAAACAAGTAATATTAACCAAATAACAGAATAATAGAGTTGGAAGGGACCTTGAAGATCTTCTAGTCCAGCCCCCTGCGCAACTAGGAAACCGTATACTATTTTAGACAAATGGTTTTCCAATCTCTTCTTAAAAACCTCCAGTGTTGCAGCATCAACAACTTCTCAAGACAAATCATTCCACTGGTTAATTTTTCTGGCAGGAAATTTCTCCTCCTTAGATCTAGGTTGCTTCTCTCCTTGATTAGTTTTCCATCCATTGCTTCTTGTCCTACCTTCAACATTAAATGAGATAGGTGGTATATTAATTTTATATATATGGCTCCCAAGCGGCTTTCCTAGGAGACTCCAAATTTGTGTTAAATATCTATTTTATTTCAGTATTTTTATACGATCCTTCATATTTAGAATCTCTTGTTTGGAGGACAATATGTTAAAAAACATTAGATTTTCACTTTAAAAGGGAAGTAGATATAAGCTGGTATATTTTCCAGGGCACTGTTCAGGAGAGTCCAAGCAAGGGTTAAATACAGCCAAACTGTCCAGAACTGAATTGAAATTTTAAGCCACGCCTCTGGTGCTGAATATCTCCAGATTGTTTCAATTCAGCTAGCCCAGTAGGACGCGCTTAGAGTTTCTCTTCATTTCTATTACTTAGCTTGGACTCTCTTGAGCTTTTTATTGTGAGTAATGCTTAGTTTAGGGTGTGAGCAGGCTGAGTGAGTGTATTTAAAGTTTATTTAGTTCATTTACACTCTGAGCTCACTCTTCGTTCCTCCGGTGTCCTGATCACCCAGGCACAGCTTGGAACGTAGGCAGCTGCTGGGGAAAGCGCAGTTCCGACACCAGCGCTGCTACGACCCCTGCTGGGGGGGGAAGCCCGGTTGAGGCTCTTGTGGTTGGCGTCCGTGCCTTTGGTGGCCAGCGTGCAGGTGCGGTGCCTCAGAGCTCCGGATTGCTTGGTGGCAACTTTTAAAGTAGTTAGTTCTCTTCCGGCCGCCATTTTGGAGCTATTTGCAGTTTTGGTTTCTACTTTAAACCTCGTGCCACAGCTGCCTGCAGCCTGATTCACGGCAGGAGCCGCGAGGAGCCATTCTTTGTCCGGCCTGGCTGGCAATTTGGCGTGTGCCTCTTCCACCTGAGTGGCAAGGATTGGAGTCGCTGGTCACAAGCCTCATTCCTGCAGGGAGCTGTTAATGCTTGCGCTTTATTCCAACTGCTGTATATTGGTGCTGCAACACCCCCCCCCCCACATCTCTTTGGAGCATCTGTTGGTCTGCAAAGCTTTTGCAAGGTGGTGAGTGGAGGTAGCCCCTGGTTATCATTTGGCCCACAGTTTACCATATGGCTGAGCAGGTTCCCAAGGATTCCACCCAGGCAGGGGGTCCTTCCAGGGCTTTCTCCAGGCAGGCCAGCATCGCTGCGAGGGAGGCCATCAGGGGCTCCAAACCATACTCCAGGCCCGGGCCTAAGAAGGGATCAGGGCCAAACAAGGATGCATTGCGTCGCCAAAAGGCCCTTGAGAAGCAATTCTCCAAGGCCCAGCTCCAAGCACAATCCTATCAATTGGTGTCTCCTGAGGAGCCCACCATGGAGGTCCCTCCAGCCCAGCCAAGGCCTGTTTCAGACAGCAAGGATGAGGGCCGGGAGTTTTCCCCCATGGCCTCCATGTCTAGGGCAGTATCACCAGGGCCTTCGATGGTAGATCAGGCTGATCTTTTTGCTTGCCCTTCGGATCTGGAGGAAGGCCCTGCCCCGGGTCCCTTGGCCCCTCAATATCCGCCTCCCAGGCCCAAACCCAGGGCTCGCCCCATGGAGGATCTTGGGCCTGACCTTTCAGTGGTGATGCAGGAGGTTATTAACAGGGCCATTTCCCAGGGCATCGAAGTGGGCATGTTGCACAAGGGCAAACGCACCCACAAGACTAAGCATCTAGAGCTCCAGCCAGTTCCCAGGGTCGTGTCTCCTCCACGTCCCTTGCATTTCCCCCATTCCTCTTCGGATTCTGAGGATTTGGACTGGGAGGAGGGGGAGGATATTCTTCCTGTTCAGGAGGCTGAACTCTCGGGGAAGGAAGGTGCTGCGGCTCAGAAGCCCACATCTTCGGGGCTCTTTAACATTGCCAATTTCAAAACCATTTTGGACCAGGCCAAGCTGGCTACCTGTATGGGGTCCACTCCACCTGTTCAGGCTTCTGCTGAACTGGATGATTTGTCTGGGGATTTGTTTGAGGAACTTATCTCTGTCCAAGAGATCATTCCTGTTCCCAAACTTTTTCTTAATTTGGTTCAGAAAAAATGGGCCCAGCCAGCTACCATGGCTATGCCCAGTAGCAATGATAAGAAACTGTACACAGTGGATGCCAGTCTGGAGGATTTGCTTAAGTTGCCTCCTATTGATCCTCCGGTAGCGGCCCTCACCTTGACATCAGCGCTTCCGCATGATCTCTTGGAGGGTCTTAAAGCTGAGGATAAGAAATCTGAGAATGCCTGTCATAAAATGCACCAGGCGGCTGCATGGGCAATTAAGACATCCGCCTCAGCTTCCTTTCTTTCCAGGGCCACCCTTCTTTGGTTGAGACAGTTAATGGCGAGGGTTCTGGTTAAGGATACCAAGTTGAGGCTGGAGATTAACAAGTTTATAAGTTTATAAGTTTAATAACATTTATATGCCACCCAATCCCGTAGGACTCCGGGCGGCCACTAAGTACACTGCCAATGCCACCCTCAACACGGCTAAGTTCGCTTCTCGGGTCCTGGCTTCAATTGTTACCACCAGGCGTCTCTTGTGGCTGAGGGACTGGAACGTAGACATGCGTTCCAAGTGGAAGTTGGTTTCTGCCCCCTTCAAAGGGGTCAAGCTTTTCGGGGAGATCCTGGATCCTGTCCTAGTTGAAAAAAAGGACAAAAAGAAGGTGATGTCGTCAGTTTCTAAGAAATCTGACAAGAAGGGCTTCTACTCCTACAGGAGACAGTCATTTTGGAACACAGAACCTTCTTCCAGTTCCGCTCTGTCGCATCGGCCATTCAACCAGCAGGCAGACAGGTCCCAGGACTGTCAGTCCTTTCGGGACAGGGGTCGCCAACAGTACTACTCCAGACGTCCCTATCAGGGGGGATCTGGTTCCTGTCCTTTCAGAAGGTATAAGTGACTGTCGGGAGTCAGCTCCCATAGGAGGGTGGCTCCAATTGTTCCACGCCCAATGGGAGCAGGTCACATCGGACCAGTGGGTCTTACAAATGATCCGGCTGGGTCTCACCCTAGATTTCCCCTCTCTTCCTCCCCGTCATTTCATCAGGTGCCCTGTTCCCTCGTGTCCAGTCAAAAGATCTCTCATGGAACAGGAAGTAAGGGAAATCAGGGCCATAGAGCCAGTTCCACCTGGTCAGGAGGGGACAGGGTTCTACTCCATCCTGTTTCTGGTCCTCAAAAACTCCGGAGGGTGGAGGGGGATCCTAGATCTAAAGAGGTTAAATTATCATATCACCTATCGGAGGTTCAAGATGCAGTCCCTCCAGTCTATCCTGGGCTGCATCAGGCTGGGAGACATCTTGACCTCCATAGACCTAAAAGAGGCCTACCTCCACGTACCCATCCGCAAAGCCCACCGCAGATACCTGAGGTTCACTTACGCCGATCAGCACTACCAGTACCGGGCCCTGCCATTCAGCCTATCATCGGCCCCCAGGACTTTCACGAAGGTCCTCGCAGCTGTGGCGGCTTTCCTCAGGTCGCAACTGGTGCAGCTGCACTGCTACCTGGACAATGTGCTCATCCAGTCGTCATCCCCCAGCAGACGGTCAGGGATCTGCATTACACAATGCATGTTCTGCGGAGTCACAGGTTTTCCATCAACTCGGAAAAGTGCCACCTTCACCCAACGAGCAGGCTTCAGCATCTAGGGGTCGTCGACACCTTCACCTGCCAGGTCTTCCTCTCACCGGAGCAGGTGGCAAGCCTCAGGGAGATGGTCATGCAGGTTTCGGCGATCTCATCGTGCCAAGATCGTTCAGCTATCACAGCTCCTGGGCAAGATAATCTCATGCCTGTCCATTGTTCCGTGGGCACATCTTCACTCCCATCCCCTCCAGTGGCTCCTCCTTCCTTATCAAAGGGCCAGTGAGAGCAGCTCACCAAGGCTCCATAACGGTGCGTTGCTCGCTCAGGTGGTGGTTGTCTCCTGCCCTGAAGAGGGGGTCTCCGTTCAAGGAGCCGACCCGGCTCACCATTACGATGGATGCCAGTCTGTACGGTTGGGGGGCTCACTTCCGCAACCAGATAGCTCAGGGCAGGTGGTCCTCAGCCGAGGCATCACACAGCATCAACTGGCTGGAGCTGAGACCGGTCCGGTTGGCCCTGATTCGTTTTCAGACGGGCATTCAGGGTCATCATGTGAGGGTGCTGACAGACAACGTCGCAATGAAGGCGCACATCAACTGCCAGGGGGGCACGCGGTCCAGGTCCTTGATGTTGGAAGCTGATGACCTAGGTCGGTGGGCGGAGATCCATCTGTTGTCCATACAGGCGGAGCACATCTCCGGCACGGTGAACACCCAGGCGGACCCGTTGAGCAGGGCGACTGTCGACCACTCGGAGTGGTGCCTGCAGCCCCATCTGTTCCAGCGCATAGTTCAGAAGTTCGGTTGCCCCCAGGTGGATCTGTTCGCCACAGCGGCCAACTCTCATCTTCCCAGGTTTTTCACCAGATTTAAGGGCTGAGGGGGTGAACGCTCTGCACTGCCCTTGGCCAAAACAGCTGCTCTACCCCTTTCCACCATTACCTCTCATTCCCAGAGTCATCAGGAAGATCCTGGCGGAGGCAGTGGAGGTCCTGCTGGTAGCTTCCTTTTGGCCCAGGAGGACCTGGTTTGCCGATCTGGTGAGTCTTTCCATCCAATATCCGTGGCGGATTCCTCCACACGAGATCTCTCTCTGCCAGGGGGCCCTTCAACATCCGGAGCCCCAGTGGCTGCAACTAGCCGTCTGGCACTTGAGAGGGATCTCTTGAACAAGGACAACCTTTCCACCAAGGTGATCTGCACCATCCAGGCGTCACGTTGCCCTTCCATGACCCGGATCTATGACGCTACCTGGAGAGCTTTTGTTGGCTGGTGTTCTTCCAGGGATGTTTCAGCTTCTTCAGCTTCGGTTCCTGTCATTCTGGACTTTCTGCAAGATGGTCTTGACAAGGGTTTGGCACCTAACACTCTTCATTGTCAGGTGGCTGCACTTTCCACCATCCTGGCCCCTGTAGGTCAGTTTCCTCTCGGCCGTCATCCCACCATTCGCAGTTTTCTCAGGAGGGGGCGACTAACCTGAGTCCCCCAATGGTTCACAGATACCCAACTTGGGACCTTAATGTGGTTTTGCAGGCTCTGGTCAAACCTCCGTTCAGGCCTATCCAATTGGCCGGTTTGAAACACCTGACATTTAAGACCATTTTTCTCATTGCCATCACTTCAACCAGACGTATCTCTGAGCTGGCTGCTTTGTCTGTTCGTGAGGACTTGTGTTTGATTCACCAGGACAGAGTGGTCCTTAGACTGAATCCTTCTTTTGTTCCTAAAATTAACTCCTGGTTCCACCGAGCCCAGGAGGTCATTCTTCCTGACTTCTGTCTGCAACTTCTGTCTGCATCCGAGGCATCCTCATGAGGAGCGCTGGCACAAGCTGGATGTACGCAGGACGCTACGCAGGTAAATCAAGCGTACGGCCAGTTTTCGACCTTCTGAGTCTCTCTTTGTATTCTTCCAGCCATCGTCTCAGGGCAAGAAGGTTTACTTGTCTACGATTGGTGGGTGGCTTAGGGCCTGCATCGCCCTCCCTCATGTTCTGCAGTCTCAGCCGGTACCCAGTCGCATCACGGCGCATTCGACCAGAAGTGCTGCCGCCACCGCGGCCTGGGCAACTTGGGCTCCCATTGAGGAGATTTGCAGAGCGGCCACATGGACTTCCTTATCTCCATTTGTGCGGAATTACAAGTTTGCTTCAGCGGAAGGGGCCTTTGGGAGGCGTGTGCTTCAGGGTATTCATTCCAGCGGAGAGACCCTGACTTTTTCTGCTTCCCGCCCTAGTGACATTTAGCTTGGGTATGTTCCTTGCTTGGACTCTCCTGAGCAGCGCCCTGGAAAAGGACTGTTGGACTTACCTGAAGGGTCGTTTTCAGGGTGCTGCGAAGGAGAGTCCACCCCACCCTAGGGTCTGGCTGCACAGTTTTCATGTTTTTCTCCCTGGATGTTCCGGTTGGACTTGTTCCTGTTCTGTTTGTTGTTGATCCATTGTTGGATTTCTCAGCGCACAACAGTTCCACGTCTTCATTGAAAAATCTGGAGATATTCAGCACCAGAGGCATGGCTTAAAGTTTCAATTCAGTTCTGGGCAGTTTGGCTGTATTTAACCCTTGCTTGGACTCTCCTTCGCAGCGCCCTGAAAACGACTCTTCAGGTAAGTCCAATGGTCCTTTCCCTGGAGCAAAGTCTCCTAAAATTAAATAGGACTTATTTCTGCATAGGAAAAAAGAACTGAAGATTTTTCAAAGCCTATTTGATTTTGCCTCTAGTAGCCTTGTACAAATAAAGCTTATAAAGAAACATATTTCTATACTAGTTCCAATTTTCCTTTAGAATAAAATTAAATGTTGATTATTCTTTGGTGCATTTTGCTTGTGAGGCACTTCAGATTTCTAGTTAACAAGCATTCAAGAGGAAAAAATGTTAAAAGGTGATAATATTGTAAAATTATAGGGACTCAGAGAAAAGCATATTTCTGTCAAATGTGATAGATGTGTGTGTGAAAGAACAAAATGACAACTGGAGCTTGTTAAAAGTTTCAACTGAATCACCGTTTAAATCCTTAGTGGAATAGGCAAGAATCTTTACAAGGATAGGGAAAATTGATGGATCCCATGTGTATAGTACTTTTTTGTTATCCTAGTTTACTGGCAAAGCTTTAAGGGATAGATTTAAAATAAAGAACATTTTGTAGGATTAGTGTGATATCATAATTGGATGTGGGATCCAGCAGTAAGACTTTTCTTTATGAGAGAAATGACTTCTTCAGAATAGCCATGGCACTTGGTCAGAACATAAACTGACACAGTATGGAATCATCTTTGCTAAATTCAAAACACATGGGAATTCTTTTTCATTTCTGTGAACATTGAGGAGCAATCTTGCAATCAGTGAAGAAAAAATGAATACCTAAAATAGGATTTGGCCTAGAGTTATGTTAACATTTGGGAAAACTTTTTATCTTTTGTCTGGCAGACTGTAACTCATGCCTCACTAAAATATAACATTATGTAACCCTATATGAGGGAGATGGGCAGTTATGAAGTTAGATATATGAAGTTTGAAGTTTTATAAATAATGATTTTTCTGGTAGAATGTTGGTTTTTTTATAAGCTAAGCTCTCGTCTCAAAAACATTAAAAATAAGATAATATGCATGCACAGTGTATTTATTGTGTTGTATAAAGTAATTTTAATTAATAATAGCAATTTCTGGTAAAAAGCTGAATGATTTTCATAGTGAAAATGTAGATTAATCTATGTAATGTAATGTTAGCCAGTGTAACTACTGTTATAAAAAAATTATAAAAATCATGTTACAGGTATTATAAAGTCCATCCGGTGTGGCTCTCAGGCTCAAAATATCTGATCTAGCTAGCCTCCCCAAATCTGATATCCTTCATTGTCTTGACTACGGTATGTCTTTGATAATTTCCAACCAGCCCAATTATTTTTCTGACTTGTAACCTAATAAGCAAAGTAAGAGAAGGCTGATACAAACCAATTTCTTCTCAGAGCAGAACTTTCCAAACTCAAAATACCCTAAGCTCTCTTGAACATCCAATTGTATGCATTGTTGAAAAGTTCTGAAATTTCTCTAATGTGGAGATGAAACCTGCCCTCCCGTAACTACAAATATTAAATCAACATTGCTTATCTTAGTTTAGAATGTTCACAGTTGATTATGCTTAATACTGGATATCCGATTTGATGTTACAATGTCTAACTAAAAAGAAGATTACTATGACTGGCAGGTTTAGAAACCAAGTTTGGACCTCCTTTTGTTTTGATACTATTAAAAAAAGAACAAAATAAAACTTTAGAAAAATAAATATTTCTGCAAAATGTGTGACTATATAGGTGTGCCTAACTTCTGAAGCATTGAGCCTTTTCTTCACATTCATGAGAAACACTTGTTTTGTCTAGTTTATTTTTGCTTCCAGCTGCAGGGGATGATGTCATGAAGGTAAGACAGTTCAGATAATGAGGGATAATAAGAAATGAAACAGGATTCTGAAGCACCAATGGCACCAATTTTGACTCTTAACTTCCCACTCCAGAATAGGAAAATGTCCAGTTTTTGAGTCACTGAATTCCTGCAAAAAAGAGGAAAGAAAGGAAGGAATGGAGGAAGGAAGAGACAGAGAGAGATAGAGAGACAAAGACAATAAGACAAAGAAAGGCAAACAGATAGATTTTGGTCCAACTAAATATATGATCATAAAAATGATGTGGGGGGAACTACCAGAGACATTGACTGTCCAGAGTGTGAACTCCAGTTGAAGGTATAATATGATACAACCCTATGTTTGTTTCCTACAGTAATGTAATGAAAAAAAAAAGTAGAATATTTGGAAGAGAAAATAACAAAGACTGATTTAGTAACATGCTATTAAAAGGAATGCTGCATATTCTGTAAAATGAGGCAAAGGCACCTGGGACTGATTAGTAGTAAAGTTCACCAAACTTCAGGGTTTTTTTTCTTTTTCTCTAGAAGGTCTATGGTAAGACTATTTCATGAGCTTATGTTGACAGAAATTCCCCTAACGCTATACCTAGAAACAAAATGCATAGAAAGAAACTAAGCACTCTACAGAAACCTAATTAGGATAGCTTTGCACTTCATTTTTAATATTAGAGGAAGAGATGAAAATCAGTGTTAAGGTGTGGGGCAGTGGTGGGTTTCAAAAAATTTTGGAACCTACTCTGTGGGTGTGGCCTCCTTTGTGGGAGTTTACTTGCCAGCCATGTGGCTGGGTGGGAGTGGCTTGCCGGCCATGTGATCGGGTGGGAGTGGCTTGCCGGCCATGTGACCGGGTGGGAGTGGCCAAGATGATGTCACTGAAAAAGAATATATAAAAAAGGAAATTTATTATTTTGTGCCCTTATTACTTAAATAAGATTAAAATAAGTACACAAAACAATAAAAGAGCTACTTACAGAAGGTAAGTAGCTTACTACTTACTACTTGTATTTCAAAGGGAATAAATACATATTTAATTTTACACATGTTAACAGCTATTGGAATTGTGTTTGCACAACAGTGGAAAAAACAAATATATGAAAATGAATAAATATTAGAATGTGCAGGAATGAATAAATTGACAATTAAAATCAAGAAGGCTTCGAATATTTTTTTCACGTGGGATTTGTTTTATCAATTGCTAACTAACAGAAACAGCAATTAGAAATCTAAAAGTATGAAAGTATGCTTTCTGAGCTTGGTGCAGCAAGGATCCCACTATCCCCCACCTCCTCTTTCTCCCTCTCTTTCTCCTTTGGGGGGGAAGGAGGAGAAAGAACAAATGACGAGGTGGGGGATAGTGGGATCCTTGCTGCTTTCTGAGCTTGGTGCAGCAAGGATAAGGTGACCAGGTTTTAACATTGGTAAAGCAGGACACCATTGACGGGGGTGTGTGTGTGTCTTGATTAAAAATTTGGTCTATGGAAGTTGATAGGAGATTCTAGGCCCAACAAGTTAAAATACTCGCCACCTAGTTTAGTACTCAAGGAGAAAAGTGGGAGGAGGGAATCGAAGGGGTGCTCCCCTCCCGTGGATGAGAGAAAAATACGAAGCGAAAGTAACTTTCATTGATGACTACAGAGAGCTAAAGAAAGAGGGTGGAAGCGCGAGTACGAGCAAAGTGTGGCTGCCTGGTTGCATCCTTTGTACACCACGTTTTACGAGTCTTTGCACACAAAAAGAACCGGCCCGGTAGTATTTGCGGTTCTGAGTGGCAGTATCCATTTTATAAAATTATGCGGGTTTTGTCCTTTTTTTGAAAAACAACTGTTCATTCCAAAATCTCAAAGGTTTCCAAAAGAAAAGAGGAAAAAAGAGATGAAAAAGATAAAATAAATCCATTGGCTTACCAGAAAAAGTTTTGATGGCTTTCATAGCCCATTGCTCATCTGGGCAGTCGACAAAGGCATAGTCAGACTTCACCAAGAACTGGACAGAGAAGGATATTTTGTGGCGGTTGAAGACTTTCTCCAGATCCGCCGGAGTCACGTTCTCATTGAGGTTTCCAATATACAGCTTGTTCATGGCTAATGCCTTTTGCACAAAATGTTGGGTAGGTCCAAAACGGGAGTGAGTCACTGGAGGTGGGAGGGAAAAGAAGAAAATAACTCACATACACCAGGTAGAGAGAGAGGGGGACGACTAGGTTTTTCAAAACTTTTAACAATTGCTTTATATTTTAAAAGTTTCTTATTCTATGTTGGGAGGCTAGCAAAGTAAGAAAAAATGGCTATTTTGGTTGTGGGAAGGAAAGGGGAAGGGGGATAATCTAAGAGGAAAGAAGGGAGAATGTTCCCTGTTTTGCAGAATCAATGGGGCCAGTTGACTTGGATGCAAGTTTATACGGTGGGCTTGGGAAAATGGCTTTTTTTTCCAGTGGCCCCCCAACTCTTTTTGAGTCGCAACATGTGTGTCGCACACACGCGCGCGCACACAAACATACACGCACACCAAGAGAAAGGCAAAAGACATCTCCGACTGCGAGGCAGGACTTAGCGCCGCCCCTAAAGAAAATAGACCTGGGGGGGGAAGGAGGAGAAAGGACAAAAAGGAGAAAGAGAGGGAGAAAGAGGAGGTGGGGGATAGTGGGATCCTTGCTGCTTTCTGAGCTTGCATCCAAGAAGAAAAAAAGGAATGTTTGTTTACACTTGCCAGTGAAGGATGATTTGACAATGTGTCCTTCACATACTGATTGGCAAACTAGCTGTGGGCTGGATGTATAAGAAGAGCCGAGGTGGCGCAGTGGTTAGGGTGCAGTACTGCAGGCCACTTCAGCTGACTGTTATCTGCAGTTCAGCGGTTCAAATCTCACTGGCTCAAGGTTGACTCAGCCTTCCATCCTTCTGAGGTGGGTAAAATGAGGACCTGGATTGTTGGGGGCGATATGCTGACTCTGTAAACCGCTTAGAGAGGGCTGAAAGCCCTATGAAGCGGTATATAAGTCTAACTGCTATTGCTATTGCTATAAGTGGCTCCAAAATTGCTCATCAACTGTTTCTTATCAATTCATGTCTTATAGAAATACAGACTAATGTGAATATTAGTTATAAACTAGCTTTCAAATGACCAGCGACTTTTGGTTACTGTATTTTTCGGAGTATAAGACGCACTGGAGTATAAGACGCAGCAAGGTTTTGAAGAGGAAAATTTTTTTAAAAAGATTTTGCACTCTGCAAACCTCCCAAAAATGGCCTGTTTTTTGCGAAAACAGGCCTGTTTTTTTTTAAAGGGCATGAATAGCCCTTTGGAGGCTTGTAGAGTGCTCTTGGGGGGGTGGGGAGGCAAAATATTGGTGGTTTTTCGCTCATTTCTGCCCTCTCCAGCCCCAAGGAGCTCTCTGAAAGCCTTCTGAAAACTATGCCCGGTCATTTTGGTGAAGGGGCAGAGTTTCGGGAGGCAAAAATTGCTGTATTTAGTGTATAAGACGCACCCAGATTTTCAGCCTCATTTTTGAGGGGAAAAGGTGTGTCTTATACTCTGAAAAATACGGTATTTATGAGATAATGGACTTGAATTTATGTGATAATTTCAGACCCTGTGATTTTATTCTGGCCTCTCTCAATCATTTTGGTCATGGTTGTCCCAAAGGTGCTTTTCAAAAGGATTTGCTTGATTTTTTTCCCTTTGAAAACATTTTGGTTCTCATCCAAGAACCTTCTTCAGTTCTTCTAGCATCCTATGTTTTAGGAATTAATTTCACATGAGTTTGGATTGAATGTAAATGTTCACCTGTGTGCTTTCAAAGCATATGCACAATAGGATGTGTATCCTTCTACATTTTGTTTGTGCTTCTTATAAAACAGATTCTCCACCAAAATTGCTGGGACTATATTAATTAAGTTAAATCAAACCATATGTTAGAAACCATTGCTTTGTTGTTAATTTAGTGGTTTTGTCTATATGCTGATTGGGATACACAATAACATTGTTTGGGTTCTTTGAAAAGTTGTAGTATGAGATACTGTGTGGTGCATATTCCCGTCACCAAAATAAGCTTTTGTTACAATAGATTGTTCATATTACATCAAACACACATGAATGTGTAACATAACAGTATGTGATGAAACACAATACATGAATTTGCTATTTTTTTCTACTATTTTATAGGACTATTGTTTTTCTTATGTGTTAGCATTTAGTAAGTAACCACACTACTTGATAAAGTGGTTTGAAGTTACAGGCAAGCACCACATCACAAGCTATACAGGAATTTATTTGAGATAAAGTACAGATGGGCTGAACTCTGGATCTGATCTTCTTCCTGCTGCGATGGATGGAAGAAATATTGAGATCCGTTGTCTTAAGAGAAGAATCTCACTGTCAAAGCTTTTATTTCTAAACAACAACAAAGTGAGGCAGCGTTCATATTGGAAACATCCATGTCTCTGTTGTGGTTGTATTTTACCCCCAAGTATAAGTAAAAGAGAAGTAGATTTTTGTCATTCAATTTTATATCCTTTCAAAGTAGTTACCAATTACACAGGCTGTGTTGTATTTTCTATTGTCAGGAACATATTAAAAGGGACCAACTTGGTAGCAAAGCGCGAAAATCACATACCTTAAAATCTATGTCTGTGCACGCACAAACATGTGTGAGGGCACATTTTGGGGCTTGCATACATATTTTTTATTTTATTATGACATTTGCATACAGCAGATTTATTGAGACTCTTGGTTGCATTTTAAAACTCCAGCAGTAAAATATGCTACAAAACATAAAAAGTACAACATACTTATAACAACATATGAAGATATGTATACAGGTAGTCTTCGACTTACAACAGTTTGTTTAGTGGCAGTTCATAGTTACAAGGTCATTGAAAAACGTGACTTACGACCAGTTTTTACACTTACGACCATTACAGTATCCCCATGGTCACGTGGTCAAAATTCACATGCTTGGCAACTGACTCATATTTATGATAGTTGCAGTGTTCCAAGGTCATGTGATCCTATTTTGTGACCATCTGACAAGCGAAGTCAATGAAGGAGCCGGATTCACTTAACAATCATGTTACTAACTTAATAATTGTGGTGATTCACTTAACGATTGTGGCAAAAAATCATAAAATGGGACAAAGCTCACTTAACAACTGTCTCGCTTAGCAACAAAATTTTGGGACTCCATTGTGGACTTCTGACCCCTGGATTTCCAGTAATATAGATCACAATGACCTTAACCCATTGCAGCCTTTATAGAGAGGAAAATGCTATTGTGCAGAAGGTTTCTCTTTTTCTTCCAACACTGAACAGGCATGACATCTGCATAAAAGATAATTGCCCAAATGGTTTCTACAAAAACACATTTTATCCTCTAACACCGCAGAGCCATCGCTCAAAAATAATAAAAGCCTGTCTTCCATTGAGGGGACCTGTCTACTGCACGGATCAGAAAGAGGGCTGAGAAAATATCTGCAGACCCAGGACATAAACTGCTTCAACTCCTCCCCTTGGGACGCCACTAGAGACCATTAAATGCCAAAACAATTAAGAGACAGAGACAGGTTTTTTCCTCTTGTGCCATCATTCTGCTAAACATCTAATTCCCACAGCACTGTCTTACAGCTGTATTACTATTATCCTTCTCATCTTTCCTACTACCTTCTCCTATTGGTATCTTATGATTATCTTACTTGGTGGCTTGTAAGTACATTGGGAGTTTATGCACCGGAGACAAATTTCTTGTATGTCAAATGACACTTGGCCAATAAAGAATTCTACTCTATTCTATTCCATTCGAAAAAAATATAGATGCAGTCTGAAGGGCAACAGGTGTAAGGAGGAAAGAAAGCCTTCAAAGCTAATTTAATGGCTAGGGGAATGCCTCTTAATGAGATCACGGATCATAGTGACAAGTTTAAATATTTGAATAGCCTTCTTCCAATCCTCATGATCATCACCTCCACCTCTATTTATCTTTCTCCTCTCTTTTACTGTAAAGAAACTGAATTACAAATAAACCTCTGTTAAATCATAAAATAATGATGGCTTAGTTTTTTCTGCTCTTCTGAAGGATTTACCGTGCTATATTAATGTATAACCTCTGCAAAAATCTGGGATTGTTGTATTGTGCATAGGATTTAGGTTGGCAGTGGCATCCTGCATGACAACAAACTTTCATATAGCCATTCAAATATGGAGGCACTAACATTTCAACCATGGGAAAGCATGCTAATTATGGGGAGCACAGTACAATATTTTGTTTCCTTGTTTCTGAGCATATTGAATATAGTGATGGTTCTTGTGTATGTAGCAGTGTGTGCAACACAAAAAAATCCTTTGGAGAGTGTGGTTGCACAAATGTAGGACTTTGTGATGTGCATGAAATGGAGAATCTGTTTTGTTTCAAACCAGAACAAACTAATCCATAAGCTCTGCTGAACCATTTCAAGTCAGACAAAGGCAGGGATAAAATCCAAGATATTTCAGTTTGTGTGGGTCTGAAATACGCCTGTTGCTGACTGCAATGATCCCAGGAAATGAAATGTTTTATACTGGTTTCTAATCCATTTGAAAGACAAAAAGAGGCTCACTATTAGCCACAGTTATTAAGTGTATAGAGTTCATAAAATCTTAAATTGGTAACCGGTTCACAGGCTAATATAGGAAATCAAAAATGAAGTGATGTATTGTGAGTCTTCCTTGTGTTGTCTTGCCCCACCCCCATTCTTTTTGAGGCCTCCTCTGCTCTCCCTGCCTCCCTTCAGCCAGCCTTGATTTTCTCCCATTGTTTCCTGCCCTGTAAACAACTTCTATCCAGAATAAGCCCATTTCAGTTTGTTTTGTTCCATGTATGCCCTCTTCAGGGGTGGGTTCCTCCCGGCATTACTACTGGTTCGGCACCCCAAAAAATTTGTCCATGTGTATTTGCACTTAAAAAGGTCTGCTCATATGCACAACATTTAAAAGGGGGTGGGGTTACATTTTTTCAATGAAGATTGTTTGTGCATGTGCAGAACAGAAAATCAAGATGGCGCATTTTGGATAAAAATCTGGTGGATTATGCAAAATATTTTTAAAAAGAGGATAAAGTTTACCTCTCAGTTATTCTTGTTAGGTATAACTACTGATTGTATTGTCATAGAGACTAATTTGATTTTGAACCTAACAACGGCAGCAAGACTGTTGGTGGCGCAGTACTGGAAGAAGGAAGATTTGCCTACTATTCAAGAATGGACGTTAAAAGTAACAAACTTATCAGAGATGGCTAAAATATCAGCATATCTTAAGGACTATTCAGATGAGAAATATAAGCTGGAATGGAGAAAATGGATTGATTATATTCAAAATAAATATAGTACTAAGAAACTACAGATAGCTTTTGACTGAAGAAGCAAGGAATGACATAACTTGTTTAGAGTTAGCTTAACAAAAGAGGAGTTAAAGTACAAATGAGGATGATGCTAAAGTTTTTTTTTAGTTCACTTTAGAATATGATTGTTAAAGATTTATACCCTGTATTTGCTCTGGGAAGTCGGGGGGGAGGTAGGGGGGAGAGGGTGGGGGAGGGGAGGGTGGGGGAGGGGAGGGAAATATTTGTAAAAGCTTGTTAAATTTTCAATAAATTAACCCACCTCTAGCCCTCTTGTAATAGTCCTGAGCCTCTTTTATTACAATAGTGCTAAGTATACTTGCCAGAGTTCAGATATACAGTACTTTTTTCCCTAAGTGAATGGAGGAAACCCTTTGGTTTTATAAAATTATTAGTTAAAGTCAAAGAACTTTACTTTAGTTGTGAATCATGTTCAAAAACATGGACGTAAAATTTTGCTTTAATTATTTTTTTCTTTCATTTATGTTATTTTAAATGGAAGATAAATTGAACGCAGCCCGCAAAGTTATATTTTCTTAGCTTAGGTAAACTACTTTGAGTACTGAAACTACAGGTAGTCCTCGACTTGTGACCACAATTGAGGCCAAAACTTCTGTTTCTAAGTGAGACATTTGTTAAGTGAATTTTGCTCCATTTTGCAACCTTTCTTAACACAATTATTACGTGAATCATGACAGTTATTAAATTAGTAATATGGTTGTTAAGTGAATCAACTCCCCCATTGACTTTGCTTGTCAGGTGGATGCAAAAGAGAATTACATGACCGTAGGACATTGCAACCGTCATAAATATGAGTCAGTTGGCAAGTTTCTCAATTTTGATCATATGACCATGAAGATGCTGTAAAGGCTGTTATGTGTGACAAAAGGTCACAAGTCACTTTTTTCAGTGTTGTAACTTTGAACGGTCACTAAATGAACTGTTGTAAGTTTAGGACTATCTGTATTAACACTAAGGCTTAAATGAAAAAAAACATAAATATAGTTAGAAACAGATAAATAAAAGGGTAATAATAAAAAAAACATTATTACTATTATTGCTGCTGCTGCTTCTACTACTACTACTAAATGTGAAATTTATTTAATCAAGTCACACTGTTCCTGCTGGGATCCTGTTGAACCTTGCCAGTTTTTAAACAAAACCTGATAACAGTACAAGATAATATAATTACCCTGATCAGCTAAAACATAATTGAAATGTAAAAAATCACTACAACTTAGATATTGAGCATTTGTGTTGTAGACCTGGGTTCTTATTGAGGGGGGTATTATTTCAGTGGTTCCTAATGTACTGTAACAAATGTGCTTACAATATGAGATTTTGTGTCTCTTCCCAGAAACAGTTTCCAGGGCATTACAGTGTATGAACATTAAAAATCTTTGCAATTTGGTCGTAATCAGATTAAGCTGTCTAGAAGGCTTATCAAAGTTGGCTGCCCAATAAAAAATCAGTAAAAATAAGACTATGCCCAATTTGATGCTCCATAGCAAAGATTTGTTTCCTGAGATTCTTCCTGATGAACTCATACCCCAATTTCAGGTAGTCCTTGAGTTACAGCTAGTTGTTTAATGACCGTTTGGAGTTAGAATGCCTTCAGAAAGAGTGACTTATGGCATGCAAAGCACTTCTGGCTGTTGCAAAATGTCATACCACACCTTCCATGCTCACATTTTTTTGCTTGTTTTTACCAAAAAAACCTGTTTGGGAGAATGGCTTCTCACTTATGAGTAGCTTAACAACTATGTGATTCACTTAATGACCATTATAAAAATGGTGAGAAAATTGATTCCAGTAATGTGGGTGGCTGACTTAAGACCAGAATCTGGGTCCTAATTGCAGTTGTGAGTCGAAGACCTGTATCATTTGTGCATGAGAGTAGCCTTAATGATAAAGGCTTCTGCTCCAAGCCTTTTTCTTACTTCAAGATAAAGCGGTCAACTGACACCTGTTGGAATAAAACTGTAGGGGAAAAAACAAGCCAGTCAAAACATGAAATATATATATATATATATATATATATATATATATATATATATATATATATATATATATATATATATATATATATATATATATATATATATATATATATATATATATATATATATATATATATATATATATATATATATATATATATATATATATATATATATATATATATATATATATATATATATATATATATATATATATATTATATATATATATATATATATTATATATATATATATATTCAGGTTTGGTGTTTCCAGGAGTAGTGGTGTTTCTACTCCTGGAAACACCAAACCTGAAGTAGTCAGCAGCGGCCTGAAGATGACGAATGTGACTTCGTCGAAACGTCGCCAAGACATCTCCAATTCTACGCGGGAGAAAACCCGAACAACTAGAGACCTACATATATATATATACACACACACACATACATACATACATACATACATAGGCTTCAACTTTAAATAGCTTCCATATGAAGAACAGCATTAGGCACATGCTGAGCCACTTGAAGAATATGAAAAGAGAAATAATGGTTTAATGGATTACATAGATGATAGCTTTGAATTCCATATGGACAGAATTACAGCAAAATAAAATATAATTAACTTTATTTTACCCAATAAAAATGCAGAAATATGTCACTAAAATGGTAATCTCTATTTATGTGTCTCCTGGAATATGTTCAAGTCAATGCTTTATAGAAGAATTTTTAGTTATCCTGTACTTTTCAATCCACATAATTAATAAAAAATTTTTTAAAAAAAAGCTGTCATTTATGGAGCACCAACGATGAGATGAAAGCCAACTGATCTTTTTTTCTCTCTCTTTTCTGGTTCTAGGATAGTCCCAAATGCTCTTGCGAGTCCACTGAAAGCTGTAGTTGCTCCTTCCCTCCTTCAGAAACACAGCTCATCACCATCACATAGCCAGTCTCCAAACGGGCATCATTTCTCAGCAAATAAATTATATGTGCCGTTTCCAAACCAATCTACACAGCAGGGGCCACAAGGTAATCCCATACCTATATTTATAGAAGGTTGCACCATGCATAAAGAAATGTAAAACGCATACACTAATCTACTCTCTGAGCCAAATTAACCAAAGTATAGTGAAAGTTAACCGTTCCTTGACATTATTATTATCTTTGCCATTTTATAATCTGGATAAAAATGGGGACGTATGAAATGAAATGACTTTAGACTATATAGCTTATTGTATGATTACCATTATGAGTAGGAAAGCCACATGTGCTTACTGTTTTCTGTGGATCCTCTGTGTTTCTCATAATGCCTAATTTGAAATGAAATTTAGCATTCGACAGCATCTTGTATATAATCCCAAATACTATGAGCTTTGGCTGATTATGGGACCTGTGCTCCAATTATTGGAGATGTCATTCATGCTGATGAGCATCAGGTTAGAGGGAACCATTTGGTTCATTTAACGTCATGCTTTACAAAGTAACATGACAAATATTTTATATTTTCGTATGAAGCAGAAATAGTATACATAGAGTCATTGGTATAATAAAGGAAAAAGTAAAGATTTCCCTTGTCCAGTCATGTACGAAGATGTTTCTATGATCATGTGGCCAGCATGTCAAGGCGCACAGACCTCCCACCAAAGTGGTACTTATGGTACTCTACCTGGGGCAAATAACAGGAGCTCACTCCATCGCGCATTACTTAGGTCTCGAATCTGGGCTGTCGACTTTCCAGCTGACAAGCCCAGCATCTTAACCTTACCCCTCTCATTGGTATAATAGACTATAATAAATGGAAAGTTATTTTGTAATAAAAATAGAGCATTTTTACTGGAAAGAAGTAGCCACTGTTCGTGAGATGAATGAATGTTTGCAAATAAAGTACACATTTTGACACATTCAAATGCAATAGCTGCTTATATGCTGAGGAGGAAAAATAATGAAAGAGCAAGCAACTAGTGATGTCTTCAATTTTTAAAGGATGTTTTCTTGAATGCTACAATTGACCACTGCTGGCTGTTGTTGGCTGAATCATTGTTCAAGTATACCATTTCCCATTTATTTGTTTTTGTGAACCTGCTTTTAGCCTGCTTTTGGACAGATTTAGTAACTTAGATAGGTCTATACAAAGTATTAGCTAAAATAGGGGAGTAGGTGCATGAAGTCCTGAACTATTAACCAGCCAAGAATATTTTCATTCAGTATATAACAAGTGTTCAGTGTGTCAGAGAATTTGATTGAGTATACCGTAAAATTAGCATGTAAGAAACTACATTACTATATTGATTCAGTAGTTAAATTGTGGCTGGAAATACAGCTAGTTCTTAACCTTTGATTTATCTTTGTTCTTGTGGGGCGGGGGGAAACTTTACAAAATCAACAATCAATTTTTGGAGAAAATATACTAATAAGCAGTTCAACTTCTTTCAGAAAGAAACCTTTCAGCACCAGATTAGAGCTAAACTTGCAGAAAGCTAAGAAATGGAAAGATTTCAGATTGTTTTGATTTACAGGTAGTCCTCAGCGACCTATAGCATAACAATCTTTCAAAGCGATGACAGCCTTGGAAAAAATGCTATATCAAATTTTCTATGCCAAGCGCTCCCCTCTACCTGCCAGAGGCAGTTCTTGCTCCTTACATTACTGCTACCTGTCCATTCAGGCACCTGCCAAAATCCAAGGACACTAAATCTCCATATGTGCAATTGCTTAGGAGTGGCTGAAATGCCAACGCCCATCTCCCCCTGGAAAAGCACCTGTGCCTTTGGCCTGGATAGCAAGAATGACACAGTGGAACAGGAGGGAGCAGGGGAGGAAAAGCGAATTCCATAAAGGAATCAGTTCCACAAGAGGATTCCTAGAGAGGAAGCAAGTCCATCAAGTGGATTTTGAGGGAGGAGACAGATCCACCTCTCTAGGACTGGCCAAAGCCAGTCTGCTTATTCCTCTAGGAATCTAATCTGCTCAGGAATGGGAAGAAGATCGTGCATGTGTAAAAGAGAGAAGGGGTAAGAGTGAATGAAAGAGCAGAATAAAGGATGGAAGAAGGGAGGAGGAAGAGAGAGGGAGAACAGCCAGAGGGCAAGGAGAAAATGAGGGGATGAAAAGAAAGAGGGAGATGGAGAGGAGCTGGTGCTACACAATAGTACCAGCTGGACTTTTGGAAACAGCAATTCTCTGTTTCTTTGCTGGAAGACAAGGCTCCTCTGCAACCCTATTTCAGTGAATTCCCATTGTTTCTCAGCAATTGTCTGCTTGAATTTCAGCAGATGCCAGTGCAGAGAGGGAGTAGTAATGTAAAGAGCACGGGCTGCCTCAAGCAGGTGCAAGTGACCTTGGGAGATCCAGCATATGCCATGCACGAATGTCTCTCTGGTCTAGTGCTGAAAATCCTGCTTGCAAGGAGCTTTATCAGCACCAGAGTGGATCCTAGGATCTCCCCCACCTCCCTGATTCACCCCATATTCCTTACCTGGGACTTTGTCTGCTTAACAACCCAGACATCTGCTTAACAACCACAACCCAGGAGTGCCAGAATTGTGGTTATTAAGCAAAGCAGTCATGTAGCATCTCACTTAGCGTCTGCTTCTCTCAACAACACAAATTATGGTTTCAATTGTGGTTGTACTTTTAATTAAGGACAGTCTTAAGGCTTCTTTTCCAACTGCAACCTGCAAGAACTTCTGTTTCTTTTCCCCACTTGCCCATTGAAAGAATGAAAGCAGGTTTGAAAAGCTTTTCCTTTGTTTTGGTAAGGTAATTCAAACTTTTGATATATCCAAATTTGAAAGCCTAAGGCTATAACACATTAATAACACATTAATAAACTACATTTTGTCAATGAAAAGGTAAGCTGTATAAGCTATATATAAGCTTATATAAACATATAAACATATATATATATACATAAGTTATATAAGCTATATATAAACTAAGCTATACATAAAAAAAGAAAATGGAAGTTGTTGCAACACATTATTTGTTTCTATAATAAATGAAACCTAAAAAATTAATAATAAACAAAATTCATTATCTCAATCTGGCAGTTTAGAGATACGCAGGTTTATCAATCCAACAGATTCGTTGCGATAAGAGAAATTATCTCCAACACATTTGAAAGGTGCCAGTTTGAGAAGGCACCTGCATCACTAAAAGCTAGTAACCATGGAAAGTCAAGGATAAAATTTAGTTGCTTATCAGTGTAACGAAAGAAAAAAATGCCTGAATTGGGGCTTTTGAAGAAGACAGCACTTCCCTAATTGTTCTGTGTCATAGGGTTTTTTAAAAGTAGTAATTGTCAACTCAGACAAACATCAACATGTTATTTTAAATGCCATTTGTGGTAATGTCACTCTGTTTCTGTTAATAATTTCAGATCCAGTTCTTAAGCTGAATGCATTTTTAATCAACATCTGCCAGGAGACATACATACTCAATTTAAGCCTACAAATTTTAAAGAACACTCATCCAACTGCAAAATCAATTATAAAGTCATTGTAAATGAAAAGGCATATTTGTATTTCTACTCTGTTTTTGGTACAGTAACTCAAACAAACTATTTCTGGACATGTTAGGGATATGAATGCATAGACAATGGGGGAGAACAAAACTCTAGTAGAATTTATGACTTCAACTGCAGTAAGATCCAGATGGAAATTATTATAAATTGAAAGAATTTTGGCAATCAAATAAAATAGTACATCTATTTATATCTTACATGATATATTTGCATAGAAAGTATATAATTTGATGAGTTTGACTTATTTATATTCATACATTAAAAGGAATGACACAAACGAATTGCATTTAGGAGGCATATTCCAATACATTTACTCATTATATCATTCGTTTAAAAGGGCTTCAGATTTTTTGGCTGAGGCTTGAGGGAAATAGGAGCACCCAGCATACTTTATGATGTGGTTAAGTACAGCTTTTTTATGTGTTACATACAGCAAAATTATAACTGAATGTTACGTTTGGAACATGGTTGATTCCTTTATTAACTGTTGTATTTCTATATTTAATTCCACATAAAATATTTAACAGGGATCATTTAAACTGACAGCATGTTTAGGAAATTCTTCTTTAGAAATTAGCTGCCACAGATTTGATTTAAATCTGAGAAACTGAAGGAATGCCTGCAATCCATGTGGTGGACCTGGTGGTGGCGGCAGTGTGAATGTCAGCTTAGCTATGCCTGCCAATATGTACTACATTTCTTAACACAAATATAAATGTTTTGTGAATTTTCTTTGCCAAGCAAATGTAGCAGAGGATAGACATTTTATGGTACACAGTTTAAGGGAATGGTTCACATATTTTAGCCCCATGGGAGTTTAAATGTGGATCTTTTAGAAATCTCCTTAGATTTTTGTACAAAACCACACATGGTAGTTAATTGCACTATAGTTATAGGTTTTGAACCTCACTTTAAGCTCCTACTGTTGCCATCTGTTACGTTTTGAAAGGTACTTACTTGGCACACAGGCTCAACAAATTGTGAATAATTAAAAATAAATGGAATAACAAAAACAAAAAGTTCATTGTCGATGGAAATAACTAGGTTAAGTGCAGGCAAGGCCCATTTGAAAGCTCACTTCTGTACTGTGACATCACTCATCATTGGTATTAATTCTGAAGACAGAGGGAGAGTTAACTTGAAGAGTTAACCAAATTGGATTGTTCTTACAATAGGTTGGGAGCAATGTTTTCAGAACAAGAACAACCAAGGGAAGTTGCTTGGATAGCCTGAAAATAAAAAGAAACAAAAAAAAAATTCCTTCAATGCAAAAGGAATATTCTTTTAAGCGGTAGATACCTCTGTACAAAAATCTCACTGTAGACATGCTATCATAAAACAACAACAACAAAAAGGTTTCACTGGATTGTCTTTTCTCCACAGCATAACTTGTAATCACTCTAAAACACTGTAATTGGCAAAGCCAATTTATAACCCAGTTATTGTATCTGCCAAACATGCTGTTTAGTTTCTGTGTTGGACCTTTTAAACAGTCCACTATGACTGCAAATGCTAACAATAGGTAAAAATTAGAACCATACAAACTGAGAAGATAATAGTTATGGTAAATATGAGAGTCTGTGAGCTTTAACTTCAAATAATATTGGATGAAGTGCAGTAATTTAAGGAAAGGGCTGTTAAAAAGAGAAATAATTTGAAAGCAAAATTGCTGTTCCATTATAAAAATAAAAAAAAATAAAGGGCCAACAGAGATGACGCTGACCATATTAGACAATCCTGGCCTGAAACATCATTGCACCCTAAGACAGAAAAACATTTGGTATTAATGGAGTAAAAACATCCCTGTTTATATATCTAAAAACTTTACTAGGCAATTGTGACCCATTAGATCTGATCAAGGGCAATATATGCTGCTTGATTTATTTGCAGCCTTGTTAAACCAAATCAGGTAATGGGTGTTTGCCAGATGCCAGACTTTTGCTTAGCATCGGTTATTGAATGAGCATCAGTTTCAGAAAGAAGCCGGTTGCATTCTTCTAAATGTCTGAACGATCTCTGTTTGCAGGTTACCAAGGTAGCTTTCACTCTATACAAAATTGCTTCCACTACGGAGATTGCTACAGAACAATGGACTCATCTTTCAGTAATGATGTGCTATCAGGGGAATCTCATTGCTGTAACCCTCTGCGACAAAATGGATATCACATAATCAGTGCACCTGTAGCTTCAACAGGTAATGAATTTAGACTGTATTCCTATCATTTTTGTTGGACTTTCCCCCTTACAAAAACATTAACAGGTAGAGGGTCTAAAATTTTAGATACATTTTTCCCCCAGATTCTGAACTGCGGTTCTTTAATTGTATCCTTCTAAACAATAGGGGTTTTATTTGAGGTTGCAACAAATACATGTATTTTAGAGTATGTGAGAGAAGGGTGACTTCTCCCCGTGCCCTGTTTTGGGCCTGGAAGGCCTCCTGCACCAACCTGGAAGCCAAAACGGTGGGGGGAGGCGCATGTGCAGGGAGGAGGGGGAGCAGGCGGGGTTATGCACTCTGTCGCATGTGCGAAGACAGAAAGGTTTCCCATTCCTGGTCTAGGGTACTCCTTTAACTAAATCCTGTTGACAATTTGAATGGTAAAAGTTTCTAAAAAAAGAAGAGTGCTTGAATTTATTTTCAAATTTATCCATGTGGAATTTTTAATGCTTTCCAGCACTGAAGTTAAACAGGCTCCTAGTTCAGTGGCTCTCACTTCAGTAGCTATCTGCTTAGAATCTCTCCTGGACTTGAATCTCTGGTTCCACGACAAAATCGCGGTCGCCGAAAGCGCGCATTTGACGTCATCACAGCGCGACGAAAACATCGCGCTGTGATCGAAAAATGTAAAAATAAAGCGAAAACCTTACCCTAACCCCCCTAAACCTAACCCTTAACCTAACCCTAAATCTAACCCTAAACCTAACCGTTAACGTAACGCTAAACCTAACGCTAACCCTTAACCTAACGCTAAACATAACCCTAACGCTCTAAACCTAACCCTAACCCTAACCCTTAACCTAACCCTAACCCTAAACCTAACCCTTACCTTTATGTGAATCGGCTTGCTTTAATTTAATTTTTATTTCAATTTTTAATTTTTTTCATCGCGCTGTGATGACGTCAAATGCGCGCTTTCGTCGATCGTGCTTTTGTGGACCGCGGTTTTGACGGGTCACGGAATCTCTCCCTAAAGATCTGAAATGAAAAAATGGTTTGGAAATTATGAACGACATACTTTCCTTAACTCCATCTTCACCTTTTATCTTCAAAGGTGTCCTTTTCTCCTTCTCTCCTTCCCACATCTTTACTTGACTGACTTACTTAAGAGCATCTGGCATCAACCATTTTTGGCTATAATTCTATCATTAAATGTCTTGTAAATTGTAGCCTAGGAATAAGATGTTACAATTAAAATGTGGATAGTCTTAGCTCCTTTACAGCACATTCTTAAGTACAACAGAATAACAGAGTTGGAAGGGACCTTGGAGGCCTATAGCTTCAGCAGGAGACTCTATAGTCTCTTCTTAAAAACAGAAAAAAGCATGTATATATGTATACATGAATGTAATGTGATGTACTGTATGTATTTATATATGTATGTATTTGTTTGGTTTCTACAGGCATAAAAGAAGGGAAAATTTAATAATTAGATATTTCAAAAGAAGGAATTTAATGAGAAACAGACATTGTTCTTCTGAAATGTTTGATTGTTACAAGTAACGCTGCAGGGCTATATGAAGTTGTGAAATGCAGAGGCAACGGTTCACTAATAAACAATCCAAACTGAAAAAGGACAGTCTTCTAAAACAGCAAGGCTTTGCTGTTACTGCTTATTTTTCAGAGACTTAAAGAACGACAACAACAAAATCAAAAGTCTAGTCACTACAGTTGCCTTTTAGAAAGCTTCTGTTTCCATGCCTTAATCCAGAACATAAGAACTGTCACTAGTTTCTATTAGTATGACGTCTTAGTTGATGTATGACAAATCCTTAGTAGTTCCGAATGATTATTACCAAAGTCATTTAAATGTGGACATTAAACATTCAACTTAAATGTGGACATTTAAGTTGAATGGTTACTGAACATGTTGAATGGCACTGTAGAAGGAAATATCAATTACTCATTCTTAGAAGCTATAACACTGTTTTCTGTGTAGACTGAAGCAATCATTAGTTTTAAAGTTCTAAGGCAGCATCCCTCATCTGACGTCCTTCAGGTGTGTTTGGGAGTACAATATTCAAAGTTCCCATCTATCACAATTAGTTATGGCAGTGGGAATTCTGGGAAGCAAATATTTCAGCCTACCAAGCTGTTGGACACCTGTTTATTTATTTATTTTCCATGTCTTTCTTCCTGATAACCAAAGGAAAGGAGCGAGATTTGCAGTAGACAGATGGAAAGAAGCAGAAGAGTCAAGCAACTTCTACCCCTTCCTTGCTAAACAACTTAGGAGGCTTTTTTGTATTAAAAACAGAAACAAGGGGGGGGGGGGAATCTTACAGTAGAGCATCATATTTAGTCTGAATCTGCAATTCAGATTGTTCTTGCTACCTCATAGTTACTATGTCTCATATGCTTACCATATTTCCAGGCTATGAAGCCATTTCTGAAGCAGAGTGCATATCAGAAGAAGTTATCAATGGAACTGAAGAGAATAATGGATTTTTCCAAAATGGCACTTTTGATCACTGTTTAAATCACATTCCTCCCATCTATACAGATACATAAGTCTTATCTTAAATTGTTACTTTGTCTACCATACTTATAATGCTTTTTGTATTCACAGAATTGTTGTTCACGTACGTTGACTGTATTTAATCTGCAACCTTTTATGTGTTCATTTAAATCAACTGCTCACATTTACCAATCTATTTTATAAAGGAATATACTGTGTAATTGTTGGTATCTATTCCTTTGTTGTGGCACTTTGAAACTGATTCTCTTAAGGGAGAAGGAGAACCATTTAAAACTGCTTGATGTGTAAGTCCTTTTGAGTAAAATATAAATTTAAATTATAAAATATGCTTGTAAAGATTTTTTTAAGTATGTTTTCAATTT
Organism: Thamnophis sirtalis; assembly: GCF_051295495.1. Lineage (NCBI taxonomy): Eukaryota > Metazoa > Chordata > Lepidosauria > Squamata > Natricidae > Thamnophis > Thamnophis sirtalis. The sequence continues at coordinate 31,460,010 of NW_028261387.1, forward strand.
AAGACTGCTGGTCCCTTTAATCACAGTTAATTCATGGGATGTTTTCTTGACTATAAAAGGACTTCTTTAAAATTCACAGACCTCATGTACATAAACGTTTTCACTTTGCTGAGCAGGTTTTATATTTTCAATTTTACAAGAAAGAATTAAAAATTGGAAACCAGCGTGCTCTCCTTTTTTTTACTTCCTTCTGTCAATGAGAACAATCTTCTGACTTAGAACTCATACAATTCTACATGCAATTTCTGTCTTCTTTCCAAAATACTGTAATTCAAACCATTTATCATTTGACATTCCAGTGTTCGTTCTGCATGAAAGTAATGTAATTGACTTATTATGGGAAACCTAAAAGTATAAAAATTAGTGTCCCAGAAGGTATGTACTATACTAAATCTGTTGTTATTTTGGCTGCAAGAATTTAACACAACCACATTTCTCAAAATGAATAGCTTTAATAGAAAATAGAATTAATAATATTTTTCACTGCTTCATAAAGACATGACTTTATGTTATGAAGTGTAAGACTTCATAAAGAGTCTTAGAAGTGGCAGTAAGCTAATAGTAACCCGGGTGATGGTAAGTGAAAGTGGAGACTCACTGGTGTGAATCAAAGAAATGAGAAGGAAAAAACAATAATAGTTGGAATGTACAGGATCATCTGACAAGGATTAAGAAGAAGGGAGAATTGAGGACAATGGCAAGATAACCCATCATATGGTCAATATCAGTATGAGAAATTCTTTTGAAAAGTGTTTCTGAAAAAAAAAGGATGAAATGTATGGCTCATGCTTGAGACAGCAGCATAAAAACAAGTTTAGAAGATTTTTTTCCAATAAAAGAGAATTGAAATCTGCTGTATACAGTATTTAGCATCCTTAAACAACCTTTCATTTAATGTATATGAAATAGATGTCTCTAGTGAGCACCATCAATTTGGCAGCCATTTGGGGTGTGATACCTTTGGAATAATTCCACCACTATTATCTAGGGTTACCATATCTGGACTGCAAAGATCCACATAACCACAAGATGGAAGCAGAGAGATGCAGAGAAATTTTTCTCTGCTGCATTCCAAAAGTTGTCTGGATTTGCAGCCCAGATATGGAAACTCTAATATTGCCATCATAGTTGAAAAGAGATTATCAGTCCTGGGGTTGCACTTGTAGCATACGTTTTTTTAATGACTTATCCAACCCCCCCTCCCCGACACAAATCCTCATAATACAATATTGGTTGCTACTATCACCATGAGCTTTTTAAAAAACAGTTATTACTAGACATAATTGCAGAGGTGACACAGACAAAAGTTACAATAATGAAACAAACTGTATTTATTCAGAAATTTACTAAGAAAACCAGACACACGAAAGAAGACTAGGTGCATATTACTTTTTCAAGTATTTAATTCAGTCTCCTCACACAAATAATATTACACAAAACTGAGAAATTCTTGGTTGGGTGCAATCATGCAATTAAAACAATGCATTAAGCACTTATAAAAGGCAACTAAAAGTTAAAAGGTTGACTTAACCTTCCATCGTTTGAGGTCGGTAAAATGAGGAGCCGGATTGTTGGGAGCAATATGCTGACTCTGTGACCCGGTAAAGCAAGGGCTATAAAGCAGTGTGAAACGGTATGTATGACTAAATGCTGTTGCTAAAATATGAAAATCAAAAAGTAGCCAGTCAAATAAGGTGCCATTTAAGAATCAAGGACTGTCTTAAACAATTCCCCTTTAAGTCACTTCCTAAAACCTAATAAGAGAAGAGTCTTCCTGCAGGAAGAGTGTAAGTTGTAAGTACAACTTACGCTGACTGGATGGAAATTCACAGTCAAAACCTAACTAAAGATTGGATTCTTGCAGATTTTTTGGTTTTTCTCTTGGTCTCTACACTGTCCCTCAGTTGGAATGCCTATTTAGACATCCAAGTCCTTGCAATAGTTGAAAACATCAGGTTTTAAATTTTTGACTCTCTAAACAGCGGGATTAAAGTGCCTAACTTCTCTCATATGTTTGTCATTCAAATTAAATACTGTTTTATATTTGAGATGATACTCCTCACAAAGAGGAAAAAAGCCATTCTGCAATGCAGGCATTAATTTCATAAAAAGCCATTTAAAATCAAAATTGCCACACCATGATATTTTCTTAAAGTTCCAGATATGCTTACAAACCCCAAAAGATAGGCGACTTCACATTTAGTGAACGATTACCACTAATTGCCCAAATATTGAGGGCATACAAATTACAAGGGCACAATTCCCATTCTTTTTTCAATTTTTCACAGATTATATAAAATGGACTCATGTTTGTATTATTGTTTTTAAGGTAAATATCTTTTTAAATCCATCTCTGTGAAAGTAATGCATATTCAGAACAGAAGATGGAGGAAAAAATATTCATCAAATCATGTTTTAAGCTTGGAATTTACATTGGTTAAAAAAGTAGGCTCAAGCAATTTTAGATTTCACTAAACCATGCCAATATCTCCCTCTAGTGGCTACTTTACCCCAACAAATTTAGGTGATTTTCATAGTTGTCTGCAAAAAAAAATACAGTTATACCCTCAGATGTCCCAAGTATCAAAGTACAGATAGTCCTTGACTGACAGCAGTTCATTTTATGACCATTCCAAGTTACAACACACTGAAAAAAGTGCCTTCTGACTGTTTTTCACACTTATGATCATTGCAGTATTCCCTATAGTCATGTGATTTGACAACTGGCTCATACGGTGATGGTGTCCCAGGGTCCCAGGTGAACACCTTTTGTAACCTGATAAGCAAAGTCAATGATGAAGACAGATTCACTTAACAACCGTGTTGCTAACTTAACAACTGCAGTTGGCATGAAAGGTCGTAAAATAGGCAGAATTTGTTTAATAAATGCTTCATTTAGCCACAGAAATTTTGGGCTCAATTGTGGTCATAAATTGAGAACAAGCTGCACTGAATGACCTATTGTGAACACCCATGGAAATTTTAGCATTCCTGTATTAAGTCTCAATTTCCACTTCTCGGTTTTCATTGCCTTATTTTATTAAGCCTTATTTTTTAAGCTTTTTAAGCACATAACCATAGTCTGAAACATGGTACTGCTAACAATGCGAGTATATTTTTTACTATTAAGTTTCCTTGAAGCCACCTCTTTATGTAAGAAATATTAGAAATAATCCTTACCAGTTGAGGCTGCTTATGTGTAATTTTTCTCAAAAAAAAAAAAAAAGATCACAGGTTAGTTGTTGAGAGCAGGTGCTGAAAAAATTATCTGCTTTTTCAAAAGTGCAGAAATAAAAAAAGCACAAAATGTAAAGCAACTTGCAATTTTTTAAAAATGTAAATCTATCAATTAGTCTATGATTACATTATAACCATCAAATTATCTAACTTGTTTATTTTCTAATTATCAAAGTACTATATAAAGCATCTCCCACCAGTGGCCTGCAGGTCACATCCGGTCCTCAACAGCTGGTAATGGGGTCCCACAATATTGTAAACGTTAACATTAGTATGTGATTTATATACATTAATTACATATTTTCTATGCAGCCCAAGACAATTCTTGTTCACTTAATGTGGCCCAGTTAAGCCAAAAGGTTGGATGCACATACCATACATCATAATTTCATCTTTTTCTGTTGCACGCAAAAAGTCAGTAATGGATTTCCAATCAGCTTTAAGCCTGTCCTGTCTCTAATTAATTTGGCCATCTCAGTAAGCTCTATCATCTTCACCATCCATTCCTCTATTGTGGGTCAGGTTGAATCTTTCCATCTTTGTGGAAATAGAGCTTTTTTTTTCTGGCACCGTTGCTCCTTTTCGTAGTGTTTTTGGGATGCCATACAAAGGCCCTCAGCTGATAAACATTTGTTAAAGCATGTCTAGCAAAAAATATGGTTCAGATCTGATTAGTTTGAGGCCATTTAAAAATGTGTAAATTGGAAAAGATTATAGTCTTTCCCAATTTAATCTGACCTGCTTAAAGAGATGTTTGTTTCAATCCAGGTTTGTGTTATTCTGAGCATTTAAAATTTATTTTCCTGCCTCATTAGATATTAATGATTAATAGCTTTGTTTCTGTTTAAAAAGAAATACGGATTATGCAAGAACATTTAAACCACATAATAGACCCAGCTGTTGTTAATTAGGAGAATATCAGAGTCCTTATGTTACTCAGTTTTGTTGGATCTGTTCAACATCCTGATTCAATTATTTGCTTTATGATACATAATTTAATATACCATTTAAACCTGGTTTTTTTTAAATCCAGTATTCTAGTTATAAACAAAAGCCCCATTCCTTCTACTGATATATAGATAGTCCTTGACTTATGACCATAATTGAACTCCAAATTTCCATTGCTAAGCAGGACAGTTGTTAAGTGGGGTTTGTTCCATTTTACAACCTTTCTTGCCATAGTTAAGTAAATCTAGCTTCCCCATTGACTTCCTTGTCAAAAGGTCGGAAAAGGTGATCCAATGACTCTGAGACACTGCAACCATCATAAATATAAGCCAGTTGCCAAGCAACAAATTTTGATCATGTGATCATGAGGATGCTGCAACGATCATAAGTGTGAAAAACAGTCATAAGTCACTTTTTTCAGTAAGGTTGTAACTTTGAATGGTCACTAAACAATGGTTACAGGTCAAGGACTACCGATCTAATAACCAATGGGTAAAGCTTTTCAGGAACAAATGGTGCAAAGCAGTGACTGGATTCTCCCTTTCTCCAAAATATATTCAGTGCAGCTCGGGAATAAAAGAGATCTCATATAGCTAAGTGCCATCATGCCAGTGGTGGGTTGCAGGCGGTACGCCCTGGTACAGGCTTATGGTGCCTGCCCGGAGCACTGGGTACAGTTCCAGTACAGTGCTCAGGAGGGAAGAGCTCCTTCCTGAGCTCCTTATCTGTATTTGAATTCTTTGGCGCTTCCGTGCACAGAGCACATGGCGCCTGCCCGACACTCCACTGAGCAGCTGGAGCATCGTGGAGGCGCTACAAGAGGTAAGGACGCATGCGCATGCTGCGCACATTCATGTGGTGCACGCCAGGCCCCATTGCACCGTACCGGTTGCAACGGGATCTGGAACCCACCACTGCATCATCCTTTCTTTTCTATCTTTTATTTATCCTCTGAAATCTCTTTCCATTTGAATTATACCTCCTGTCTTCTGGAAGAAACATCAGGTCAAAAGAGGTGAGAAGGGATTCGTACTGAGAAAACAGAATGGGGAAAGTGATTTAAAACAATTTTCCTGGTCCCATTTCCTGAAGATAACTGAGACATCCCTACTCACAACTTCCTTTGTCTTTAAATATTTGTTCATACTGTTGTGATGAGTCTCCGCTTGGGAATTAATCAAAACAAACACCTGGGTAAAAAGAGAATCATGTCAAATAAATATACTGAATAGAAGTGCATACAGACAAATGTTGCATTAAACCAGGGATGTCAAACATGCGTGATGTATCACAACTTTTCCCTCCTTCGCTTAAATGTGGGTGCACAGGAGGCATCTGGCCTGCGAGCCACAAGTTTGGCACCCCTGCATTAAACGTGAACCCAGTCACTCATCTTGAAAAGCAGCCCATTTTGGGTCTTGTGTCTATTTGAGAGCTGATGACATGCTTTGCAGGATTGGGGCAGCCCTTCAGCTATATTGCACTTCTGCTCTATGGCTCTCTTGTCCCATGACCACCCATGTAGCAACCTGCAGATACATGACTCTGCTTATAATCACAGGGGGTGGGGGAAGTCTGATGCTAAGATACAGATTTGCAAATATGCAAATATTATCTGAGCATTAATGATTACAGTGAATATAAAAAGAAGTAAGTAAATATGTGCTATGTAAATGACTTTCCGGCCAGCAGAAATAGATAGCAACATTACATGGTTCCAATTCTAAAGCTGCTACCACTTGAAAGCAATTTTAATCATTTGTTTGCTATCATCACAAACAAGAGTAAGAAGCCTATGGTCAACCAGATTTTCCTGAATTATCTGACGTTCTTCACAAATGACTAATGGCTGGGGGCTAATGGGAGCTGTAATTTAACAAGGACCCCCGTGCTTCCCAACTTTGCCTTCCAGAATTTACTGGGATCAGAATTTTATTTTTTAATATGTGCTAGTGTGTTCATGGGAAAAAAAATGAAACAATAAAGGTTGTCTTGTCTCTTACCTATCTAATCTTATCTTGCATCTTATCCTGTGTTGTATCTTAACTTGTCTTGTTTTCTCCTCTTCTCTTCCCTCTTAAGATTTTGTTAAGGCTGATTATTAACTGTAATTAATCCCCAGTGCCTTGCTTGGAACCAAACCTTATCCTTAGTGGTTCTCCGTTTTCCTGATCAATTAATTAATGGATCCTGCTATGGTGAGAAAGGTTTATTGTTCATATTGCCATTTTCATAACCATGAACAGGAGATACAACATCTTGGGCTCTGCACAGCGGTTCAATCACTTGCCTTATAATGCAGAAGGAAACTTCTATGGTTCTCCATTAATATTATAATAATATTTAAATAATCAATAAGCTGAGTTATATCATCCAAGTTCTATTTTAATAACATGGGTTATGCTATGTCTGCCAAATAAAAATATTTTAATGCAAGTCATAAAAATTAGATCATGCTTGTCAAGCAAGCCAAATATTCTGCAGAATTATGTCCACTTGATTGTATTGGCTAAGTATTTTGAAGTAATATTAGTAACACAATAAATAAATGACTACATGGGATGGGAATTCACTGGTAACCTGATACTTATGATGACAGCTAATGGCAACTATACAAGAAAAGAAGAAAAATATTTTATGTAACAATTGTCATTATGGAAAAAATTAAGAGTACCTTGAAACATTGTTTTTTTTCCTATAAGCACGAAGGAACCAATGTAGAACAACTATTGCTCAATCAAATCCTTATGTGTTTGATTTAATTTTACAATAATAACTCATTACATTCAATCATTAAAAGAATTATAGAAGTACAAGGGCACCCAAAAAAGCTAACAACAACATTCCATTCCAATTCAATGTTAAAGGAAGTTATTCAGCTTACTGAACAAAGGTGCTGATTTCCATCAACTCTATTGAATTACAATAAGAATGAATCTGGCCAAACCAAATCATGAATACAAACATTAATTGCATCTGCTGCCTCTTTCTTTTTCTCCTTCTCTCCTCCTCCTCCTCTCCTTCTCCTCTTCCCCTTCCCCTGTCCCTCCCTCTTCTTTCCTCTTCCTTCTTCCTTCCTCTCCTTCTAAAAGATAAAAATAAAAAATATTTTTCGATTGAGCTAGTCTGTTGGGAAATAAAACTCCATGGATTTCCAAAATTTGAAAACGGAATTTGTGTGTTTTGGCTGTACACCCTGACTAGCTATGTAAAATCATAGCACCAGTCATGCTACAGAAGATGTTTTATAAACATGACAAAAGATCATGCAATCAGTTTTTCAGTTACAAAAAAATCCACTAGTTTATTATTGATTGAGGGGACCAAGAATTTGTGACAATATCAATTGACTCTGACTTAAATGAATAATACAAAAGATGTTTTATATTGTCATTTAAATTATGTTTCTCCAAATCACATTTCTCTTTCAAGGATTATTACTTTTTTCAATCAAGAAAGAGTGGTCTGAAGAATCCAATAGAACAGATGGAGGATTCTCTGGCAATAATGCATAACCCTGGCTATTAATTCAATCCTGATTTTTGAGGCTTGTGGTAGATTCTTCATATTAAACAGATCCATATGAAAATCTCACTGTATGGGAGGAGGGACTGAAAAAAGTTACTTCTGTGATGGGAAAAATATGTCTCTGTCCATGCACCCACATTTGGTATTAATTTCATATTTCTTTCATATTTCTGTTCTGCTTAGGGGAGCAATCATCTAAGCATGGAATGATATTACTTCTTTATATCAACTGAATGGCTTGCTATACACCTTGGTTGAACCAGAGGTGGGTTCCTACTGGAAGTCCTGGGCCACTGGAACCAGCAGTGATCCAGGCCTGCCATGCCCCCGAACCAGTTCTCTCAGTGGCACCCTAGGTGGCACCATTTTGTTTTTGATTTCTGCACATACTCAGAGCATTTTTGTTGCACTGCGCATGTGTGCACAGCGAGCATCAAGCACATGAAGTGTGCACACACACATGGTGCGTCCCTCAGCGAAGCTGGAAACCCCCACCCCCCTGGGTTGAACAATTGTACTCTTACCCCTGAAGCTTATTTTCTTTGTTCCATGGGAACTGAATTCCAACATCAACATAAGATGGAGTACCCCAAGGCTCTGTTTTAGGCCCAGTACTCTTCAACATCTTCATCAATGATTTAGATAAGGGAATAAATGGGAACTCATCAAATTTGCAGATGACACCAAGCTGGCAGGAATAGCCAACACTCCAGAAGATAGGCTTAAAATACAGAAGGATCTTGACAAACTTGAACATTGGGCACGATCTAATAAAATGAAATTCAATGGTGAAAAGAGTAAGGTTCTACATTTAGGCAAGAAAAACGAAATACACAGGTACAGTATACGTGGTACCTTGCTCAATAGTAGTAACTGTGAGAGGATCTTGGAGTCCTAGTGGACAACCATTTAAATATGAGCCAGCAGTGTGCAGAAGCTGCCAAAAAAGCCAACACTGTGCTAGGCTGCATAATCAAGAACACATGAAGTGTTAATACCACTTTATAATGCCTTGGTAAAGCCACACTTGGAATACTGCATCTAGTTTTGGTCACCATGATGTAAAAAAATGTTGAGAATCTAGAAAGAGTACAGAGAAGAGCAACAAAGACAATTAAGGGACTGGAGGTTAAACATATGAAGAATGATTGCTGGAATTGGGAATGTCTAATTAATGAAAAGTAGGGCTGGGGTGACATGATAGCAGAACTGGTGGCCTACGGATGGAGCTCTCATCTCACAATCAGGAGGCTGAGAGTTCGATCCTAGGTAGTGGCAGATATTTCTCACTCTGGGCACAATGAATAATTGTCTGCTGCAAATTCCACATAGGCATCAGGAAGGGCATCCAGCCAGTAAATGCTCAAACTTCATTGAGTCACACCGACTCCCCTCCCCCCCCCCCCCGATGCAAGGGATTACAGGGTCTATAAAAGAAAAAGAGAAGGGAATTATTTCATTGTATAAAAAACACTTCTTTGACAGTTCTACAGTTAGGCAACAAAAACGAAATGTTCAGGTATAGTATAGGTGGTACCTTGCTCAATAGTAGTAACTGTGAAAGGGATCTTGGAGTCCTAGTGGACAACCATTTAAATATGAGCCAGCAGTGTGCAGCAGCTGCCAAAAAAGCCAACACAGTTCTAGGCTGCATAAACAGAGGGATAGAATCAAGATCATGTGAAGTGTTAATACCACTTTATAAGGCCTTGTTAAGGCCACACTTGGAATACTGCGTTCAGTTTTGGTCACCACAGTTCAAAAAGATGTTGAGACAAGTAAGCTGATATTTCTTTGCTTCAAAAGTCCATTGTTTTGTTTTAAAAACTGTAATCGTGTATAATAACAATAAAAGGAACATTTTCCCCTTGCATAATATTCATGATGAAAAGTTACAACAGCATTGAAAAATGTGACTTATGACTGTTTTTCACAGTTATGATCTTTCCAGCATTTCCCTGTGATCAAAATTCAGATGTTTAGCAAGTGATTCACATTTATGACCGTGGCTGTGTCCCAAGATCATTTTGCGACATTCTGACAAGCAATGTCAACCAGGAACAGGGACTGTCTGACATTAGAATCTAACACTACACTGTAGGCTGATGGCTTTTATATTAGAACTGCAGCTCTCTCTTGTCACAAGAGGGAACTCCAGTTTTTAATTTTAATTTTTAAAAAAAGGCTTAAGTCAATTTACTTCAGAACCCCAAACTGTGTGCAAAGATGGCATGATGAAAGGTTTTGGAGAAACAGAAAGCTTAACTTGTGTCTCTAAATTGAACTAGTTTAGTAAAGTCACTCATTTTTTGTTTGTAATCATATTCTTTATTTTCTTCATTCTCTCTATTGTTTCATTGGGGAGGTATATATGATTTCCCAACTGTGAGCTTCGCATTACTGTCACTTCCAGTCAGTATGTCTTTTGTCCATGATGTCAGTATGTATAATCCAAACAGGAAGATACTAGACCAGTGTTTCTCAACCTTGTCAACTTGAAGCGAATGCTGGCTGGGGAATTCTGGGAGTTGAAGTCCAGACACCTTCAAGTTGACAAGGTTGAGAAACACTGTACTAGACTGTGGGAGCACTATTTTTGAGACGTGTTAGAACAAGAGTTTCTGCAAATATTTTGTCTTCCTGCTCAGGAACTCTATAAAAATTATGTACACAAATACTGTAACTAAGCTGTGCTCCACAGCCTGTTTAAAAAGTCATTTCCAGGTCTTGTATGTAGTGCGAACTCAGAATTTTCATCAGTTCGAGGTGAGCAAAAAAACTAACATCAGAACACCCTTACTACATGACCCCAGGAATCTATTCTCTTCAAGATACTTCAAACTTTATTTCCAGAGATTTCCTCTAATTTCAGAGAATTTACTTCTGCAAACTGTCACTGCTACCAGAATGAAAGAGAATCCGAACGGTTTGGAAGGAGAATAGATATTTCATAGCTAATCGCTGCATTTTGCTCATCTCTAATTCATCAGAGACCTAAGATAAACTGGAATTAGTGCACTTATTTCCCCAGAATGGTAGTTGATTTGATCAGTGGAAATGTATTTTGACACAATAGTTAGGAGCACAGGGCTGCCTGGTTTAAATGGTGAATGCATTTGTACACTAGTTCAAGCAGAACCTCAATAGAGTATAATGCACAAGTGACAGTCCAATAAATGGACTCTTATTTTTCCTTTATATTTGATACCATTCAACATTCTGAATTTGATTCTGGATTACTTCCAGGGCCACAAAAGTCAGGAATTGTTTTGGTAAAATTACAAATACTATAAGGCAGATTTAAAATAAATACAGGAATTATAATAATCCCAGAATACTATTATGTGATAATATTGTGATATTCATAAAAAGCATATATTACTCCATAGACTTTCATACCTCAAACTGTGTAAATAAGGGGTTAGATTTTAAAAGCAGTGATATAAAATATTATTACAGTCTTACTCTTTTGAGAGCACTTTTTTCTGATTTAAACAAATTTTACATTACCAGAATGTTTAAAAACCTTGGGGTATTTCAAATGTCATAAATTTTGCTTTGCTATAATATCCTCAGCTTCAGGATACCTGAGCAATTAGGGTGATTAATTGCATGTTTGCAATAAAAACAAAAGAGTAGGAGTGTTCCCTTACAGGTTAAATATCTAGAGAAAACTATATTTGCTGCTAGACATAACAGATGCAGTCAACCCAGCATGCAGTTTAGTCCTGCTTCAATGGATGCTTTCTCATTTGGTTTGGGACCCAAGCTTTCTAAAAGAAGCCAACTTGTTTAAAAAAAAAACTTGTAAGATTCGTGCAGAGAGAGAAGTACTGACATGTGAAATCAATGTTATCAAAGCAATGAAACAGTGTTTTCCTCCCTTCATCGGTTTATTCTTCAAGGTATGAGCTACCCCAGAAGGCAATACACTCACAATGTAGCTTCATAAGACAAAACTAGTGATTTAAATGCAAGATCAATCAAGTCAGTAAGGCATTTGATAAGGTAGACCATAACCTACTACTAGATAAAGAAGAAGAATGTGGGTTGGACAGCATCACCACCAGATGGAGTCATAACTTGCTGACCAACCGCATTCAACGTATAGTCCTCAATGGAACTGATCTTCATGGAGGGACGTATGCAGTGGAGTACCCCAAGGCTCTGTTTTAGGCCCAGTACTCTTCAACATCTTCATCAATGATTTAGATAAGGGAATAAATGGGGAACTCATCAAATTTGCAGATGACACCAAGCTGATAGGAATAGCCAACACTCCAGAAGATAGGGTTAAGATACAGAAGAATCTTGACAAACCTGAACATTGGGCAAGATCTAATAAAATAAAATTCAGTGGTGACAAGAGTAAGGTTCTACATTTAGGCAACAAAAACGAAATGCACAGATACAGTATAGGTGGTACCTTGCTCAACAGTAGTAACTGTGAAAAGGATCTTGGAGTCCTAGTGTACAACCATTTAAATATGAGCCAGCAGTGTGCAGCAGCTGCCAAAAAAGCCAACACAGTTCTAGGCTGCATAAACAGAGGGATAGAATCAAGATCACATGAAGTGTTAATACCACTTTATAATGCCTTGGTAAGGCCACACTTGGAATACTGCATTCAGTTTTGGTTGTCACGATGTACAAAATATGTGGAGACTCTAGAAAGAGTGCAGAGAAGAGCAACAAAGATGATAAGGGGACTGGAGACTAAAACATATGAAGAACGGTTGCAGGAACTGGGTATGTCTAGTTTAATAGAAAGAAGGACTAGGGGAGACATGATAGCAGTGTTCCAATATCTCAGGGGTTGCCACAAAGATAAGGTGACCAGACCTCCCGATTATGGCGGGATGGTCATGCTTTATAACAATTTTTCCCGTGTTCCGGGCTGTTTTAAAAAAAGTCCCGATTTTCTGGCTTCATGTTGAAAGCCCAGTGGATTTGCTTAAGAAATCCTAACCGGGGCAAGACAAAAGACACCCTGTCTAATCCCTCTCTCTGTCTCAGTACTTTCATTGAAGATATTAAAACGTTAAAGCAAAAAAACGGACACTCCCCCGCGCTCCTTTTACTCACTTTCATAAGAAAAAATGACCAAGCACCATAGAGCTGCAGGAAACACTTGGCTAGAGAGGGAAGCAACTGTTACTTCCTGGATTTTCCGGAGGGGAGGGGCACGGAGATTGGAGGTCTGCTCCAAAATGGTGGCAAGGTTTCTTTGAAAAATATTTCCCTGACTAATTTCACATTTCAATTTTCTCAGTTCTTTGTATTAACATCTATATCATTCTGGGTTGACTTGGAATGTCTGCCTGCTGGTAAGTGAGCTGGCTTTTTTCTTTTATTTTTTTAATGTATTTTAAAATAATATTTTATTTATTGTGCATAGGATTTTTTTAAATAGTATTATTCTGTGTGGATTTAAGTTAAGAACTCCCTGTTATTAAGCTTTCCTCAATTAATCTCTGAGTAGATTCCCACCAACTTCAAGATCCCAAGGGAACATCTTGGAAGCTACACCTTTGCCTAGTTTATAGATGATGCCTTTCCTTAAATATGAAAATAAATACATTGTTCAAATGTGTACATCTCAATAGAAATGACTGTCAGGGGTGTACAACAATCCACTAAAATAATAATATAAAACAGTAATTACAAAAACAGGAGCAACTGTTATGAAAATTATTATTAAAAAATAAAGAATAAAAATGGAGTTATTAAGTATATTAATTGCAGCAACCACAATACAATACCTCGCTCCTTCTTTTCATTAAACTAGACATACCCAATTCCAAGGAATTAAAAGACACTTGCTCCTGGGGAGGAAAGCTATGGCAAATCTAGACAGCATCCTAAAAAGCAGAGACATCACCCTGCCAACACAAGGGCGTCTAGTCAAGGCTGTGGCTTTCCCATTTGCAATGGATGGCTGTGAAAGTTGGACCAGAAGGAAGGCTGAGTACCAAAGAATGTGAAAAATGGTCATCAGTCACTTTTTTCAATGCCATTGTAACCTTGGTCACTATACCACCTTTCTTGCCACAGTTCTTAAGTGAATAACTGCAGCTGATAAGTTAGTAACATAAGTGAATCTGGTTTCCCCATTTGACTTTGTCAAAAGGTGATTATATGACCCCAGGACACTGAAACCATCATAAATATGAATCTGTTGCCAAACATCAAAATTTTGATCACATGACCATGAGGATGCTGCAATGGTCGCTAAGTGTGAAAATGGTCGCTAAGTGTGAAAAATGGTCATCAGTCACTTTTTTCAATGCCATTGTAACTTTGGTCACAATACCATCTTTCTTGCCACAGTTCTTAAGTGAATAACTGCAGCTGGTATTTTGTATTTTGGATAGAATCTTTTTTTAAAATTTGTCTAAGACAATTTAAAAAAAGATTCTATCCAAAATAAATTGAAGTGAAACCATTTTTAAAAATTCTATGCACAATACTGTGAAATATATTGTGCATAGAATTTTTTAAAATAGTTTTACTTCAATTTATTCTGTGTGGATTCTTTTTTTAAATTGTCTTAGACTATTTAAAAAAAGATTCTATCCAAAATACAAAATACCAGCTGCAGTTATTCACTTAAGAACTGTGGCAAGAAAGGTGGTATAGTGACCAAATTACAATGGCATTGAAAAAAGTGACTGATGACCATTTTTCACACTTAGCGACCATTTTCACACTTAGCGACCGTTGCAGCATCCTCATGGTCACATGATCAAAATTTTGATGTTTGGCAACAGATTCGTATTTATGATGGTTTCAGTGTCCTGGGGTCATTTTAATTGCCTTTTGACAAAGTCAAATGGGGAAACCAGATTCACTTATGTTACTAACTTATCAGCTGCAGTTATTCACTTAAGAACTGTGGCAAGAAAGGTGGTATAGTGACCAAAGTTACAATGGCATTGAAAAAAGTGACTGATGACCATTTTTCACACTTAGCGACCATTTTCACACTTAGCGACTGTTGCAGCATCCTCATGGTCACGTGATCAAAATTTTGATGTTTGGCAACAGTTACAATTTATATTTGTAAATTGTAGTTATGTTGAAATAAAAAAAATTACAATACTATTTTTGCGTTGTATGAAAATTTTTGTTGCTCCGTATAAAATTTTTAATCAAGCCCCCCCCCCCCCCCCGGGTCAAAGGTGTCCCTCTTTACCAATCTGAAAGTCTGGTCACCTTACAGAAAGAAGAGGGAGTCAAACTATTTTCCAAGGCACCTGAGGGTAGAATAAGAAGCAATGGGTGAAAACTAATCAAGGAGAGAAGCAACTTAGAACTGAGGAGAAATTTCCTGACAGTTAGAACAATTAATCAGTGGAACAGCTTGTCTCCAGAGGTTGTGAATGCACCAACACTGGAAGTCTTTAAGAAGATGTTGGATAGCTATTTGTCTGAAACGGTATAGGGTTTCCTGCCTAGGCAGGGGGTTGGACTAGAAGACCTCCAAGGTCCCTTCCAACTCTGCTATTGTATTGTATTGTATTAAGTAAATGCCAATTACCGTATATACTCGAGTATAGGCCGACCCGAATATAAGCCGAGGCACCTAATTTTACCACAAAAAACTGGAAAAGTTATTGACTCGAGTATAAGCCTAGGGTGGGAAATGCAGCAGCTACCGGTAAATTTCAAAAATAAAAATAGATACCAATAATGTTTTTGAATATTTATTTCAAAGAAAAACAGTAAACTAGCGGTGTATTCAATGAAATACTTCACTCACCTCATGATGCTGATGTCCCGCTGTGATGATGATGTCCCGTGCAGCCGCGGGAGCGATGTCCCGCCTCCTATGACACACGGCACAGTGATTCCTATCATTGGATCACTGTACCAGAGGAGGTGGGACATCGCTATGTGGCTGCTTGCCATAACAAGGAGGAGGTGGGACATCGTTGCAGAGCGGCAGGAGGGGGAGGAAGGGGAATCGTAAGACAGCCCTGCATTACATTAGAACGTGAGGAGGGGGGATGGTGCGGTGCGCGCTGCGCGGCAAACTGACACAGAGGGAGGGGAAACTCACAGGGGCACTGGGCCATTCACGAGTGTCACCCAGCGGCATGGCCCCGCCCCTTTTTCTCCTCCATTTCGGGCAAATTTTTCACTGACTCGAGTATAAGCCGAGGCGGCTTT
Source organism: Thamnophis sirtalis (assembly GCF_051295495.1). Lineage (NCBI taxonomy): Eukaryota > Metazoa > Chordata > Lepidosauria > Squamata > Natricidae > Thamnophis > Thamnophis sirtalis. The sequence continues at coordinate 31,475,895 of NW_028261387.1, forward strand.
TTTCAGCCCAAAAAGTGGGCTGAAAAACTAGGCTTATACTCGAGTATATACAGTACACAGAAGCTTTTTGCTAAGTTCGGAATCAGCTTTCTGAGAGTTAAAGATGATTTCCCCCTTATTCTGCACATGCATTTGCAAAGCTTGCTTTTTCCTTTCTGCAAAAACATTGTTGTATGAATTGTGTGGCATGTAAATATGGTTGTAGGTTATAAGAAAAAGCTTGAGTTGCAGTAATGCAGAAGGAAAGCTATGCTATTGTGAAGCTTTTCCTGATAATATCATCTTAGATTTTGTTTTGTTTTGTTTTGCAAAGAACTAGAAAAACCATACTTTACATTAATTTTTGTCCTGGGGAATTGCACTACTATGAAAAGAAATGAGGTACAGTATATTTCAAATCCACTAAATCTTTACTGTTACTTTACTGTTTAGTTACCTCAGCTATCATTTAGAGTTTACTACTTACAAAGCTGTCTCTCATGAATAACTCAGTGCAAATCTAGGACAGGGAAAATCTCAGACCGAATTGATCTACTCTAAGAAAAGTGACTTTCTACTTGCTAAAAAAAACCCCAATGCTTCAAAAAGACCAATCACATCTTCATTGTTGAACACTGAATAGAGCCTAAAATAAACAAAACGCCAGATTTAAATGAGAATATGTTACTCCATGTTCTTGTCAGTTGCTTTCCTAAATCTGAATATTCAATTTTGCCTCTGAAACTATAAATTTCATGAAGTAAGTTTTAAAAAAATCCTGAGTACAGGTAGTCTGTGTTTGGCAACCACAATTGGGGCCAGCAACTCACTCATTAAATGAAGGAATTGCTAAATGAAACATCCCAATATTACCATTTTACTTTAGCTTTCCTCAGCTTTACAGACCAGTGAAAGTCATAAAGGCAAATACTGGTTTGCAAAGTTACTTTTTCATCACCCCTGTAACTGTGAAGAGTTGCTAAACAAGACAGCCACTAAACTACCTCTAATAGCAGTCAAATATGTTTTACTCCCTACTTACAATGTTAAGCTGGCTCACCAGACTGGACACATGAATAGTGATTAAAGTCAGCCTAAGACTAATATTTTTGCTCTTGTGCAATTTTTTTTACTATAGATTCCAACAAAATGATATTTTTTGTTTGGTGGCTATCTTTATTGAATGCATATTTAGAAAGTGAGACTTTCCCACTTAGTGTTTTACAATACAGTGTAGCTTTATTTATTTTTAGGATCTTTGCTCACTGATATTGATTTTTACTAGTATTCAGCTGAAATTCTTTAATACTGGAAAAAAATATCAATTTCTCCTCAGCTAAATGTCGGCTACTGTGGAGTGGGCTGCACGAAAACTACTGTGACTCTGTAATATTGACTGTCCATTACACTGTCAATGATATAACAACCTTGCTTACATTTATTTGATCTTAATTAGAAACAGACAGTAGGATTGCAGGGATGGTATGCAAGTTTACTTGGAAGTATTCCTATTGAATTCAATCTTATTTCTCAGATTTGAAAAGCCTCAAGAAGTTGCAGGCAGTCTGGAAGATATACTACTCATGCTACGCTCACTTATTTCACTGTCACTTCTGGATAAATTTTGCAGGCATTTGAAACAACTAAAATATAATGGGAACTATTCACAATGACAATATGTATCCAAAGTAGTATTGCTGTCATGTCCTGCTTGAGGGCTTCCTATAGAAAAACTGACTAGACTTTCAGTCTATTGGAACACATTTTATGCTCTTACATGGTGTTGGAAGAAATGTACTTCTGGGTTCAGTTCCAAATGCGGAAAAAGACACTGGAAACATGGAAGCTGCTTGACAAGGTAGTTTAATGGTGAACAGGGTCATTTGGCTTGAGCTCCTGAACAGAAAAGGGGGAACACATGCTTCCAGATGTTGAGTGAAGTAGAAAAAGAGACCGAGATGCTGAAAGTTCCTGGTTTTATGCACTCTCGCCTTTGATCTTGAGCTTGTATTCTGATTGGTTGTCAGACTCCAATGGGGCCATTGCAGGGGCAACTCTGTAGGCTGAGTCCACGTTTGGTTGAGTATTGCTTCTTCCCAGGTGCCCTATGGTGAGATGGGTAATACTATCACGCATTAATCCCATCTCCTTGGAGCTGAAGGGGGTAGCTTTGTTATGTAGAATAGACTGGCTCAGGCATTTTAATCGGCCATTGACAAAGGTGGGGTTAAGAGTGAGTCTGTTTCTGCCCTAAAAACATGTTTCTCCATTTCTGATCCAGAGAAAAATAATATTCTGCCTTTTCAATATTTCCCAGGATATTTCATTTTTTTGGGAGAGGGGTGGGTTTTAACCGCATACAATGGAAAACATATCAAACGTACTGTGTGTCTTTTTTAATTCAAGGTGTAACTTTAAAGTGATATCAAAGTGAATGGCTGACTAAATTTCATTACCCAAACAAGACTGATGATGTTATCTAGTTTGGGTAATGAAACGTCTGCAAGAAAACAACCAAGCTCAGAGAAAACCCTTCAATTATGCCTGGAGTTGTCCTTGCTTTACAGTAAAAGGTATTAGCCTAGTTTTTCAAATTCGGCAACTGTGAGATGTGTGGACTTCAACTCCCAGAATTGCCAACCGGAGTTCTAGAAGTTGAAATCCACATACCTTAAAGTTGTGAACTTTGAAAATCTCTGGTATAGAAATCCAGTTCAAGCACGGATCTTTTAAAATCAGTTTCCCACTTCTCTTTTTGCTTGGTTGCTTCAGGTTGCACTTGATTAAAGCCCATGAAAAGCAACCTCTGTTTTCATGCTGAATCGACCTCTGTTCCCAACTCTCTAAAGCTGAACATTTTGAAACGTTCCTAATGAAAAAAAATGCTGAAAGGTTAATTTTTTATTAATGCTTACTATAGCTCGCAAAAGGGAGGACAAGCAAACAATCACTTTTCAAATTTCCACTAGCCACACTATTGCATAAATCCATTTGGAGATGACATATTACTTCAAATTTTTCATTTCTTCAACTCATTAGCTATTATCTTCTAATAGCCATATATGCCTAACACATTTCAAAATGTAATTTTTGAATCTGTATAGAAGAAAAGATATATAAGAGTGTACCACCATTTGAAAATGTTTTATTTCAACAGGCTAATATAAGTATTTTTACAACAGGTAATGGAACTAAACTAGAAATACAAAGTTATTAGCTAAAACCAGATTTTTCTTAGTGCCGTTTTTCAACTTGAAACACGGCATCTGAAAAGGAACTACTTGTTCTTGTAATTTAGGAGCAGCTTAGCATAGAGGAATTGGTAGATTAATCTTTTTATACGTTTCCTTACTTGATACCCTTCAGTTGTACCATGTTTCCATAATTTCAACTTCTCTATATATATCAATAGTATTAGGTTGAAAAAGTAGCTGTAGCAAACAACTATATAGTTGATGCCAGCTATAGGCTGGCATCAACTAATAAAAGCTGAAAATCCTAAAGCTAACCAGTATGTTTCCTTCCAAAGTTTAGGCATATGTTAAATTGTGCTCGGATTTTATGGTAAAGTCATAGATATTTACTGAGCACCTCTGACTTCTCACAATATGCATCACTTCTGAGCTCTGCCTGCATTCACTATCTGACATCCAATTAGGGGACTGCAGTGAAGATTTTCAATACAGGCATATTTTTCTAAACTTGCAACTTAGCATCAAGACAACAAATTCTAGTGGGACATATTACACCAATAATGCAAATAGAACTGTATAAGTGCTGTATTCTAACTTTATCTGACTGATAAATTAGGATTAGCAGCGATATAGTTTAAAGTAATACAAAATAACATTTATAGCAAGGCGGCACTTGAAGGCAATATTTCACTTTAGATAGTGAAGATTTACTGTTCGTTATATGAAGAACAATCTTCAGAGGCATCTTCTTGAGATGTTTGGCTGGGCTTACATATAACTGCAGAATCCTGGCTGTCTTCAGGGGAAACTAAAAGACAGAAACAAAAAGTAGTTTACAATTTCTGCTTGGACAGAATTCTTCTGCTTTATTAAATGACTATTATTTAAATAACAAAAGCAAAACACATTCTTGTATGTATGTATGTTTATTATACTTGTATGCCGCCCTATTCCCGAGGGACTCAGGGCGGCTAACAAACAAGTGGGGAAGGGGGAGATACAAAAAACAAACAAGACAGAAACAAGATACAAAAAACAGATTAAAAGCTACACAACAATCACAACAATTCAAGTGGGGCTAGGAACTCATCAGGTCTTGACGGCTTTGCGGAGAGCCTGAAGGGTGGTGAGGGTCCGAATCTCCACGGGGAGATCGTTCCAGAGCAGCCACAGAGAAGGCCCTTCCCCGGGGGGTCGACAGTTGACATTGGCTAGCTGATGGTATTCGGAGAAGGCCTAATCTGTGGGATCTAATTGGTCGTAGGGAGGTAATTGGCAGGAGGCGGTCTCTCAAGTACCCAGGTCCGATACCATGTAGGGCTTTAAAAGTAACGACTAGCACCTTGAAGCGCGTCCGGAGTCCAACAGGCAGCCGGTGCAGCTTGCAGAGGATAGGTGTAACGTGGGTATACCGAGGTGCACCCACAATCGCTCGCGCGGCTGCATTCTTGATAAGCTGAAGTCTCCGAATGTTCTTCAAGGGCTGCCCCATGTAGAGCGCATTACAGTAGTCCAGTCTCGAGGTCACAAGGGTGTGAGTGACTGTTCTGAGAGCCTCCCGGTTCAGGTAGGGACGCAATTGGTGCACGAGGCGAACCTGGGCAAACGTCCCCCTGGTGACAGCTGACAGATGATGTTCTAAAGTCAGCTGTGGGTCCAGGAGGACTCCCAAATTGCAAACCCTGTCTGAGGGGCGTATAATTTCACCCCCCCAGCCAATCTTTGGGAGGAAAAAACACAAGCCACTCGGTCTTGTCGGGATTGAGTGCAAGCTTGTTCACACCCATCCAGACCCTGACAGCCTCCAGGCACTGCCACATCACTTTAACCACTTCACTGAGTTGGCACGGGGCAGACAGATACAGCTGTGTATCGTCCACGTATTGATGGTACTTTATCCCGTGCCGACAAATGATCTCACCCAGTGGCTTCATGTAGATGTTAAACAGAAGGGGGGACAGGACAGAGCCCTGCGGCACCCCATACTTAAGGGGCCTAGGGGTCGACCACTGCCCTCCAACCAACACCGACTGCGACCTGTCAGAGAGGTAGGAGGAGAACCACCGAAGAACGGTGCCTCCCACTCCCACCTCACGTAACCGCCGCAGAAGGATACCATGGTCGATGGTATCGAAGGCTACTGAGAGGTCAAGGAGCACTAGAATGGAGGCATGGCCCCCATCCCTGGCTCTCCAGAGATCATCAATCAGTGCGACCAAAGCAGTTTCCGTGTGTAGCCAGGCCTGAATCCAGACTGAAAGGAGTCCAGATCACTGTTCCCTCTAAGGTGCACGGCTGCGCGGCCGCGCACGTGGAAAGAAACCCCCGCGCAGCAGTTTCTAACTGCCGCGCAGAGATTTCTGTAAAATAAACGTGGGGAAGTCCTTTGCAGGCGGCTACAACTGGCCGCCTGCAAAGGACCTCCACAGACTTGTTTTGAAGAGCACGGCTCTTCAAAGGGGGATTCCTTCCTGCGAGACCCCGTCCAGAAAATGCGGGGAGCGGCAGTGGAGCCCTGGGGCTGCTTCTGCTGCGTCCGCTGGACTGTGGGGCTTGGAAGGGGGCGGGAAGAGCGGCAGGGCTGGCGGTGGCCGGCGATGGCAGGCTGGTTCACCTCCTCCTCTTCCAACAGCACTGCCGGATTTCCGCCCAACGCTGCGGGGGCGCCAGCGGGAGCTTTGGCGGCTTCACCTCAGCCACAGTGCTGGGCAGCAAATGTGTAGGTGCTGTTGGAGGAGGAGGAGGAGGCAGCAGCAATAGCACCTGAGGACAGGACAAGAAGCAATGGAAACTTGTCAGAAGGAGACTCAAGCTGGAAATAAGGAGCAATCTGTCAGTAAGAACAATTAAAATCAATGGAATATTAATTCATTTGCTACAGGTTTTCAAAAGACTGGACGGCCATTTGTCTCAGATGATATAAAAACTCCTGCCTTGGACAAGGGGCTGGACTAGAAGACCTCCAGTATCCCTTCTGATTCTATGATTTTAAAAACCACAAGCTTTTTACAGCTCGCTTGCAACTTTACCAAATTTAATTCAGCCATTTCCTTTTGTTATTAAATGGGTATTGCTAGTTCAATGCACATGCGCTCCACTTTTAAGATGCTGAAAAAATCCCCATGACCTGCAACAAAATTCATTCTTCCACTCTTATCTTGCCCTAACTTCTGATAGGTTCCTGAAATATAGATCTATAAAATTTAGTGAAAATATTTCTATCTATTTTAATACAGACTCGTAAAACAGATTGGGACAAATGACATTAGTGCTCTGGGATAATAGCAGGTTTACTCTATTTGGATTTTCAGATAAAAGGTATCTTTTGTGCTAAGTTCTAACAATGTAGTTCTCTAATGTAACTATGAAACAGTCCAAATATATAATTCCCCTCAGGGAGGAATTCTGGGAGTTGAAGTCCACAAGTCTTAAAGCTGTCACGTTTGAAGACCCCTGGGTTTTTTTTCCCCTAAAGAGTTAGGGGTGCAAGGGTCTTGTAACAACAGCTTTAAGACTTGCGTGCTTCAAATGCCAGACTTTCTGAGCCAACATTTTGGTTGCTAAGCAGGAGCGTTGTTAAGTGATACTGATATTATATAACACTTTTAATTAAGCGGGTACCTTGAATAAACATAACTTTGAGTTTCAAATAATACTGATTTTGTTGTTGTCTTAGGTGACATCTGTGAAAAAAATTCAGGTGCCCAGGCATGAAAATATGCCGCTCAAACACTATACTTTTCTGCTCACACTGAAAAAAAATTAGAGGGAACATTGGTCCAGATAATCGGTTTCATCCAAGGACCGACGGAGCTGAGAGGCCACCACTTTCTCAACAACCTTCCCAACAAAGGGGAGGTTGGACACTGGATGGTAGTTACTTAAAATGGCTGGATCCAAAGACGGCTTCTTCAGGAGGGGTCTCACCACCACCGCCTTTAAAAGGGGTGGGAAGGCTCCCTCCCGCAGAGAGGTGGTAACTATCATCTGGATCCAGACCTGTGTCACCTCCCTGCTGTTCGCGACCAGCCAGGAGGGGCACGGGTCCAGAACGCAAGTGGAGGCACTCACCGCTCCCATGGCCTTGTTCACTTCCTCAGGTGTGACAAGTTGAAAATCAATCCATAAATTCCGCTCAAGACCCTCCCCCGGTACCTCGGCTGGCTCTGAGCAATTGGAGTCCAGGTCTGTCTGAATCCGAGCAACTTTATCCGCTAGAAACTGAACAAACTCCTCAGCTCTACCTTGTAAGGGATCACCCACATTCCTCCCTCTCAAGAGGGAGCGGGTTATTCTAAACAAGGCGGCTGGGCGTGATTCAGCTGATGCAATCAGAGCAGCAAAATGTGCACTTTTTGACGCCCGTATTGCCACGAGATAGGCTCTGATATAGGCTCTCATCAGTGCTCAGTCTGACTCAGACTTACTGGCCCTCCAGCGGCGCTTGTGGCATTTCTTTTGGCGTTTCATCTCCCGGAGTTCCTCGGTAAACCAAGAGGCTATCCTGGATCCGCTACCTTGGAGAGGCCGTAAAGGCACAATCCGGTTTAGAGCCTCCGCCGCCGCTGAGTTCCAAGCAGCAACGAGGGTCTCCACTGGACTGTGGACGAGAGTATCAGGTATAACACCAAGCGCCGTCTGAAAACCCGAAGGGTCCATTAGGTGCCTGGGGTGAAATCACCTAATCGGTTCCTCCTCCCTACAGTGGGGGATTGGCCTCCGAAAGTCAAGCCTCAGTAGGAAGTGGTCCGACCATGACAGGGGCACGATCTCAGTACCCCTCAAACCAAGATCACGACTCCACTGCTCCGAGAGGAATACGAAGTCGAGCGTGTGACCCGCTGAGTGAGTCGGGCCCCGAATTACTTGGGTCAAGTCCATGGCTGTCATGGAAGCCATGAACTCCTGCGCTCCATTAGAGTACTCGCCGAGCGAAGGCAAATTGAAATCCCCCAGCACCATAAGCCTGGGGAACTCAACTGCCAGCTTGGCTACTGACTCGAGGAGCGAGGGGAGGGCTGTTGTAACACTGTTGGGAGGCAGGTACGTTAACAACAAGCCTGCTTGACCCAAGGTCCAACTTCACCAGCAAGGACTCACACCCAACAAGCTCCAGAGCAAGGATCCTACGAGGAACTAGAGACCTTCGGATAACAATCGCCACTCCCCCACCCCTTCCCTGGGGTCGCGACTGATGAAGCACTTGAAAACCCTCTGGGCACATCTCAGTGAGAGGGACTCCTCCCTCTGGACCCAGCCAGGTTTCAGTAATACATGCCAGGTCTGCCCTCTTGTCTAAAATTAGGTCCCCGGACGAGGGGAGCCTTGTGAACCACAGACCTGGCATTTAGCAACAGCAGCCTGAGACCAGGGCCCTGACTACTCACGCCATCTGGCCTCAGAGTGGAACTAATAGGGCCGGAAGAAGGGATCTCTGTGACGTAGCGAACCCTCCTTCCCCGGTAATGGCTAGCCCTAAAGTTCCCGCCATATCTGCCCCTCCCTGTTATGATCGTAATGTTCCGGCCCACTCCCGTGTCTGTGGTCCCCCCACCCTCCCCCATAGCTACCCCATTCTTTGGCAGGCCCTTCGAATCAGACATCCTAGGCTGGGATTCGGCCTAGGCCTCCCTGACACTTCTGCAGAGCACTCAGTGCAGGGGGTACCCAGCCTTCTCAGACGTACACAATCATACAACCAAGCACTTCCCACAAAACGCTTTAAAATACACAAATACAACAATATGGAATAAAAGTGGGCACAGTCAGTCAACCACATACACTCACCATACCATTTAAAAAGTTGTGCAATAGTGCAATTTGAGATCGTGCAAGAACGTTCTAGAATGAGGGGGGGAAGCTAGAGTCCCAATCTTCTCCCACAGGAAGAGCAAAGTCCAAAAGTCTGGGGTAAACAGCACGTTATCAGCAATTGGAGGGACAGTTCTAAAAGCGAGTGTCCCAAGGCCGGTCATAGCTGAAGAATAGCTGGGATGGTAGTAGTCAAAGCACAGTCTTTCCCACAGACAGAGGAGGCCAGGGGACTGCATGCTCGCTGACTAAAGACTGTAACTAGAGGAGAGGGGAAAGGAGGGGGGGGAGACCCCTCTCGCAGCTGAGCTGCCACGTTCTCAAGCGGCGATTATGAGCCAGCAGACCACCAGGCTAGTAATCCCACCCCCACCCTAATTCTAGCCCTAACCCTAAAGCTCACCAACCCTAACCCTAGCCCTAAACCTAAGTTATTTGAAATAACTTTCTGGATGTAGAATATCTTGGAATATATTAGATCACATACTTGGGAAAAGTTTTTCCTGTTGAAAAAAAAGCCACTCAGTCCCTATTTATATATGCAGAAAGAATTTAAAAATGATTCTCAGTAAATTTAATATGACTGTTGTGCAATAACTTATTTGGGGAAAACACTGAAAAAAGTGTTTGAAGTTTACACAAATATTCTTTCATTGTTCTTATGTGGTTAAGGGAAACCAGCAGAGTTAAATTTTAAGTTAAATATTTTCAGAGGACAGTTTATTACCACCCAAAGTCACGTGTTGTGATGTGATCATGATTTAATCTCAGATATACTTAAGATACAATTAAAGTATTGCTTTACTTATGTGCCCCTGTAGTTTGAACAAATAATGGAATCAGGTGTTCAGATGATGTTTCTCACCATTGGCTAATAATTAAAAATAGTTTTTTGGTTTGCAAGCATTTGCTATTGGAATTATGCAGGCAGTACAGGAATGTACATAGAAAATAATGTAGGTATATTAATTTGCACAATATAAACATTATGAAATCTGTATGATCCTCTTGGTAAAATCTAGTTGCATTAGACTTCTCTAAATCTAATCATGTGTATCTAGCAAATCATTGTGGTCATTAAACGAATCCACACTGGTTAAGGAATAGCCGCAGTTGTAAGTGTGAACTCATTTTCTGAAATGTGTCACGTGATGATGGGACATCAGTCATAAAGGCAAGGCAGTTGCCAAGCACCTAAAATATGGTCAAGTGACTGACGAGCAGGGATGGCATGACATTTTACAAAAACCAGAAATGTTATATATATATATATATATATATATATATATATATATATATATATATATATATATATATATATATATATATATATATATATATATATATATATATATATATATATATATATATATATATATATATATATATATATATATATATATATATATATTTATTTATTTATTTATAGGCCGCCCTTTTCCCTGAGGGGACTCAGGGCGGCTTACAATCAAAAAAGGAAGGGGAGTGTAGGACAATACCAAAAAGAAATGTGCACAAAGTAAATTAGACAATAAAACTCAACATTCACTCAGCATTCGGGAGGGGCGAAAATAAGATTATCCCCAGGCCTGACGGGCTAGCCAGTTCTTGAGGGCTGTGCGGAAGGCCTGGACGGTGGTGAGGGTACGAATCTCCACGGGGAGATTGTTCCATAGTGTCGGAGCCGCAACAGAGAAGGCTCTCCTCCGAGTAGTCGCCAGTCGGCACTGACTGGCAGATGGAATACGGAGGAGGCCAACTCTATGCGATCTGATGGGACGCAGGGAGGTAATTGGCAGAAGGCGGTCTCTCAAATAGCCAGATCCACTACCATGGAGCGCTTTATAGGTGGTGAGTAGGACCTTGAAGTGCACCCGGAGATCAACAGGTAGCCAGTGCAGCTCACGGAGGATCGGTGTTATGTGGGCGAACCGTGGTGCGCCCACGATCACTCGCGCAGCCGCATTCTGGACTAGCTGAAGTCTTCGGATGCTCTTCAAGGGCAGCCCCATGTAGAGCACATTACAGTATTCCAGCCTAGAGATCACAAGGGCTCGAGTGACTGTTGTGAGGGCCTCCCGATTCAGGTAGGGCCGCAACTGGCGCACCAGGCGAACCTGGGCAAATGCCCCCCTGGTCACAGCTGAGAGATGGTGGTCAAAAGTTAGCTGTGAATCCAGGAGGACTCCCAAGTTGCGGGCCCTTTCTGAGGGGTATAAATTTTGTCCCCCCAGCCTGAGTGATGGTATGTTGGTCAAATTTTTGGGAGGGAAACACAACAGCCACTCGGTCTTGTCTGGGTTGAGTATCAGCTTGTTTGCTCTCATCCAGTCTTTAACGGCTTCCAGTCCCCGGTTCATCACGTCCACCGCTTCATTGAGTTGGCACGGGGCGGACAGATACAACTGTGTATCGTCCGCATATTGGTGGTATTTTATCCCGTGCCTTCGGATGATCTCGCCCAGCGGTTTCATGTAAATGTTAAATAGTAGGGGGGATAGGACCGACCCCTGCGGCACCCCATAGGTTAGGGGCCTCAGGGACGATCTCTGCCCCCCCACTAACACCGACTGTGACCTGTCCGAGAGATAGGAGGAGAACCACTGCAAGACAGTGCCGCCCACCCCTATCTCCCGCAGTCGTCGCAGAAGGATACCATGGTCGATGGTATCGAAAGCCGCTGAGAGGTCCAGGAGAACTAGGATGGAAGCATGGCCTCCATCCCTAGCTCTCCAGAGATCATCAGTCAATGCGACCAAAGCGGTTTCTGTGCTGTAACCGGGTCTGAAGCCAGACTGGAAGGGGTCAAGATAGTTAGCTTCCTCCAAGGTACGCTGAAGCTGGAGAGCCACCACCTTCTCAACAACCTTCCCTACAAAGGGGAGGTTGGAGACTGGACGATAGTTATTAAGAACAGCTGGATCCAGAGACGGCTTCTTCAGGAGGGGTCTTACCACCGCTGTCTTGAGCGCGGTGGGAAAGTACCCCTCCCGAAGAGAAGCGGTAACAACCGCCTGGATCCAGCCTCGTGTCACCTCACTGCTGTTGGCAACCAGCCAGGAGGGACACGGGTCCAGTATGCAGGTGGAGGCACTCACAGCTCGCATAGCCTTGTCCACATCCCCAGAGGCAACTTCCTGAAACTCAACCCAGAGATGGTTTGCCAAGTTTTCTCCTTGTGTCTCGGCTGGATCTACTGGGGTGGAGTCCAGGTCCGCTCGAAACCGGGCAACTTTGTCCGCCAAGAACTGGACATACTCCTCAGCCTTACCCTGTAAGGAGTCCCCCGTCTCCCTCCTATTTAGGAGGGAGCGGGTTATCCTAAACAGGGCGGCTGGGCGGGACTCGGCGGACGCTACCAAGGAGGCAATGTATGTTCTTTTTTGTTGTTCTTAAGGTCCGAATATACTCCTTGGTGCATGCTGTTAAAAGTGCCCGTTTCGACTCGGACCTATCGGACCTCCACGAGTGCTCTAGGCGTCTCCTCCGGCGCTTTACCTCCCGGAGCTCCTCAGTGAACCAAGGAGGCCTCCGGGGGCCGCTGACCCGGAGGGGCCGTAGCGGCGCAATCCGGTCTAGAGACTCCGAAGCTGCCGAGTGCCAGGCAGCGACGAGGGTCTCCGCCGAACTGTGGGCGAGGGTATCAGGAATAACCCCAAGCTCCGTCTGGAACCTAACAGGATCCATCAGTCGCTTGGGGCGGAACCAGCTGGTCGGTTCCTCCTCCCTACGGTGGGGGTTTGGCCTCCGAAAGTCTAGCCTCAGTAGGTAGTGGTCTGACCACGACAGGGGTATGATCTCATTACCCCTCAGACCAAGATCGTAACTCCACTGCTCCGAGAGGAATACGAGGTCAAGCGTGTGACCCGCTGAGTGAGTTGGGCCTTGAATTACTTGAGTCAAGCCCATGGCTGTCATGGAAGCCATGAACTCCTGCGCTCCATCAGAGTGTTCACCGAGCGAAGGCAAGTTAAAGTCCCCCAGAACTATAAGTCTAGGGAACTCAACCGCTAGCTCGGCTACTGACTCGAGGAGCGAGGGGAGGGCTGCTGCAACGTAGTTGGGAGGCAGGTACGTAAGCAGCAAACCCACTTGACCCTTGAGGTCCAGCTTCACTAGCAGGGACTCACACCCGACAAGCTCCGGAGCAGGGATCCTACGAGGTACTAAAGACTCCCGGACTACAATAGCCACACCGCCACCCCTTCCCTGGGCTCTCGGCTGGTGTAGCACCTGAAATCCGGCTGGGCACATCTCAACGAGGGGGACTCCTCCCTCAGGGCCCAGCCATGTTTCAGTAATACATGCCAGGTCTGCGCCCTCATCAGTTATCAAGTCCCGGATGAGGGGGGCCTTATGAACAACAGACCTGGCATTTAGCGACAGCAGCCTGAGACCAGGGTCCTGAGCACCCGCGCCATCTGACCTTGGAGTGGGACTCCTAGGGCCGGAAGGAGGGATCTCTGTGATATAGCAAGCCCTCCTTCCCCGGTAATGGCCTGCCCTAAAGTCCCCGCCGTATCTGCCTCTCCCTGTTATGACCGCAATGCCCCGACCCTCTCCCGTGGATGTAGTTCCCCTGCCCACCCCGGTGACCCCCGCGTGCCCCGCCAGGTCCTCCGAATCAGTCATACCCAAACTCTCACACAGACAGTCCTCACTAAAAAGTTAAAACACAAATACAGCAATATTAATAGTAAAAAGTGAGTTCATTCATACCATCCCATGCAATCCCATGCACTCAACATACCTATTTAAAATAAAATTAGAAAGGTTGCGCAGGTTCGCAAAGTCCGTACTAGATGGTATACAGAGGGGAAGGATAACGTTTCCCCTCTCTAGTAAAGCTGAAAAAAAGTCCCAAATGTCTAAGAAAGTAATGTGAAACCGGGAGTCCTCCTACGCCCAGATGTTTAGAGGCCCAGCTGGAAAAGGGCCAAATGGCCAATGGGGGAGATAAACTGAGGCTCCCCACTGTCGATAACAGGCAGTAGAAAAAACTCTTCAAGTCCACCAAGGGAGAAATCCACCCAAACAGGGTTCTGAAGAAGATGATGATAAAGTTAATACAAGGGCTGAGTTGCAGAGAGGGGAGGAGGGAGGGAGGAGGGCGTCTGGAAGGGCTATGGGGGCACCTGAATTCAGGATGAAAAAGTCTAACAGCCATCTTAATCTCGCAGATGAGCATTAAGTTTAAGCCTTCCAACTCTGACTTAAGTGATGTTATAGTGCTTAATGCTTAGTAAATGATGGTAAAGTGCTTGTTAAAGTGCCAATAAAGCCAGCATCTTCCTCTCTGTGCTCTCAATGTTCCCCTCTCAGCCCTTCAGCAAAGCAGTCTCTCAGTGAGGCAACCCCTCCTCAGTCAGCTCAGGAACTCCAGGTGCCTTCCGTATTTTTCAAACCTGGTTATGGGCCATAAAGCACCTGTTCTGGGCCCATTGTAATTTTGACTGGTTGTTAAGTGGCTGTTAAGTTGAAGAATACCTGTGGGTGCATTGCAAACATCAGTGTAACAGCTTCATAACCAAATATTCTGATCACTTACCAGACGTTTCCTTTGTAGCTTCAGTCACAAGGTTGAGCTGGAGAGGTGGTGGAAGGTAGTGAATCCCTGGCAGATAGCCTCGGGGTATAAAGGGTGAGAGTGGGGTATAGTATCCTGACCGGAAATCCCCACCTGTGTCCTGTAGCTATATAAAAACAAAAGTGCATGAATGGCTGGTGAACTGAGCTATGCAGATGATAGCTATAAAGTCGTGAAATTTAGTCTAAAACATATTTCATTATCTCTATCTCTCTATTTATCATTGTCTATCATCTGTGTGTGTGTGCACGCGCGCGCACACATGCACGGACACACCCACACCCACACACCAGAGGTGGGTTGCTGCCAGTTCAGCCCGAATCGGGCGAACCAGTAGTAGAGGTGGCGGAAGGCTCTGCCCATCCGCCCGGACTCTTCTGCGCATGTGTAGAAGTGTTGTGCGTGCGAGCACACGCTGGAGCATACTCAAACTGGTAGTAAAAAAATTGCCAACCCACCACTAATATATAGGGTAAATCATCTATCTTGCTGACGAACTACACAATAACAATTAAAATAGCCACAATCATATTAAAAATTAAAATATTATACTCTGTGTGTGTGTGTATACCTCAGCTAGAGTGGCATTACATGCCAAATCTCCTTCAGAAGAACTTAGTTTTCAGCTGCTTCCAGAAAACAATTAAAATGGAAGTCAATCTGATAGAAAGCTAACTTTATTTATCATATATAATTTTATTAGGCTTATTTTTATTCTTGGAAAGGGAATCAAGAACATTTTCAAATTTTACATTTTCTTCCTCTGACTCAGTTCTTGGATAGGCACAGCTGGAAAAGACCGCAACCATTTAAAAGAAATCCAAATCTGTGTACCAAATGGTAAATAAATGATATTAATGTCAGACAGCAATAGTTACATTAGCCGTGGCATCGGGTAGTTAACAATCCATATTTAAGAGAACTAAATAACAGTTCAATACTATGTTTTTCAAACATAGAAGACTTAACATTGTATGTTTGCTATGTTTTTTATTTTCCTAAATTGTTATTAGTCCATTCCTAATTTTCAAAAAAATATAGCTATTTTTTTTAAACATATTTTTCTGACATACATAGGGGAGACAAAATGGTTTTGCCTTTATAGTTTGGGCTACTGCTATTAGCTGCTATGTCCTTTCTTGCATTTCTGTAATTAAGTACCAGGAAGAAACCAGGGGGGGGGGGGGGAGAAATTCATTTTATAGAGATGTTGCAAATGCATTGTGTAAGAAGCACTGTTTCTGATTCAGACAAGGCAGAACCATCTCCTCTCACATTCTTTTCCCCATACTTTTAGATTAACTCTCCAGTCACAGTTACCCCTGGATGTATTAGCAGTTGCAACAATTAGGTGGGCTCTAAACCAGAATAAATAGAGTAAACCATCAACTATGCATCCTAATCAATGTTCTATTGAAAGATGTGGACGTGTGAATGTGCAGCCAATTTAAATGGAGAATTCTAAAAATAGAATATTTGAGATTTTCTCGGAAATTCTATTAACATTCATAACTAGAATAGAACTCAATGGAATTTAAATTACTGTACAAACCCAGCAGCTATTCATGATTCATCAATTTTGCCAGCATACTATACAAACTTAGTGGGTTCCCAGTATGGCAGTATCAAAATACCAGCATCTTCAGGCATCTCCTTTGGCACTTATATCATTCTTTAATTGAAAAAAAAATGGAATGTGAATGTGCTGAAAAGCATAGTGCCAGGCTCTATCATCCATTTTATTGCCAAAAACTGAGCCCAGATGCAGTTTTTGAAATACATGCAGCCAGGTGCTGCTTTGGGTGGATATGTGACTTTGCGATTAAAAAAAAAAGTCATCATGAGAGGTTAAATAGAAAAGAGTAGTAATCTTACTGGTTCAGTTTCTGCTGTTTTGTGACTGACTATGCCTGACTATGATAACCATTTTACCACAGTATAATCAAGGTACTAAAAATTCAAAATATGCCATTGATTTAAAATCATTACACCAATGGCTAGCTACAAGAGACATCTGAGGGTGTTGTGCTTATGTGAGCTGTATTAAACCATGTGTGGAGAAAACTTTACTTACTGGTATAGAAGCAGGAACACTGCTTGGTCCATGATTGCTGGAAAAGTGTCTGAAACTTGTTTGTAGAGGCAAAACAGGTGCAGGAGATGGACCTCTGTAAGCTGGTTGATTGATAGTGAATCCCATTGAAAATGGATGATAAGGATACATCCCAGAGTAACCAGGGTACATTTTGGGAGAGTCCCTCTCCCCAAATTCTGGACACACAGCAATACATTCTTGAGGCAAATTGGGATAGTCTATTAAAAAAATGGATTAAATGGGTTACCAATATTTATTTGTTTATTTATATCCCACCTTTATCATTTTTACAAATATCTCAAGGGGGGGGGACATATCCAGCATATCTTTCTCTTCTTATTTTTCCCCGTGAGGTGTGTTGTGAGTGTGAGTAAATGGCCTAAAACCACCCAGGGGGCTTTCATGGCCAAGGCAGCACTTGAACCCATGGCCTCTGGCTTTCTAACTTGGTGTCTTAACAACTAGACCAAACTGGCTTGTATCAGTAACATATAAAGGTATGTACGGTATTTTAACATCCTGAAAGTGTTGCATTTTGGCTAATTAAAATTTCAAAAAGATACTCTTTATGTGCCCTATCAGGTACTTATCCTTGAAAAGTGGATAGCTTAAATGCAAGAAGTATTTTTTTAACATAATTGTTCTACTGAGAGGTATAAAGACACCTTAAATGGCCAAGATCCTACTAATGCAGAGTTGTTACTCATGATTTGTATCAATTGGAAGAATGCATAGAGACCTTTGTTAGTCACAGAGAAACATACATTACACATTATTCAAACTAAATCAAATATTATTTATTTATGAATAAGAGATATATTAACATAAAATGTGATACTGTAATTTATTGTTTTATATAGTTTGGACTAATTCAATTAATTGTTTCTCCTTTTTAAATCAAAACTTTGATTACTACGGATAAATACCTAACCTCTTTGAATTAGAATGACTCATAATAAACAAATTCATTTTTTTCTTAAGTAGAAAATGTTATCAGATCAAGCAACAAAAATAAATTGCAAGGTATCTTAATAGTATTTAATATTATATCAAGCCAGTAGATGGCAATCCATATTCATAAATAGAACACAACATGGATCTCAATTAAAACAGTAAGAGAGCAGAATGGAGGATAAGCTATTTTTAATGTAACAAAAATTCTGAATAATTAGGAAATGTATAACATCTAGCAATGTTTCAGGTTTACTTTTGATAAGCAATTTTGAACCTGTTGATTTAATGAACAATGTTCATTATCAGCTTTGTAAATACTGTATAATATTAGAGGAGTTTAAATGCTCTCCTTGGTGCTCTCTGAGGCTGGTTGTTTTCTTGCAGATGTTTAATTACCCAAATAAACTAACATCATCAGCGCAAGAGAACATCTGCAAGAAAACAGCCTAGCTCACAGAGGACTTCACCAATATATTTTCTACACTTTTCCTGTATTTAAGATGTTGATTAACACAGTTTTATTTAAAAATAACTAACCATTGCAATTTGAATTTTGCAGAGAAATTCAAGTTAAGATGCTTCCCTTAAATATACTGCATCTCTAAATATTCTTCAAAATATGGCTTGCACAATATCTATTCAATGCAAAAATAAATGGTTACAAAAGATGACAGCAGTCAAAGATTTGTCAGTTCTCTTTTGTTCATACAAAAACCAATCGAGCAAATTATTTTCGTTATCACTGAAATATTCCCTCTGCTGAAAGGAATGTCATAAAAATATAGTACAAATCATATTAATTCCAGACTCTTTGTTTTTATATTTGCTTGATTGGCAGGTCAGTGTTTTGTTGGGCCTGCTGCAACTCATTTGACTCCTACAGCACAGATCCTGGCTGTGTAAATTTAGTTTTGCAACAATGAAGCATGGTGGAGCAGCTTTCAAGCAGGATATGGAAGCTGCAATAAATAAATAAACAGCTAAGCAGTATTGGACAGGGGAAAGAAAAACAATAATCCAAATCCTATAATTTGGCATAGCAGGGTACATACATCACTAATGCTCAGGACAAATAGAAAGTTAAATTCATAAACAGAAAAGACATAGCTAATCACCAATGTTTGAATAATTATGGCTGGTACACATACCTAAATCTATGAAGGTCGGGGAGCTCGGTTTAGGTGGTGTTGGATTATTCGCTGTTCTGGTACTGGAGCTAACTGCTGAAGTTACTTTAATTCCTTCATGCACAACTGACTCATGAGTGGAAGATTCTGAGGAATTCATTTTTAGGCCCTTCTTACTGTTAGCAATGGCTGCTCCTTCTTCACTGGGCCTACCCTGAGTGGGAGGCAAGATCTCCCTAGGTGGTGAATCTGGTCCTTGTCTTTTTAAGGCCTTCTGCGCAGCCATGATCTTCTGGCGTTCAGTGATGAGAGAACATTTCTCACACGGGCACTGCTTCCATCTGCAGTGACCAGCATGACCCTTGACCGGTACCACAAAGCCGTGATTCCGGCAACGTGAACATTTCGGAGCCCGAAGAGACTGAGTCCCATCTTGGTTCTCCATGTCTGGCAGCTCTTTCTCTAGTCTACATCAACACTGGTTCTAAAATGGTATGCACTGAAATCTGCTCTTATTGCTTGCAAAAATGGCTACAATCTAGCAATTAAGCCTGGGCCCTAGCCTAGGGAAGGGAAGGATTCTGCTTCATGAAGAAGGGAAGAACATTTGGTGCTGGGTCTCAGTTCACAAAATGTACTATGTAGTATTTTGTGATAAGTGACAAAATAGTTCAATCCCTTTCTTCTTTTTATTTCTGGAGACTCTATTTTAAAACAGACCTTCTCTGGAAAACTTTATTTTAGTGGAAACTTTAACATTTTGAAAAGGGCTTCCATCCCTGCAAAACCTACAGATCTTGTCTCTTTGCCAAGAAGGTGGAGTTTTTGTTTTTTAGGGCCACAGATAATTTTTTTAAGCAGAAGGCAAGACATTCCATTGTCTGGTGGCTCTGCAAGAAAGATTTAAGAGGCTGGATGCAAACTGTATAGCTTTGTGCTTCAGTGAAGAATCTGTGGTGTGCAATATTAATTGAGATGGTGCTGATGTGAAGAGGAGAACATTTTATCCAAGATACAAGTCAAGTAATTGAATTTGATACCTGTGCTACCTTAGAATTATCCTGCTCTGTTTGTTTCAATTCTGAACTTCAGACAGTAATTGGTTAAGATGTGCATGAGTTCATATCTTGTGACATGCAGGGAAAACAGCTGTCTTTTATTAAACAGTGATTGTATCATAAACTCCAAATCTCTTTCTTTTGCAATTTCTGATATCCACACAAGTTTGGAGGACATTGTATGTTACCTGTTTCTCAGTACAAACTAACTATTTATACATTTATTTCTCTGAACCTGAGAGCCAGTCCATACGTTGTTTTCAAGATGCAATAAAATGGCATATCGCCTGGAGGGTTGAGTGGTATCATTTCTATGAAACAAATTTATATCAATTTGCAAAATGAAAAGTGTTCTATGGCTCCCAAGTTATATCTTATTCCAATACAGTAAACAAAGAACAGAATATTATTCATAAATAATTCTGTATGCTTAATTATGTTGCAAGAAAAGGAGATTATTAAATTGTTTCCCTGTACAGTGATTTTTTAATGTTGGATTTTTATGACTGTGCCACTTACTTACAAATCTGTTTATGATATGAATAATGAATTCCACAGTAACTCATACTGGATTTAAAAAAACTTTGTCCAAATAAAGAAGCTATAATAAGTTTTAAAAAATGCTGTATATTAAGAATAAATCTGCATCTGCAGCATTTTACTAAGTTTAATTCTCATTGGAAATGCTTTTCTGCTTTTTGATTAACTGGACTGGGGCTATGGAAGTCCTAAGGAACTTCCATATTAACAACTTCCTGAAAGTTCTAAAGGACCACTTTTCCTTTTTTCCCAAGAGCATATTATTTGACTTTTTGTATTTAAATCAATATTTACTGACTGGTTTCCTAATACTTTAAATATTTCCAGCTATCACTGTGAATTGTGTCTTTTCCTGCTCCTGTTTTGCATTTTAGAATAATGTATTAAAGTATTTAATGGCTGCCAGCTGCTTTTATGGAAGATAAGGAAAATGCAATTCTTCTAACAAAACTTCTTGTGCAAACAAAAATACTTTCTGAATTTGTACTTTAGTCGTTTCTCTTTAATTCCCATTTCACAAGGGTTTTTATCCAGTGGTGAAATTCAATTTTTTTACTACCAGTTCTGTGATTTGGTGGGTGTGGCAGAAGAAGGATACTGCAAAATCCCCATCCCCTCCTCATTCCTGGGGGGAGGGTACTGCAAAATCTCCATTTCCACCCCACTCTGGAGCCAGTCAGAGATGGTATTTGCCTAAGGTGACCAGATTTTCAGATTGGTAAAGAGGGACAGCATTGACTGGGGGGAGGCGGGGAAGCTAGGCCGTGGCGGTTACTGCCAGCCCGCGGCCTCACTAGGGAAGTCTTGTCACCTTAATTATATCTATCATCTCTCTCTCTATCCATCCATCTGTCTGTCTGTCTATCTGCCTGCCTATCTGTCTATCTAGTTATGGTATCTCTCTCTCTCTCTCTCTCTCAGTCCGTCTATCTGTCTGCCTACCTATCTCTCTCTCTTTCTCTCTATCCATCCGTCTATCTGCCTGCCTATCTGTCTATCTAGTTATGGTGTCTCTCTCTCTCTCTCTCTCTCTCTCACCCTCCCTCTCTCTCTCCCTCTCCCTCCCTCATCTCATTATCATCTATCTCAGTGTTTCTCCACCTTGAAGACTTGAAAGAATTCTGGGAGTTGAAGTCCACACACTTTCAAGTCTCCAAGGTGGAGAAACACTGATCTATCTAATTAATATAATGATTTCTCCCTCTCTTTTTCACTCTCTCCCTCCCGCGCGCACAGACAAATGCATAGGGTAGCCAACATCACACACAGGTAACTCCGGGCAGCTTACAACATTATGATGCACACCCAAAGCAAATAGAGTCAGGTGCCTGTGATCCCAACCCTCCTTTTCCGAGGGGGGAGGGCCGTGGAACACTGCAAAACTCTTCTTGGTTGTGTCACTCTCTGGGGCTTTCACTTTCGCTTGTCCCCCCCCCCCCAACCTTTCCAAAGCCAAGCTTTATCCAATTCTAACCAATCCCAGCGCCTCTTGCATCTCTCCTTTGCAAGCATTACCCTGGCCTCTGAGCATGTGCAGAGGGCTGGGATGGGAGCTGGAGTCCAATGCCACTGGTGATCTGGGGCTGCTGTAAGCAGGCGCTGGACTTCAGGGGAGGGGGGGATGCGCAAAACCCCCTCCCCTAATGCTTCTGGCTCTTCTAAAGAAGGGGGTTGGGGGGGGGCTTGTGCAGATCCCCTCCCCCCTATTCCCGCATCTCCTTGCAGGAACCTCCAATCACCAGGGGCATTGGACTCCAAATCCCATCACAGCAGCCCCCAATGGCCAGTGTCTTAGGATTCCAAATCCCATCGCAGGAATCCCCATTTGCCAAGTTTGTAGGACTCCAAGTCCCATCCCATCTGCTTCAAGATCTCCCTCACAAGCTTCAGCAGCCCCGATGACAGCTCATCACGCTTCTTCTCCACACGCCCCCCCTCCTCTCCATTCTTTTCCTCAGTACTCACACCCCGGCAGGTCCGCACAAGTTCCTCACCTAGTTAAGCGCGCCTTGGATCCCAGCCCTGGGGCACCTTTCCGCAGTTGGCCAAGCCCCTGCTCTCCCCAGAAAAGGCAGCCTCGCCACCGCCTATCTCTATTCCCTTTGCCCGCTGTCGGTTAAGAACAAAGCCCACAGTGGGGAAGCTGCTTGTTTGTGTGTCTGGGATTCTTTGGGCTGTGTGTGTGTAATTGTCTCCAGCTAAAGGAGCAAAAGCAGGAGGGACGAAGCTCGGAGAAGCCGGGGAAAAGATGCAACCCCCCCCAAACTTCCCGCATGGGTTAAAGTAGAGCCTCGGGATACCCTCAGACGGAATCTCCCCCCTTCCCCACGGCTTTGACCTAGGGAGATCCCAGGCGCTCCCGCCACCCACCTGGAAAGGAGGAAAATCATGCGGTTGGGGAGAACCAGCAAGCCGGAGAAGGCTGTGGGTGTCTCCGCCAGCCCTGCTGCTGCCGCTACTGGGCGGGAGCACAGGGGAGGCATCCAACCAACCCGCTGGAAGCCTGGCAACTGACCATGGCAATCCATCTTGCTTGCCCACTCCGCTCCTCTTTCTCGACGCAAAGGTAGACGGACGGAGAGATAAGGCAGAAGAAGGGAGAGCAGCCGATGCCTCGACCGACAAGAGGCGCGTCCTCTGCACCCTTAGCAGGACCAGACAACAATGCATCCCACCCAGCCACGCACTCCCCACGCCGGTGAGTGCCTACCTTCCCCTTCTTCCTCCAGCAGGCAGGCAAGCAAACCCTCTCCGCTCCTGGCAGCCCCCAACTCCCTGATGTCTCGCCCTGCTGAAAAGCAGTGACGGTAGACAACTCGGCCAGCACTGGTCCGTTTGTTCGCCTTGGCTGGCCGGATCCCGCGAAAGGATTTTTATTCCTTCCCCCGAGCTTAAGCAGCTCTTCCCAACAGCGCACCCTGGTGTGTGTGTGTGTGTGTGTGTGTGTGTGTGTGTATGGCGGACATACCGCTGGAGCGGCCAAAAGCCTCTTTCTTGACAGCACTTGACAGTGTTGTTGGGGCCTGCGGGCGAAAGAAAGCACTTTAATCAGTGGGGTGAAGCGCTTTCTTTCGCTCGGCCGAGCTCTGATGCGCAAGGAATGAAAAATGGAATTGGGGAGGTGCTGGCGGACTGATATTATATGATCTATTTATAGCATCCTGAGCTTGCTGGAACTGCCTTTTCAGGCCTGAATTGGCCATCCCAAGCAAACTTCGGTGAAGGGGCTGATGTTAGCCCCCCTCCCTTCTCCAATCCAACCCCCTTCCCCTCCCCCACAATTCAAACCTGGAAGGAACAGCCTCCCTTTCCTCGTCCGCTCATCGAATCAAAAGATTGATACCCACGAAGCTTTAACCCCCCCAATCACCAACCCCCCACCCCCAAATAGGCAGACCCCCTCCTCCCTATCCACAACCCCCCGCAGCTAGAAGAGGCCACACGGTATTGTGACCCACCTGATTGACAAATGCACAGGCATACAACCGGGGCAGGAGCATGCAACTGCGCACGAAGGTCTCCAGAGCAACTTTTCTCCTTTTGGAAAAGGCGCGTTCTTGACGCGCCGGGACCGCTCTGCTTCTCAAAGGGGTCGAGGTGCCCCCCCACTCCTTACTTTCCAATGTGGGGCGGCGGTGGGAACGGGAGGAAGCTTTCATTTGCAATCTCGCCTCTTTTTTGGCACTTCCCACAACAGCGCCAGCAAAAAGGCAAAGGGGGAAAAAAACGGAGGGGAGCCCGTCCCGGGGAAAATCTTTGGATCCGCCAAGCCCGGAGAGAAGGAGAGAAAGAAAGAGAGAGAGGGAGGGAGAGAATGAAAGGAAAGAAAGAGGGAGAAGTGGACCAGCCCTCGACGCAGAGAGGGAGGCGCAAGGAGGAGAGGAAGGCGAGTTCCCCTCCTTGTTTGGCTTTTCTGGCCCGACCGGATTGGGAGAGGCGCCACCCAAAAAGGTGGAAGCTTTTGCAGGGAGGAGGAGGAGGCAGCCTCTGGATCTGTCTAGCCCAGGAACCGGAGTGATCGGGGATCTGGCAGGGCGGGCTAGGGCCCTATCGCTTTGGGGATCACACGTTTCCGAGCCAGAGCAGGATGCCGGCAAGGTCGAAGAGGAAAGCCCGGGAGCGGGGTTGGATCTCTGGCTTCGGAGAGGCCCGCCAGCCAATAGGGATGCAAAAGGGGAGGGGCGTGGCCCCGAGCAACCAGCCAATGGGAGGGAACAGCTCAGGCAGCCTCTAACTCTCAGCTAGCATAGTGAGAAATCATCGGTGGATTTCTCAAAATCTTTGGAGTGAAACTGAGATACTATGTCATGCATTCTTTCAAAAATCGGGACTTTTTAAGAATGCCGTGGGACACGGGACAAATTGTGCAAAATTATGACTGTCCCGCCAAAATCAGGATGTCTGGTCACCTTACATTTGCCAGTTCTCTGAACTACTCAAAATTTCTGCTACCGGTTCTCCCGAATCTGCTGAATTTCACCCCTGTTTTTATCTCATAGTAATAGGTAGGAATTTTGGATCTAGCTTTTGCTTCAATGTCAACTATCCCTGTAGTTTTTTTTATTTCTGCTTTTAATCTTACTCTGCAAAGAATTCAAATAAAATTTATTTTCTTGAAGAACGTAAGTAGTCATGTCTTCTGTGCACTCAAGCAGCTTTTCAAAAGCCATCCTTAGTTGTGCATCCACATACATCTGTATGCATGTCTTAGAAATTTCTTTCCTCTAATGTTTTGCAGTTAACCCTGTTGTCTAATAACATGTTTTGATAATTAGACATTCATTTTTACCGTTGGTTTTTATGTTTTGTGAACAAGGGTATACTATTTTCGTTTATATAAATAAATAATATGTTTTCCAGCCCATGGGCAAGCTCAGACCTACCCACATGCTAGAGAATTAAACTACTCATAAAATGGAATTACCCAATTACTTTTAAATACATGGAATGGAATGGAATATTTATTATATACAGTACAAAATATCCAAACCCAGACATAATCAAAAGATTTATCATCAAATAAACTAGTACTGCAGATAAAAAAGTTAATGGTACAACACAAAACTTTTACAAATTTAAAACTTAACGTATAAGTAAAGATATTATTTTTATAGCCATAGTTAAAATGTGACTATCTCCATCCAATCGCACCAACTCTACTCCAGATTAAGGGATTACAGGGTCATTAAAAAAAGGGGAGCTAAAAATTGACTATCACCACTGTAATTCTATTTTATTGAAAATAAAATTTTAATGTCCGAATTTAACCTTAAGGAGTACCTCTACTTGACCTCAGTTTTTAAATAGGCCATATTATACCCAGCTGAAAACTCTTATAATATTCACAATGGAGTAGAATGTGAGTCACAATTTCAAAATTACATGGGAAACATCATTGAGAGGTAGGAATCTTTTGAAATCTATCATAAAGAGCCGAGGTGGCAAAGTGGTTAGAGTGCAATACTGCAGGCTAGCTGCAGTTCAGCAGTTCAAATCTCACTGGCTCAAGATTGACTCAGCCTTCCATCCTTCCGAGATGGGTAAAATGAGGACCCAGATTGTTGGGGGCAATATGCTGACTCTGTAAACCTCTTATAGAGGGCCGTAAAAGCACTATGAAGTGGTATATAAGTGCTATTGTTACTGCTATATAGCATATTTGACGGCAACGGTTTTAATCTGACTTTAGAGAAAGCTGTTCTATATTTCCTTACATGAAAACTGATATAGCATATAGAGAACTGAAAGATGTAATTGTATTTATTTGTACTGTATTGTATGTGATTGTTTGTGATTCTCTAAGTTGGGGTAATGGAATTCCATGTCTTGCCATTAATTCTTGTACTGAATTGTCTCATCAACTATAATACATTAAAATCCTGGCATCTATATGCCTAGAAAACAAACAGATCAATCTTTCTTTTATCTAAAGTATAATCCCCAGGGCATCTACAGGTTTCACACAGAAGTATAATAAAGGACATTTATTAATTAATATTGTAATTTAAATGGCAGAATAAAATAGATTATTTTCAAGATGAATTTAAGTCCTAGTGACTTTTTAATGAATATCTTCATGCCTTTTTCTTAGAAAAATTATAACTTTCTCCAGAAGTTTTGCTTCTGTCATATTAACAAATTACAGTAGTTAAGGGTGCTTTCAGGTGACTTTCAATTAATCCTATCATGTAATTTGTTGAGGTTGCTACGGTTCCTGTCATCTATAGGTAGAATGTCAGGGTCTGGCCAAAAAGCAAATGGCAAAAATACTATGTGTAAATATGTGCTGCTCCTAAAACTGAAGTAGAATGAATAAACCAACATCTGTCCCAGAGGTTCTGTCCCAGACAGAACTCTCATGTAAATACAGAGCCAGTGCTTCTGATACTTAAAACTAGAAGAGTTAAAAGACTGTTATCTTAAAGGTGCGGGGGGGGGGGGAGGCTTAGGATTTACACCTGGAGGCTGACATATATAAAATATTTGATTCTTGTGTTCTGCACTACTCAGATCTTCTGCACATCTATTACCTTTTTCTTGACTCCACCATTTAGCTCTATTGGGTCTGTGTCACTCTGTGAAGTATCTGCTGTTACCTAGTTACCATACTCCCTAAAAGGGAGACTGTGTTCTTAGAGAACTGAGATTTATTGCTTGTGTCTCCTGTGAAGTCTGACAGGATGTGACTCTATTAGTTTTCTTAGTGTGTGATTAGCTTCATTAATCACTCTGCTTTATTGAACAAATTATTATTATAAGCCAGACTGCATTGTTTTCCATTTTGTACTATCCTATATTTTATATTCAGATTTCCATCTTTTTTTTTGGACTAGAAAAAAAAGTAAAAAGATTAAGATGGAAGTAGCTTTATTTCTTTTGTTTGTATTAATCCACCATACGTCTATCAGGATGGTATTTACATAAGCTGATTGACACATACCCCTTGATGCTGCATAGCTATGTAATAATTAATCTATCTGTTGCATATTAAGGTAATCAGATCTTTAACATCACGCGCAATATTCCTTATAATTGAGGAATATTGAGGAGCATGGATGTTTATTCCCCATGTTTTACTCCTGTGGTGCTAATAACATATTATTGGTGATGATTTAAATATGGAACAAAAATACATATGCTATCATAGATAGAAAGTCAGGCTCTATGACCAAAAAGCAAATGGCAAAAATAGTGTCTGCAAAGAAGTGCTGCTCCTAAAACTGAAAATAGTAGGAATAAATAAACATCTGTCCCAGAGGTTTTGTCCCAGACAAAACTCATGTAAATATGGAACCAGTGCCTCTGATACTCAAAAACTAGAAGGCTTTGCTTAAAAGTTGGGAGAAAAAGGCTTCTCATTGAAGGTTATTACTGCTTTAGAACATGGCACCTTTGAGTTTTTTCTCTGAGGTTATGCAATTGCCCATATATTTTGTGCATTTAATAGCCTCCCCCACTCTTCAAAACTTTCTATTCTTTAAACAAATTTTGTTCACAGAGGTTCCTCTGTTTCCAGCCAACTATTCTAAGAGAGAGAGTGATTAGAGTGCCCACTTACAGTCCTTATTCCTTCTGCCGCTTCTAGGCTATATCTCTATAGCCAGAAGAACCCTGAACTCTCTGGCAGTTGGAAAGAGGCAACAGCTTCAGCTATTAGCAGGCCTTTCCTTGTGCACCGAGTATGCCTGGCCCATCCACAGACCAGGGGAAAGATCAGTCTTGGAAGGAAGGAGCCAGGGATATCATGGCTCCCTTTTCTCAGCACATATCCTGGTTCTGGAAAGCAGATGAGACTTTTTCCAGGAGCCTTAAGAAAAATGGCCCTAAGAACAGGATCTTTAACAGTGAAGACAAAATGGAAGGAGAGCCCCTTGAAGGCAGCAGGCACACCTACCCCAAGCCCTGGTCTCAGCTGCTGGCAGGGCTGTGGCCCACAACCTGGATCCTAGAAGGAAGGGGCGGCAACTGGCCTTTCTTTTACTCTGGGCTGTCAAGTAGCTGCAGGGAAATGAACCTGGAGCCCTCCAAAGATGGCAGACCAGCCCTTCCACCGAGGGATCTGCTCAGCCTGTCAGCAGCTTCAGTAATTAAAAAGGACAGTCCCATGGGACAGGCGGTGGAGGAGGAGGAATACTCCTGTGAGTATGGCTCATTTACCTATCTGCTGCTGTGCTCCTTAGGTGGGGTGGTGAGTTGTGGTGCAACGCACACAGCGGTAGTGCCACTGGATATTGTGAAGTGCCGCATGCAGGTGGAACCCAGGCGTTACCAAGGGCTGGTGCAAGGCCTTTCTCTTACGGTGCGAGAGGAGGGGATTCCTGGTCTGGCTAAGGGATGGGCTCCAACAGCCATAGGTTATTCCATGCAGGGCCTTGGCAAGTTTGGTCTCTATGAATACTTCAAGATACAGTACTCTGACTTTTTGGGTCCAGAGCAAGCTTATCTGTGGCGGACTAGCCTCTACCTCACTGCTTCAGCCAGCGCCGAATTTTTTGCTGACATTGCTTTGGCTCCGATGGAAGCAGTCAAGGTACGGATTCAGACCCAGCGTGGTTATGCCAAAACACTACGAGAAGCAGCTCCCAAGATGTATATTGAAGAAGGACTGTGGGCTTTCTATAAGGGAGTATATCCCCTCTGGCTGCGACAGATCCCTTATACCATGATGAAGTTTTCCTGCTTTGAACGAACTGTAGAAGCACTCTATAAGTATGTCATTCCTAAGCCGCGAGTTCAGTGCAGCAAGATGGAACAACTTGGAGTCACATTTGTTGGAGGATATATCGCTGGCATCTTCTGTGCTATAGTCTCACACCCAGCTGATTCTGTGGTATCAGTGTTGAACCAAGAAAGGGGCACCACTGTTTTGGGTGTCCTCAAGAAGCTGGGCATGCGTGGGATCTGGAAAGGCCTCTTCACCCGTATTCTGATGATTGGTACCCTCACTGGACTGCAGTGGTTCATTTATGATTCAGTTAAAGTTTATCTCAAGTTGCCTCGTCCCCCTCCACCTGAAATGCCCGAATCTTTGAAAAAAAAACTCTCTCAAAATTAACTCCATACTAAATGGCTGTGTTTCAAGGATATTCTAATTCTGTAGGTATGTTTAATTCACCTGATTTGTGAATATCACTGAGCCATGGAAATATGCTATAGTGTTAATC
The DNA here is from genome assembly GCF_051295495.1 of Thamnophis sirtalis. Classification (NCBI taxonomy): domain Eukaryota; kingdom Metazoa; phylum Chordata; class Lepidosauria; order Squamata; family Natricidae; genus Thamnophis; species Thamnophis sirtalis. Next base: position 31,505,404 of record NW_028261387.1, read on the forward strand.
CCAGAACTAAGCTTTAGAGAGTTTCAACAATCTATAAAAGAAGCTTCTTAATGAAACTTGAATGCATGTCATTTAACAGAATAACATTGTCTTGCAGTTTTATTTTGTTCTTAACTGCATTCAAAATACATAGCAGATAATGCAATTACTAGTTTTTATAAGCTGTTAAATGTTTTAAGGTTAACCAGTTAATAGCCACTGCTAGACAAGTTGGTTGTTGTAATACTGTTGTAATGATTTGATAATTATTGTCAACAAGACATGTTGTCAGGCAGTCTAGATTGTTGATTCTAAGATATTGAGCAAAAAAATTTGTGTTCATTTGCTAAATCTGATTCTACATTTGAAGTAACATAAAAGTATAAACTCTGAAAAATGGCATTCTTAGCAGCAATGTATTAGAAATCTTATTTTATTTTTAAGCGTCATGGATCTGTAATGATCCAAAGTGCCTGTTTAGACATCAAAAAATATGTATTTTTGTCGCAGGGCATTTTTTAAATAGATCTCTGTAACAAAAGTTTCTACTAGTAGCTTGAATCTTTAAAAAAGCATTCTTTTCATCCACATAGAATCTGCTGTGCTGGAAAAAGGGGGGGGGGAGTAATTTTGTATTGTGATTTCCATGTTTATTGGACAAGTCTTTTGGAACTAGCATGACTGTTGTTCCTCTCTGCTCTTAAAGCAGCCCATCAGACTTACATAGGTGCACTTCCTCCAAATTATTTTTGAAACATGTACATGTTTCATATATATTGAATAATCCTTTCTCTGTATAAAAATGCTGTAGCCTCTGATTTGAGCCAAATCTACTTTTTCTGTGAGTATTCTGCAAGTTACTGGAATTATAGAAATAAAAACAATATATTTCTTCTTTTTGATGATTCTTTACCAGTATGTTATTCCTTCTTTTGTTGTATAATTTAATTTGAACATTTATTGTTACTACAGCAAATAAAGTTATTGTAGTTATTATGGAACTATAAATCCTGTATTGGACAATGCTTTTTAAAACATATTAGCTACTATATATTTTATACAAAAAAAGCAATCTTTTTCATTTCAAACAAATGGTCTTGCCATTTAGTATTATTGCAAAACCTGTATAAGTGATATCCAATTGTCTTTTATACCTTTAATGATGTAACCTAATTCTTAAAATTATATTCAACTAGTTTATTATTGCCTGTTGTATCCACAAGACTTAAGTATTCTTTCTAGAGCCTAGTTTAAAGGTTCAATTATCAGGAATAATTGTTATTATAATCCCAACTTCTATAAGGCAGCACACCATTGATCTACTCAGCAAAGCAAAATGTAGTACATGTTGCAAATTTAAAAGAAAGATGATTTTGAATCGACTGATCAGTGACAAATTATGTTTTAATACTTTGCTTTCACTCATTATTTGGATTTATTTCCCGATTTTGGTTTCAGATAAGACTTATTCAACAGCATCAATTCTCTTCAGAGCTAGTTGGCTCTCATTATTTGAATATGTTTTGATTTTGAGATTAGGTAAGAGTGGTCCCACAGTGTCAACTATAACTTCAGACCTAGTTACTCATGTCTCATTTCTATCCCTTCATAGCTTGAGAGATAGAATGATATTACGGTGAGTGCGGGTGGAAGGAGAGGAATTGTTCAGAGAGCTGTGAACTACATAGTGCAATAAACATGCCCTTGTTGGTGATTCTGAAATGTTGGCAACTGTGGAAAGTTCCATAGAAATAGAAAATCCATAGTATGAAAAGTACATTATGCTCCAGTTCTATAAAAAGTACTACAGTAAGCAATAGCAGTAATAGCAATAGACTTATATACCGCTTCATAGGCCTTTCAGCCCTCTCTAAGCGGTTTACAGAGAGTCAGCATATTGCCCCCAACAATCTGGGTCCTCATTTTACCCACCTCGGAAGGATGGAAGGCTGAGTCAACCCTGAGCCGGTGAGATTTGAACCGCTGAACTGCTGATCTAGCAGTAGCCTGCAGTGCTGCATTTAACCACTGCGCCACCTTGGCTCCTGCGCCACCTTGGCTCCTAATATGTAGGCATCCATGAATCATAACACTCAAAATATACAATATGTAGGGCTTTTTAAAAAAGTTTATTGTGTAATTGCTATGTAAATTTGGTAATGTAATATTGTTGCCATGATCAATAGCAATATTGCTTAATTTTCATCAAGGGTCGGATCAAATCCATCAGATCATACCATACAAGATGGTTTAAAATAACATAAAATAACCCCAGACCTAAAATTATAAAATTAAATAGGTGTAAAGATTATTTTGTAAGTAGGATTTTTTTTAACTGTTAAGTGCAGAGAACTGTTGATTCTAACATAACAGTTGTAACATAGTGATCCATGTCACTTGCTGTTTTGCATCCTCATATGAAGTTTGGTTTCTAGGGGTGGCCTCAAGGAATTAATAGGATCTTCTCAATATCAGGAGAGCAAATCCAAGGGGATTTATTTAACTGATAGTTAAATAATTATGATTCAGATCCCTGTCCTATGTTCAAAAGTCCAGCTTTCCATTGCAAAACTTGCCTTATGAACACAGTGAGGAACTTGAAGACTACCTTGAGATTTTGATTAGCTGAAGTTGAGTTCCATATAAGATTTCAGCTAGAGCAAATTAAAATTAAACCTTTAAAGCCAGTGAAATAAAAGAGACAGCTTTGGTGCACTGCAGTGATGAATTTACTTTACTTTTTAAATTCAATGTTCAAATTCCTTATTGTAGTTAAAGATAAATAGTGTAATGCTTACACTATTTTACTTACTTTTTTAATAAGCAAAAAAATTCAGGCTGAGGAAAGATTTACTGTGTCAAGAGGAAAACCACTGCAGTATTTATAATTTTAAAAATGGGGTGCCCCCCTATTCTTAATGAGCTTTAACAGCTAATCATGATCTGTAATACATCTTATCTATTAAAGAAGAAGTCAGTTAGGAATATATTGTAGGTATCATAGATTAGAGATAAAGCTTATTTAAAACAATTAATTCCTTGCTTATTCTATTTGTCTATCAACTGCAGTAAGGCCAATCTCCATCTTTTGCTTGCAATACCTTAATAGTGTAAAATTTATTTTATTTCAAATTGAGGTGTAAATTTAGTTGGATTTGGAAAACTATCTTATGATTTATTTTGCAAAAAATCATGATCTAGCAAAGCACCTGACACCCATCATTTATTTTAAAAACCAAAAAAGATAGCAAGCAGGCAATGTTGGGGCATATCCAATTCTGAAGCATTGCTAGTCATATGAAGATTTCACATATTTTCCATATAAAGAATCCCAATTTATGTTGTAATGTTTTATATCTCTAAACAGATTAGATTACCAATACAACACCTTTAGAAAATTCATTAAGAGAAGATGATTGGTAATTTAATAATAGTGAGAAGAGCTTCCATGCATTTTGCAATTTTATGGAACATACTTAAAAGTGGATATGCTTTAGTTGCTTTCCCCCAAACCCATGCAACAAATAAATCTTACCCATTTGTTTCATGGGATCCAATAATATTTTTTAAAAATTAGCTGTCCAAATGTAGTGGGCTAATTTTTATAAGCAACCTTGATTGCTTTAATGGGAAAAGGTACTTTTCTCTCCTTCTCCCCCTCCCCCCTCTCTCCGTGTGTGTGTGTGTGTGCGTGTGTGTGTGTGTGTGTGTGCGCACGCGCATTCATACATAAAATGTGTGTATATTTTACCCTTGAAGTATTCTTTATTGATTGAAAAGTGACTGGACTGATCTGTATAATATCCAGGATTTACAAGCCACAATACTTTATATCATCAGATAGAGTGTTAAGATAAATAGTATTAATTGTATTGCACAATAACCAAGTAAATATGCAAAATGGATCATTTGGTACCCGTTGAGGAAAAATAATTAAAATTTGAAGTAGATTTACAATCCAATTATATATGTGTGATATACAGTATGTAAGTATACTTGGATAGCAATCCTAACATATACTTGGGAAATGTGTCATTTTATCTCAAAGGATTTTTTATTAAGATGACATAGTGCATTGGATTGAATCCAAATACTTTGACTTAATAAGCTTGGAGATCATGCATATTATCATATGTTTCTTAAACAGCATATGCATATTTGCCCATTTTATATTACTGTACATTCACTGGAAGTACAATGAACACTTCCGAAATGTACATTCTCAGTTGATCCAGGTTCATTTTTATAATATTTCAAAAGCATTTTTAAGAGGGAAAAATAAGACCCTACCAAAATTGTAACCAGCAGAATCCTGGCTAGTACCTCTAAAATAATTCTTGTGATCTCAACTGATTTTTTTTTCTTTTTCTCTTGAATTAACTCAGTCCACCAAGCCTCCCATGTGAATTTGGTTAGTCATTCTCTTGCATAGAACAGTAATAGAACAAGAAGATAAGTGAGATAGAATAGATATCTGATAAATGTTTTTGAGAGTATGGAAAACAGTATTATGCCTATACATTCAGAGTTCCTTGAACATGATTTAGCAGGCATGAACAACTGCAATTTTCTGTTCAGTGAAAGAACATTTGTCATGCCTTGAGATTTGGAATTAGTTGGAAGGTTGCATTGCTATTGTTCATGAAATGGAAACTTGCCGTGAGTATCTGTCAGTGTACTTTAAACAATACAGGTAGCACTCATTTAGCAACCACAATTGGGACTGGTCATTCATTAAGTGAAGCAGTTGCTAAGTAAAATACGACTGTGCTTATGATCTTACATCAGCTTTTCTTTGCTCTACCAAATTGCAAAAACTAAACAGCAATAGCACTTAAACTTATATACCATTTCACAGTGCTTTCACAGCCCTCTCTAAGTGGTTTACACAGTTAGCATATTGCTTCCAACAATCTGGGTCCTTATTTTACCAACCTCGGAAAGATGTAAGTCTTGAGTCAACCTTGAGCCTGGTGAGATTCGAACTGCCAAATTGCAGGCAGCTGGCAATCAACAGATTACTTTTTCATGACTGTCATAACTGCTAATGATCACTAAACAAGTCAGTCGCCAAAAAAGAACTACTTGTATGCCATGATTGAACTTTTTTACTGCTGAAAGAGTCCTTCCAATTGAAATTTACTATTAAATGTAGATAGTTTATGGTATTGATTATGTCAAGATAAGTAATATGCATTAATTAAGCCAAAAATATAAAAATGGTGAACTGGAAAAAATTGAACTGCGTGACCAAGAACAAAGTGGACAACCTTGGCAACAAGAAACAAATTTCACATAAGATTGGTGAACTGATTAAGGACATTTGACAGATTACTCAAAGGGAAGTTGCTATCAAGCATAGGAAGATGTAGGTCACAATTTTGTTTTTTCAGTGTTGGATATTTTGTGCAATATTGGTTCCTCACCTGTTGACAGCAGAGCTAAAAGCTTCAAGAGTTAAAATTAGTAAATATTGCCACACTAATAAAATGCAAATGAAGAATTTCCTCACAACATTGTGAGAATTGACAGAGCATGGGGTCATTATTTTCCTAAAACAAAGTATCAAACAAAAAATGAACAAAACCTCGAGGCTTTGGTGGAAAAATCCATAATTTGGAGAGGGAGAACACAGGTTCACATATAGGTTATAGGTTATAGGTTTATTCGACTTGTATGCCGCCCTATTCCCGAGGGACTCAGGGCGACTAACAAACCTGGAGGGAAGGAACATCATACAAAAGGGGAAGAACAAAGACAAACAACAATACAAAACAGTTAAAAAGGTCTCAACTAGCACTCCAATTCGAGCGGGGATGGAACTCAGCAGCCCCAGGCCTGCTGGAACAGCCAGGTCTTAACGGCGATACGGAAAGCCTGAAGGGTGGTGAGGGTCCGAATCTCCACGGGGAGATCGTTCCAGAGGGCCGGAGCAGCCACAGAGAAGGCCCTCCTCCAAGTGGTTGACAGCCGGCATTGGCCGGTCAATGGAATTCGGAGGAGGCCTAGTCTGTGGGATCTAATGGGTCTTTGGGAGGTAATCGGCAGAAGGCGGTCTCTCAAGTACCCAGGTCCAATACCATGTAGGGCTTTATAAGTGACGACTAGCACCTTGAAGCGTATCCGGAGACCAATAGGCAGCCAGTGCAGCTCACGGAGGATAGGTGTAACGTGAGTGTACCGAGGTGCACCCACTATCGCTTGCGCTGCTGCATTCTGGACAAGCTGAAGTCTCCAAACACTCTTCAAGGGCTGCCCCATGTAAAGCGCATTGCAGTAGTCCAGTCTTGAGGTCACAAGGGCGTGAGTGACTGTTGTGAGGGCCTCCCGGTTCAGGTAGGGACGCAATTGGTGCACCAGGCGAACCTGGGCAAATGCCCCCCTGGTCACAGCTGACAAATGGTGGTCTAAAGTCAGCTGTGGGTCCAGGAGGACTCCCAAATTGCGAACCCTGTCTGAGGGGCGTATAATTTCACCCCCCAGCCTGAGAGTTGGAATACATGGCCAATTATTGGGAGGGAAAAACACAAGCCACTCGGTCTTGTCAGGATTGAGAGCAAGTTTGTTTACCCCCATCCAGACCCTGACAGCCTCCAGGCACTGACACATCACCACATATCATGGAGAGGGGCACAGATTTACACAAATTTCCTTGAACCTAGCAGCACCATCAACTCTGTTATTTTGCAACACTCAAAACTGAATAATTTAAATAGATTTAGAAGCACAAGAAGGAAAGTTTGCTGCCATGTGACAACTTAGCCTTCACACCTCACTGGCCATTCAAAAAGCAATTGCAAAGTTGGATCCCACTATTTGACAGAAATGAAGAGATGGACAAGACTGCCAAGATCTGGTCAAATAGACAAAATATGGAGTTATTTCATGACAGTTTTAAAAAGTTTGCCTATCTTTGGCAGAAGTGTATAGTGAATGACAGTGATTAAATCATTATATGGAAAACAAAATACTGGTCTTAAAAGAAGTCATTTCAACCATTATTTGTTATTAAAGTTATGGAGGTGGCAGCATTGCTTTTTATCTAAATCTTATGGAAATGCTTTTGTGAGGTATCTCCCCACATATGTCTCCACAGCTTATATATTGTTTAGTAGAAGTGAGTAACATCAGGATAGAGTTTGATATACTTGTATTTTCTCTTTTTGAATACCTGAAGAGGGAAATAAGGTCCATTTACTTTAAGTATTTCAAAGTAATCACAATATAATCCCTTGACTGCCATCTATGAGATCAGTCAGAATCCTAAATTGGTCCCCAAATATCATACTGAACAGAATAAAACAAAATATATAGGATTTCCTCAAGAAAAGGCTACAGAAACATGGTGATCTATAATTAGTCCTCTGAATTTTCTCAGCTGTTCTGTTTTAGCTTCATGCTAAAGAGAAAGCAATGGGGGGGGGGAAGCATGGACAGAGATTATGAAATGATATCGTTAAGCATTGTTTCTATGCATCAACACCACTGGCCATAAAACAACTCAGATTTAGTACATACAGTATATTTCTATATAGTTGTAACAATTTCTAAAATCACACGATTTTGCTTTGAACTCCATGTAATCTTTGCTTGGAGTCGAAGCCCTGACATTCGAACCACACGCAGGCTATTTCCTCCAAAGCACTTGAAGAAATGCTTCTGTCAGATAAGTGTCCAGCATCTATGAATCACATCAGAATTTCACCAGGAAGATGACAGAGGTCTTATTAGAGCACATTAATCAAACTAGAAAGCAGGCCATCTCCTCAGCAGCAATTTTTCTCCCTTGTTTCTAGACTGAATGAAGCAGGATTTTTCCACCCAGCTAACTTCATGAACTTTCATAATGCTGTTATGAAAAGAATCTATTCAATTAATCATCATTTGGTGAGTTCTCTTTAACCGGCCTTCCAGAAATTAGTGCATATGGCCCAAACAATGTTTTGTTACAGATATTCTGGCTATTTTGCACAAACCTCTCCTTTCAGCTATTTTATGTTTTAGATAAAACTAAAAGAGAGGAATAGAAACAAGCAACTATCATATTGATTCCCTGTATTGTTTTCAATTATCAGGTTAATTTAAAAAATAATAATAATTTATTGAATAAAGATTAAAACATTGGACATAGAGCAACTTTTCTAGTTTTGTCATTTCCATACATATTTTAACATAACAACAAATATCAGCTTAATTTTTATTGATCTTGTTAGATAGGGTGAATGGATGAAGCAGACTCAGGCTTCAGCAACAAACAGCTCTTTATTAAGTGACAACTATGTATAATCCAGCAAAAACTGTCTAGCAGCAGCCCTTTTATAGGAAGCTGTCAGACCATTCAACCAATCAGATTTGAGAATTGTTCCGCCGCAACAGAGGACCTTGGTGGAAACTACCGTACTGATTGTCAGTATGTAACACTCCTCCCCTCTTAGTTGGGCTCGTCCAGCTTGTAATGTACGCACACAGGTAGGTGGGTTTTCTGGTGGCTCGCCCAGACCTGTGCAGTTCAGTCAGTGCTGGATTTTCAGTCAGGTCAGATGGACCTGTTGTCTCTCTGGCTTCACGTGGTGGAAGCTCCTGGAACTTTCCACAGGGCGCGGCTGGAGTTTCTGGAGCCAGTTCACTTGGAACTTGCTGCGGCAACTTCCCCAGATAAGTAGCCCAGTACCTTCGGGCTTGAGAAGTCTGTGGAAGGAGTGAGTTCATGCTCCTTTTGGGTAGGGCTTTGGCTAACTCGTTCAGGAGTTACCTCTGGTTGTCTAAGATTGGATTGGGAGAGGCGGCCATGGAGTTGGTCTATGTGCCGCCTCCAAGTCCTACCATCCTCGAGCTCCAATTGATACGAGCGAGGTCCGGTAATTCCTGTAACTGTGGCAGGAATCCAGAAGGGCCCACCAGCGTAGTTGTGGGCATAAACTCAATCCCCTATGCTAAAGTGTTTAAGTTTGCCGGTCGAATCTGGGGGTGTCATAGCAGAGTAGTTTAGGTGTAGCTGGTCTAAGGGCAATCTTAGCTGGCGACCCATTAGAAGCTCAGAGGGGCTTCTCCTGGTGGTAACACTTGGTGTGATGTGCTGAATGAGGAGGAATTGATCAACCTGTGTTTGCCAATCTCCCATCCCCATTCTAGATAGGATCACACCATTCTCTCTGCCTGTCCATTACTGGCCAGATGGAATGGAGCGACCAGGACATGCCTGATTCCCTGTGATGCTAAGTACGTCTCAAATTGCATGGCCATAAATTGGGGCCCGTTGTTAGAGACTAGGACATTGGGCAGGCCGTGAGTGGAGAAAAGTCTCCATAGTGCCTTGATGACCACTTCTGCCGTGGTAGTGGCCATGAGGACTATCTCTAACCATTTCGAGTAGGCGTCCATAACTAGCATGAATACTTGGCTGTGAACTGGGCTGGCAAAGTCAATGTGCACCCTAGACCACGGTGTTTGAGGATGCTCCCACTCCTTAGCGGGTGCCTCCAGGGGAGCTGGTCTGAGTGCAGATAGTCACCCATTCCTCAATCTCCCTATCCATGTTAGGCCACCACACGTAACTCCTGACCAAAGATTTCATCTGGACAATTCCCAGATGCCCTACATGCAAGGCTTCTAATATTGCAACTCGCAGTTTGGTTGGAACAACGACCCAGTCCCCCAGAGTATACAACCATTAACAACAGACAGTTCATTACTTTTAGTTACAAATATTTTGAATTCAGGCCCAACTGGCTCATTGGACCACCCCCTCCACACCCAGTTTAAAACCTGTGCAAGAGTTTGGTCTTTCGGTGAGTGGTGGGCGACTTCGCTGGAGGAGACAGGGCCTGCCTCAAGACAGTCTATGAGCATGACTGGAGTCTCAGGGGTCAGATCGGCAAGCAGTTCTGGTAGAGGGCACTAGCTGAGGGCATCAGCATGCCCTAATGTGGTGCCCAGTCGATGAATGAGGCGGTAGCTGTAGGCCATCAGGAAAATAGTCCAACGAGTCATTTGCAGTGACAGCGATGCCGGGGTAGGCTGGTCCCCAGCCAACAGGCCCAAAAGTGGTTTATGGTCCATGATGATTTCAAAATCACAGCCATACAAGTACTCATGGAACTGTTTTATGCCAGTTACCACAGCCAGAGCCTCACAGTCCAGTTGGCTGTAGTTCTGCTCGGCAGCTGACAGGGTCCTTGAGTAGTAGGCGATAGGCGCCTCGGTTCCATTGGGCATGCGATGGCTGAGGACGGCCCCAATGCCAAATGGGGAGGCATCACAAGTCAGCACAAGTGGCAGAGTCTGGTTGTACTGGACCAGGAATGTGTCCACTGACAGCAGTCTTTTTACAGTGGCAAATGTGGCAGCTTCAGCTGTGCCCCAGGTCCATTTCGCCTTCTTGCTGAGGATGCAAGGGCTCAGCAACCGTGGCTTTCTGTTTGAGAAAGACACTGTAGAAGTTAAGGACTCCGAGGAACGCCTATAACTCGGTCTGATTGTGAGGTGTAGGGGCGTCCTGGATTGCCTTATTTTTTTTGTTTGTGGGGTGAATTCCAGAGCCTTCGATCAGGTACCCTAGAAATTCAACCCTAGGAACATTAATTTGGCATTTTTCTTTTTTGAGGCGGAGACTTTTTTCCCGAATTCTGGTCAAAACAATCCTAAGTCTTTTGAAAAGTTGTGCCTTGTTTGCAGCTGATACCAAAATGTCGTCAAAATAGGGGATGACTCCTGGTATCCCGTGCAAAAGGCGTTCCGTGATGCTTTGGAACAGTCCAGGGGCAATACTAAAGCCGAATTGTAGCCGGGTGCATTTAAACGCAGCTCTATGTGTCACAATGGTTTGGGCCTCTGCCATGGCGCCATCTACAAGCAACTGCTGGTATGTCTGCGCCATATCTAATTTAGCGAATACTATTCCCGGGCCAAGGGAATGTAGTAGGTGCTGTACAATGGGCACAGGATAAGCGCTTTGTTGTAAAGCTTTGTTTATTGTGCACTTGTAATCTGCGGTTCCCTTGGTAGTCGCTCAGGCACAGGTCTGGAACCTTTAGCTTGTGTCTTCGTAGACTGGGTACAGCTCTCTTTAGCATAGCCCAGGACATAATGGTCAGTGATGACCCAGTGTCAATTTCCATTGAGCATGGAAAACCCTCAAGGAGAATTGTGACCAATGTTCTCTCTATTTTTTTTCCAGTGTGAGCAGAAAAGTATAGTGTTTGAGCGGCATATTTTCATGCCTGAGCACCTGAATTTTTTTCACAGATGTCACCTAAGACAACGAAATCAGTATTATTTGAAACTCAAAGTTATGTTTATTCAAGGTACCCGCTTAATTAAAAGTGTTATATAATATCAGTATCACTTAACAACGCTCCTGCTTAGCAACCAAAATGTTGGCTCAGAAAGTCTGGAATTTGAAGCACGCAAATCTTAAAGCTGTTGTTGCAAGATCCTTGCACGCCTAACCCTTTAGAAAAAAAAAACCAGGGGTCTTCAGACCTGACAGCTTTAAGACTTGTGGACTTCAACTCCCAGAATTCCTCCTCCAGTCATGTTGGCTCAGAAACTCTGGCATTGAAGCATGCAAGTGTTAAAGCTGTCAAGTTACAAGACCCTTGCACCCCTAACCCTTTAGAAAAAAACCTCAGGGGTCTTCAAACCTGACAGCTTTAAGACTTGTGGACTTCAACTCCCAGAATTCCTCCTCCAGTCATGTTGCGGCGACATCATCTGTGTGGATCTGCTCCATCTTCGGTTTTTTCACTGGGGGCAGGGCTGCCGCTGAAGATGCCGACGAGCCCCCCCCCCCCCACCAGAATAACTGCTGCCACCTTCCCCTCCTCCTCCAACAGCACCACCACATTTGCTGCCCGGTGCTGCGGCTGAGGTGAAGCTGCCAAAGCTCCCGTTGGCACCTCCTCCGCTCGGAGCACCTGAGCTGGGCACCGCATTTACCCCTGCCTCCGCTTCATCCTCTGCCGTGCTTTTGAGAAGCCTTTTTTTCCTGCTCGGTGGCTGGGTTGTACGGAGCTGGTGGGGCGTGCATAGTCATCTTGTCTTGGCAAGTGGATTTAAATTTGCCGCTTTAACTGCTCGATGCTGCGCTTCACTCCAGGCTGGATTGACTCCCTGGATTGTATTTGCTCTTTTTGGTGCCTAGTTGCCTTCCAATCCCACCCTCATTGCCAGTGTTAGATAGGGTGAATGGATAAGGCAGACTCAGGCTTCAGCAACAAACAGCTCTTTATTAAGTGACAACTATGTATAATCCAGCAAAGACTCTGTCTGGCAGCAGCCCTTTTATAGGGAGCTGTCAGACCATTCAACCAATCAGATTTGAATATTGTTCCCGCCAGAATAGAGGACCTTGGTTGAAACTACCATACTGATTGTAAGTATGTAACAGATCTTTAATCTCCAGGGAATATCACTGGAATGAGTAGTGTTTTTAAATTATGAAGAATAATGTAAATTTGCTGATAATATTTTTAATATTAATATTTTTAACAGCGTGTGGTCTGTGAAATAGACTCCACGGCTGGTTGTGAAGAATGTAAGTTGCTAGATAAATTGCAGAAGGGTGTTTTTGGGGCTGTGCATAATAGTTGTCAGCCATAATACTACAAATCCAGGAGAGATAGCCATTTAGCAGTATAAACAGGAATGCTGGTGCCCAGCTTTCTTCTTGTATTTGGGCCAGCTTTGGAAATACTTGTACATCAATTTAACATGTCTGGTCTTTTTAAATAATAGTCGTCAGATAAAGTTTGTTCCTGACAAATCCCTGCACTGAATCTGCAGAGGAAGGAAGGAAGCTGTTACTGATGCTGCTATATTGGCACTGCAAGAGGCAAATGAATCCTTTGGAGAGGAGTAAATGTTTTCATTAGGATTATGTCACTGAAAATAAAGCATTACGCTTCCCCTCTCTGAATGCCATTTCAACTCCGTGCCAATTCCAGTCCTATACACAGCAAAACAGACATATGAAATACGATCACACTTTAAAGAAGTTGTGTCATTCATTATATGTGTCCGTGTCTATATCTATATTAATTATATCTTCCTTATGCCCTTTTCTGAGAGCCAGCAATAGAGAAAGATGCAACTCAACAAATGGATTAATCAAGCGGATCGTACTTGAGAGAAACGTGTGCAGAAAGTCAGTTAGAGTTGTTGAATTTCTTCTTAGGTTTGTCCAACTTACAATAACTATGCAAAAGATACTACCTATACTTCCGATATGGACCACCCATTGGAATGAAAAGGATGCAAACAAATATTCTGTATTTGTTTGCAAATAAATCTCCCAAAATAATATTTTGAGTAGTAAAAATACAGCTGGTAGATTTTTATCTCATAAATTAGCAACTTCAATCTGCATCCTCACACAAGGGAAGTTCTTTCAATAATCATCATTATTCAGAAGTTGACTCTAAAATGAAAAACTTCCATGCAGTAAAAGTCATAAATAATTAGTTTTCTGGTGAAAAAGGCTGGCTCTGTCAGATTTCTTTGGTTTTTACTTCTGGCCAAAACAACACAGCAGTAGGTCCTCATTACAGCCTGTATTTTTTCAATCTTAAAAAGCTTTTTTTTTTTTTAACTTTTTCTGCGCTAGATTGTGTATATCATCACAGCGACCCCAGTGACTGGTAAAAACCTGCCTGAATTTTAAAGAAGCTCCTATCAGAAATGGCTTTTGTTATTACATTTAGAATTAAAGGACTTAAACGGACCATGTGCTGATAGAGCCTGATTAAGTGAGAGACTAATGAAAAGACAAGGAAAGGGTCAACAGAATCAAAGCTCTTATTTGGGAAATAAACTGCTTTAGGCATCAGTTCTGCAGAAGTGGGTCAGTGGAGAGCTGCAGGAACATAAAAATAAGAAAGTTCAAAGGTTCGTATTTGTGTTGCTGTACTATTTATTAAGATAATAAAACAGACATTCTTAGGAGCATTAGGGTTCACTGCTTATCTTTCTTGGTATTTCTTACATTGATTGGCTGTGATGATATAAGATGTAGGTTTATAGTCTCTTTAACTGGAGTTGTTGAAGGTTGAATCCAAGTTTTTTGGGATGGAAAATTTATTTTCAGTAAACTGAGCTATATTTCCATCCTAAAGGTTTGAAATCTTGGGGTCTTGGGTTCTTTTTATTTTCTTTTGATACTTTGACCCAGGAATAATTTCATCCTCTTTTTGAGGTTTACAGAATTCTATCAGAGTATCCATCATTGTGTACAAGTAACACAGTTGCATGGGTCTTGCTCCCAATAACAATGCTATAACTTGGGGTAGAGATGGGAAGTCAGGAAGCAAAGGCAAAGAAGAGATAGAAAAATAGCCAAGTATTATTACAAATACTTTATGTTGATTGGGAATTAAGAAAATAATCCAAAGGCTGAGTTGGGGAAAAAATGGACACTAGGAATAGAAAAGCAGTAAAACAAATCTGTAAAAGAGAAATGATGAGGGCCATTTCACTAGCAGAAATTCTGATCAACTGAAAGTGGTTTGTGTTTGACGGCAGTGAGATGAATGTGCAGCTCCTGAAAGTTGTGTCTTCAAGCACCAGAATTAAAAGTTACACCAGCTAAGAAACTTACTTTATCAAAAAAAAGAAGAAATTCCCCAGTATACCAAAAAGCTTTAGGGGATACTGATTTAAATACATAATTTCTATGAACCAAGGCAATCAAACTTTGCTGCGAAGAGCATAATTCTTCAAGTCATCTACACAGAGTGTTATTTCAGCACTCCAGATGCTCATGGCTCTTAGTCTTATCAGCCCCACTTACAGTGTAAGCAATTTGAGAAAAGGCATGGAAACAAACTGGAATTCACATTCCAATTCATTTCTAATTTTCCTGGACTTCCTTGCCTTCTTGGTTACCTCTGAGCTGCCAAAGAGAGAGGAATCAGAGTGTGGATTACAATAGTGGGCCAGTGAGCCAAAATAAAATGCTTATTCAAGTAGCAGATACTGTAGTTCAGTGATGGCTAACCTTTTCCGGAGCGAGTGCCCAAAGCATTCCTGAACCCCCAAAATGCAATGCGTGCATGGCCCACGTACATGTGCAATGCGTGTGTGGCCCACGTGCATGCATGCCATCCCTGCATATGCCCCACCCCGCGTGCATGCATGTGCAACCCATGCACATGCCCCAACCCCCCATATGTGCACATGGCCCCCTGCATGCATCCCGCCCCCTGCGCATGCATGCACACACCCACATGTGTCCCATCCCCTGCACATGCACAACAAAAACCCAACAACCATCTGGCTGGCAGGAGGTGCGCACACATGCGCAGTAGAACTGAACTAGGGTGCCAGCTTGTGTGCCCACAGAGAGGGCGCTGCATGCTACGTGTGCCATAGGTTCGCCATCACAACTGTAGTTTGTAGATGTTACTAGAAGACTGCATGATATTTTCATATTTGCTAGCTGTTCAATTCATGTGTTTATATTATATTTTGGCAAACTATGTCAGAATCATATCACTACATTGGAATTAAAATATTGTACTAAACAGTGACTTCCAAATAACTAAGCAAGTCAAAATAAGAGGGATTTTTTTTCCTGATTCACAAGACAAATATTTTACCAGTTAATATAATTAGCTTTAAATAATCATTTGAAAACCAAAACTACATTTATAAGGGAAAGTTGAATTAGGACATCAAACACTGTAGAAAATACAGCCCCAAATATTTAGTTTTAAATACCCAATCTCTATTTTCTTGGAAATCAATAGTAGGGCACTTGTAAGAAGTCAAAATTTAATTTAGTGCAACTGTAAACTTAAAACCTTCTCAGTAAAATTCCCAGTCTCAGCAATACAATATAAAAAGGTGTATTACTATTTCTTTGAAAGTTATTTTCCACCATGTCCATACCCCTTGACATATACAACAAAAATAACAACATAAATACAATAAAATCAGATAGGGAGGGGCCTTGTCGTATTGAAATAGTCACTTACAGATGTCGTAGCCTTACTGTACTTTTGTCAGTTCTCTCATATTCTGGAAGGCTGGAAATAATGAAATCATCAGAACAACTAGAAATGAAATGGTGAAA
Source organism: Thamnophis sirtalis (assembly GCF_051295495.1). Classification (NCBI taxonomy): domain Eukaryota; kingdom Metazoa; phylum Chordata; class Lepidosauria; order Squamata; family Natricidae; genus Thamnophis; species Thamnophis sirtalis. The sequence continues at coordinate 31,521,452 of NW_028261387.1, forward strand.
AGGTCAGAAGTAGAATTACCAAACATGATGGACAGCTATAATAATCTTATATTGTATGTTGTAAATGAGATTAACAAATTGAAATCCTCTGTAATTTACAGATATCCAGAAAAACATTTTGAGATGATGGGTCTTAGGCTGTTGGGTGATACTTCTTTCAAAGATCCATTATGAGAAATTTCATAATGAATTTTTCAAAGGAAAATATTACTTACCTATGTGGATACTATAATTCTGACAAACTAGAAATTAAATGGAGCTGAGACACTTCATAGCTGTGTTGAATATTTTGAATTGTATTCAGTGAGAGTGTGAATAACATCCCAGACGGACAAAGACCTAGCATCTGTCCTCTGGATTCCTACTTTTTTGAATATCAGTATCTTCTAAGATTGATCTATTATTCATTTTTCCAAAAGACTGTGGGTTTAGCTGCTTTAAAAAACATTAAAATAAATCTTTTATCATTCTGGATAAGCATGCTTATCCAACATGCCCTAACTAATATTCTTCTCAATTTAATTTTTTTAATCATGCTTATTATTGAGATCTATTTTAATTTAGATATATTTCGGTTACCCTGATCCATTCCAATTTAGAATGGAACAGAAACAGCTTTTAGTAATCCTGATAGATGACAAACAAGGGTAATACCACTGCCTAAAGACACATTTTACCATCTGTAGCTGGTATGACAGCAGCGACAATTTATCTAAAATCCAGTAGTTTGGGCTCAGGGCTCAGAGTAGTTAGACAGATTTAACTACACTAGTTTTACATCAGTTGCAGTTTGAAAGTCAGAGAAACCTTACTTATGGTCACTTAGGCAGATAGGCAAAAGAGACACAGCATCTCTGAGAGGGATATTTGACTCCTTCCTTGTTTGCATTTAGGCAAGCTTTAAGGATTTATTTATTTTTTAGTTTGGATTCAGTTTGTCAAACTGGTGAAAGTAAATTTTAAAGGGAAAGTCTCAAACTCTTTAAAGAAGCATACAACCTTTTCCAAACATTCTTACAAAAGGATGCTACTGAACTCCCAACAAAGCTCCAAGGTCCAAGTAGGACCCCCATCAGGATGTATTGCTTGTCTTGGAATAGATTATAATCCTGGCAGTTGAAAGTTATCTCGCCTGTTGTAATCTCCAATCTAGCTGTCAATCTCCAATCTAGCTGTCAATCTCCAAAAATTGCCTCTACTAACTTTTTTGTAGGCTTTGACCCTTTTGCTACACACACAGTGGTGGTTTGGATGGCTTCAGGTGAACTGGTAGTTGAGACTGGCCTCACCCCGTCCCTGCCATGCCCCCACCCCAGTACTATTTTGTTCTATATCACCATGTTTTCGGAGTTGTGTGCATGCATCAGGGGTGGGTTCCTGCCAGTTCTAACCTCTTCTATAGAAGAGGTTCCACAAATCTACAGTGCCGTTTAGAACCGGTTCCAGCTCCCGTCTGCACATCATCAAGATGAAGAGCAAGAGGAGGAATTTTGGGAGTTGAAGTCCACAAGTCTTAAAGCTGTCAAGTTTGAACACCCCTGGGGGTTTTTTTCTAAAGGGTTAGGGGTTCAAGGGTCTTGTAACTTAACACTTTAAGACTTGCACACTTCAATGCCAGAGTTTCTGAGGCAACATTTTGGTTGCTAAGCAGGAGCATTGTTAAGTGAGTTTCACCACATTTTACAAGTTGGCCACTCCCACCCGGTCACATGGCCAGCAAGCCACTCCCAGAAAGCAGGCCACACCTATAGAAGAGGTTCTGAAAAATTTTGAAACCCACCATTGGCATGCATGGATGGCACACATGTGCACTCACATTTCTGGTGCTAGCCGAACCGGTTGTGACATTACGTGACACACCCCTCTGTGCTGTCACCCCTCTTTCCATTCTGTCTTAGGAGTTATTTTTGTATGCTAAGAGGTGGGGTGGGGTGAGGCTTGTCTGCACATCCTTGAAAATGCCAGTTGGTGGCTCAATAATCACAGGCAGTTGCAACAACCTGCTTGGATACTTGTGAGTAAAGTTGTGCGTGAATGTATGAAAGCAGGAGGGAAGTGGGGGTGGGAACTCTGCCTGGCTGCAGTTGCTTTTCTAAAGCACAGACAGCAAATTTCACTCCCTCACAATTGAATAAATAATGTCGAAACATATCTGTTTTCTCACCCTAATATGTCCAAACAACTACTAAAAACTAAAACAATTCAGTGGTAGCTTATTCATCCTATTGTGTAATTTTTATCTTATTATAGACAGTTTTGAAATTTTTGATCAAGTGAAAAGAAGCATTTGGATTAAAGAGATAAATGGGCAGAGCTGAACTGCATCGCCGTCGCATAACATCCATTCTCTAGAAACGTGCCTTTTCTGAAGTAGGCTTCCTGGGTGTAAGTGGCCAATTGAGTTATAATTGTAATCAGAAAAATGTCATTCCCACTGCATTCTGAATGACATTTCATTGCAAAGGTTCCACAAGACCAATTAAACATTTTGCAAATTGTTAGGCTGGAGATAACAAACATTTAGAAAATGCTTTCTGGGGTTCTGGAATTCTCTAATTCTCACCTCAGGAAATGCTGATCAGAGCTAATCCCATATATTGGCAATTACATAATTACTACAATGAACAGGGAATCCGGTTTGGTACCACTGGGACTAATCGGGGGTAAACTGAGGATTGTTCTGCCCTATTTTTTATTTGATCACGTAAAAGGAAGGCATGTATCAAAAATGATGGGTAGAGCTTCTAGCTGTATTCACATCAGTCGTGGGTTTCAAAAATTTTTAGAAGCTCTTCTATAGGTATGGCCTGCTTTGTGGGAGTGAGTTTGTTTGAGAGTGAAAGGGGGTAGGAGAGGCAGGGAGGGCAGCCTGCCAGCTTTCTTTCTCTGTGTCCGCAGCAGCCCACCAGCAGAGGCTGGTCTTTTGCCCATCTCTACTGGCGGGCTGGCACTTTCTTTCTTTTGCCCAGAGGCAGGCAGCTCAGGCGGGCTGGCACTTTCTTTCGTTTGCCCAGAGGTGGCAGCCCATCTGAGCTGCCCGCCTCTGGGCAAAAGAAAGAAAGCGCCAGCCCTCCAGCTCACTTTCTTTTGCCCGCCTGAGCTTTGCCCTGAGCACAGGCAGGCGAAAGAAAGCACTTTAGTCAGTGGGGGGAGAGGAGAGAATGGTCAGGCATTCTCTCCTCTCCCCCGACATCCCACTGTCTAAAGCGCTGTCTTGCTTTCGCCCGCCTGTCAGAGCTCAGGCGGGCGAAAAAAAGTGCTTTAGACAGTGGGATGTCAAGGGAGAGGACTGCCTCACCAGCCATAAACCTCATCGCATGTCACTGACATGTAGCACAATTTGGCACTGCACCTCACCCCAAAGCATTCTGGGTTACTTCAGGCTGAACTAAACAAATTACTTTCTTTCGCCAGATGAACAATAGGACTGCCTGACATCAGGACTGTGGACCTATTTTCTTTCTTCACTAGAAATAAGGGCCTGTTCTGAAAGGGGTCATTTGTTTTTTTCTCTCTCCAAATTTACTATTGCCTCACTTCTTTTTTCTCCTACTTTAGTTTTGTTTTTAATTTGGGCAAGGAAGTGCCCAAGTGCAAACCCCTCGTCTTAATTATCCCAGCTGTTTTGTCATGGGAGCCACTACATCTGACCAAAAAACAACAACAGAATGCTTTTTAATTAAAAAAAATTAAAAGGTGCAATTAGACTTCTGATTATTATCATCCAGTCAGTATAGGACTTAAAAGATGTTAAAGTGGGGACTAGTTTCTCCTGTTTAAGACAGATTATTTACACTAAAGGAAGCAATAGCCAATAAATGTGACACAGAGTTGTGATAAAGGCCTGGGAAAAGATATTCAGACGCTGTGGTGTGCATATTATGAAAAAGACAAGTCTATAAAAACAAAACAATGGTTTCCTTTCTGACTTTCTGTGGAAGCAAACTTTAGACTTTGAAGAAGCTGGTTAAGAAAAGTATTGGAGCTTTTGAACTTTGGTATTGGACAAGGCTCCTGAGAATTCCACAGATAATCAAGAAAATTAACAAATGGCTCATAGAACAACTCAATTTAGAATTCTCATCTGAGGCACGATGACCAAGTTCAAATTATCATCTAGTGGACATTACCATGTGAAGGCCTGGCTCTTTGGAGAAATCTATAATGCTGGGAAAGGTGGAAGGAAAAAGAAGAGGGCGAGCAACAGCAAGGTGGAGAGGCCCAGTTACAGTGTATGTGGGTACACCATTGGAAAGGTTGGAGAGAGATTGTCCTGGAGAAAATTTATGTGGTCACTATGAATTCACACTGACTTGATTGCACATAATTAATCAACCCACGCTGGGGTTCTCCTTCTCTTCCTCCTTCAGTGTAGATTTCTGGCAACTGCCTAGGAAAGCCTCTATAGTTTTCTTGGCAATTTTTTTGAAGTGGTTTGCCACTGCCTGCTTGCTAAGGTTGAGAGAGAGAGAGAGAGAGCAACAGGCCCAAAGTTACCCAACTGGCTTAGAGCCCAAGGTTAAGGTGACCAAACGTCCCGATTTTGGCGGGATAGTCACAATTTTTAATAATTTGTCCCGTGTCCCGTCGCGTATTGAAAAACTCCCGATTTTCCAAAAGAAAAAAAATCAATTTTAAAAAGGACGCCGTTAAAAAAAAAAGTTTTTATTTCTCTAAAGTGTCATTCCCGATGTGGCCTTTAGAGGGCAGTGGTTTCCCTCCCTACCCTTTTGCGCATGCGCGCGCTGAGGCGTGCCGTTTTTCTGCAGGGAGAGTGATGGTAAGGAGGAGGCTTGGTCCTGGGCCAAGCAGCTCAGCCGTCGGAAGTTTCCCCCCCCCCCCGCTTCTTTTGGGCGCCGCTCTTCCTGCAGCCATGCTGTGCAAGCTGCTGTCAACCTGGTCTGGGTGAGCCGAGGGGAGGCAGGCGGGGATCCGGTTGGGAGAGGCTGGCGATGGGGGTGGCTTTTAAAAGGGTTGGGAGGCGTGGGGGAAGGCAATCGGGAGAAGGCTGCTTTGCAACTGCCAGCAAAGTCCCATCCCCGCTCCTGCTCTTGCCTTTCCTTCTGCTTGCTCCATCCCAGCGGAGGCTGAGCCCGCCTCTTATTTGGACCTCCTGCATCCCCCCCCCCAAACGGAGCATCCCATTTCAAGCAACGAGGGGCGCCAAGCAGGGCAGGGTTGCAAACACCCCCCTCCCCCCAAGGCTGTAGGCGAAAGCTGCTCTCCAGCGTCCCTCCCTGCCCTGCCTTCCCAGACCCAGAGCCATCTCTGTGGAGGTCCTTTTTGGCTTTAACGCGAAGCCTTGAGGGGGGAACAGGGCGTGCCCAGGCACCTCTGCCCCTGAATCAGGAACGCTGGAGAAGCGGGCGCAGATCGCTGGCTTTTTAAATCAACTTTTTGGAAGGAGAATGGGAGGACGGATGGGGCGAGTACTAAAGGCATCCCGGCTGAAATCACTTAAAAAAAATAGCCATTTTTTAAAAATCCCACTAAAAGGCGGTGAGCAGATCTAATGCTCCTTCCAACTCCCCACAACAGAGAAAGGGAGGGGGGGAAGAAAGTTAGGGAAGGAAGGAAAGAAGGAAGGAAAGGAAAGAAAGAGGGAAGGAAACAAGGAAGGAAGGAAAAGAAGGAAGGAAAGGAGGAAGGAAGGAAGGAAAGGAGGAAGGAAGGAAAGAAGGGAAAAAAAGAGTGACTGGCCTCATTTCATCCAAGCAGGTTTTCATGCCCAAAATGGGACTAGAAACTCCTATTTTCTTGTCTGGTGCCTGAACCATTAATGAAAAGAAGGACTAGGAGAGACATGATAGCAGTGTTTCAATATCTCAGGGGTTGCTACAAAGAAGTGGGAGTCGAACTATTCTTCAAGGTACGTGAGGGTAGAACAAGAAGCAATAGGTGGAAACTAATCAAGGAGAGAAGTTGTGAATGTTCCAACAGTGGAAGTTTTTAAAAAGATGTTGGATAACCATTTGTCTGAAATGGTGTAGGGTTTCCTTCCTAAGCAGGGGGCTGGACTAGAAGATCTCCAAGGTGCCTTCCAACTCTGTTATTCTATTCTAACATATACTGTTTTAAAGAAGCACAGAGGGAACAATCCTCCAGGCTTTAGTGACCATCACTAAGTGTTGTAGCTTATGATTCTTGATGAATGTATTCTATTTTATTTTTCTTTATGTACACTGAGAGCATATTCACCAAAGACAAATTCCTTGTGTGTTTAGGAGTTTAGCTTCTCTCTCTTGAAAATGTAAGCTACCATAAGGCATTATAATGCAAGCTAGCCTTAGCTTTCAAACAGTTCATTTAGTGACCAAAGTTGCAATGGCATTGAAAAAAGTGACTGATGACCATTTTTCACACTTAGCGACCATTTTCACACTTAGCGACCGTTGCAGCATCCTCATGGTCACGTGATCAAAATTTTGATGTTTGGCAACAGATTCGTATTTATGATGGTTTCAGTGTCCTGGGGTCATGTAATCACCTTTTGACAAAGTCAAATGGGGAAACCAGATTCACTTATGCTACTAACTTATTAGCTGCAGTTATTCACTTAAGAACTGTGGCAAGAAAGGTGGTATAGTGACCAAAGTTACAATGAAAAAAGTGACTGATGACGATTTTCACACTTAGCGACCATTTTCACATGTAGCGACCGTTGCAGCATCCTCATGGTCACGTGATCAAAATTTTGATGTTTGGCAACAGTTACAATTTATATTTGTAAATTGTAGTTATGTTGAAATAAAAAAAATATTACAATACTATTTTTGCGTTGTATGAAAAATTTTGTTGCTCCGTATAAGATTTTTAATCAAGCCCCCCCCCCACTGTTCCCTCTAAGGTGCACGCCTGCGTGGCCGCGCACGTAGCAAGAAATCCCCGCGCAGAAGTTTCTAACTCCCGCGCAGAGATTTCTACCAAAGCAAACGTGGGGAAGTCCTTTGCAGGCGGCTAGAATTGGTCGCCTGCAAAGGACCTCCCCAGACTTGTTTTGATGAGCAGAGCATGGAGCGACTGACGGTAGTTTGTGCCGGCCGCAACCCCTCCTGTTCCTCGGGGCGGCGCTGATGTCTCTCTTGCGGGGCGGGGAGGTGGGAGGAGAGATAGCCAGGGTCCATGTTTGGGTCTTTCTCCCTGCCTCCAGCTCTGAAGATAAACAAACAGCTGCGGCTTCCCAGTTTCCACCCTTCCTTGCGCCTTTTATTACCGTGCGAAAAAAACCTATTACAGTTTTACAAACCGCAATCTGTGGGCTGGAGGAGAATTTCCGCTTAGCTCGGAGGGGGCGGGATAGGGGTCGAAGGGGCGGAGTGAGGGTGAAGACTGGGCGCTATCATTGGCGGAGCGAAGGTACCATCCGTTGCAGGTGCAAATGCTCGTTTTGCCCGGCGCCGCTTTTGCTCCAGGAGCACCGCCTTCGTGTCCTTTGTCCTTTGGGACTGCGGGGGTGAGAAGCACGAGGGGAAAAGGGCGCGAGTCCCTCGTGAGTCTTGCTGGGGCCCTTGGCAGAAAGGGAGCGGGGTCCGAGCCTGTCGCTGCCCAAACATGCGGCGATCCCCTTCAGATCTTCCCCCAAAGCTCTATGGGGCGAAGATGGAAACGATCAGTAGCCTCGCAAGCAAAATTAGCGAGGAAGGCATCGCGGTGGCTGCATTCACACAACCGGGGTAACCAGGACGTTTGAGCACTACCGTTGCCAGGTTGTGGGCAACTTCTCCCTAGGAGCCCTCTCTCCCTCCCTCCCTCCCTCCCTCCCTCCAGGGCCCCCGGAAGACAACAAGGGAACCGTGCTCTTTTCTCTCTTCTTCACGACCCGAACCTGGTGGATCTTGTAACTTGACAGCTTTAAGACTTGCCTGCTTCAATGCCAGAGTTTCTGAGCCAACATGACTGGAGGAGGAATTCTGGGAGTTGAAGTCCACAAGTCTTAAAGCTGTCAGGTTTGAAGACCCCTGGGGTTTTTTTCCTAAAGGGTTAGGGGTGCGAGGGTCTTGTAACTTGACAGCTTTAAGACTTGCACGCTTCAATGCCAGAGTTTCTGAGCCAACATTTTGGTTGCTAAGCAGGACCATTGTTAAGTGATACTGATATTATAAAACACTTTTAATTAAGCGGGTACCTTGAATAAACATAACTTTGAGTTTCAAATAATACTGATTTCGTTGTTGTCTTAGGTGACATCTGTGAAAAAAATTCAGGTGCTCAGGCATGAAAATGTGCCGCTCAAACACTATACTTTTCCGCTCACACTGAAAAAAAATTAGAGGGAACATTGCCCCCCCCCGTCAAAGGTGTCCCTCTTTACCAATCTGAAAATCTGGTCACCTTACCCAAGGTGGGACTAGAATTCACCGTCTCCTGGTTTCTATTCTGATGCCTTAACCACTGCATCAAGCTAGTCTGCACTATTTGCTTATTGAGTACTTTTTGTGGAAATGGAAAACAGAAGCTGTTTTCAGGAAACAGGGTATGAAAGCATGAAGAGAAGGTGAAGACCTATGCTTCACCCCTCTTGCACTCTCATTCTCCTTTATGGATAGTTCCCAGTCCAATTGAGCAGTTGTACCTTTTGCAGCCTTTTCTTCAGATTTCTCTGTCAACATGTTGACATTAATGGCAGAGGGGTCAGGAAACAGCACATGCCTGAGGCTTACATGAAGAAATCTAGCACAGCAATAACTATGTTGGCTTGAAAGAATGAGAAATGCCAAGCAATCAAAAATGATCTTTTTTTTGCAATGCCCATATACTGTACTTACATGTTTTTTAAAAAGCTTGTGAAACTCAAAGTTTCATCCACCCTGGATTTATTTGAAAGGAACTATTTGGAAATGTTGTACTCCTGAGACCTGTTTACTGTTTTCTGAATTCCGACTTTTCTCTTCTTCTATGTATGTGTGATGAACACAGCAGTGTATGTTGATTTTACTTTCATGAGATATTCACATATTTGTTCACCTGCTCATCCGATGTGAATGCCTATTAATTTTCTAAAGCAATTTGGTTACCAAACTCTGGGCCACAGATTCACCCAACTAAACAACTCAAAAATACTCATTTGTCTGAAGTTCTGTCATAGCTGATGTCCATGGATAAGTGGGAATATAGTAGTCTGGACTGCCTGAGAAATAGAAGGAATAGCACTGGATTGATCCTTCCTTAGCAATAGCAATAGCAGTTAGACTTATATACTGCTTCATAGGGCTTTCAGCCCTCTCAAGGCGGTTTACAGAGTCAGCATATCGCCCCCAAAAATCTGGGTCCTCATTTTACCCACCTCGGAAGGATGGAAGGCTGAGTCAACGGTGAGCCGGTGAGATTTGAACAGCCGAACTGCAGCTAACAGTCAGCTAAAGTAGCCTGCAGTGCTGCACTCTAACCACTACGCCACCTCGGCTCTCTCCTTCCTTCCTTCCTTCCTGCTATCACTTGTGTTTTTCTTTTTCTTTTATGTGCACATTTTGTCCCCCACCTACAGTATGCTACTCTTTTTGCTTTATATGTGACTGAAGTCCCATCAGTGATCTCACCATATAACTGGGCCCACTACTCCACACATGCCTTGTGTGGAGGACCTGATACTCAGCACTTCACTGCCATTTACTTCTGAACCTTAGCTGCACCTTTGGGTACTTTTACTGGGGAGAAAACCTATAGGAGCGCAAAGAAGCTGTCAACATTTTGCCAGATCTGCTCCTTTGTGGGAAGTTATCATCCAGCCCTCTCCCAGAAAAATGAAATATCCTAGGAAATATTGAAAAGGCAGAATATTTCTCTGGATGTGAGGAGAAATTTTGTTTTAAAAGACAAAATAGTTGCCTGTAGCATCCTGCCCATCCCCACTGTTAATGGGCCAGGCTAGCCCACTTTACATAATAAAGACTTCTCCACTGCAGCCCCAGGGGGGGATGGGAGTAAAGGCATGATAATGTTGGAACTTTACTCAACTGACCACAAGGCATCTGAGAACTCATCACAGCCTAGAGAATAAGAGCCGAGGTGGTGCAGTGGTTAAATGCAGCACTGCAGGCTACTTCAGCTGACTGCAGTTCTGCAGTTCGTCTGTTCAAATCTCACCGGCACAGGGTTGACTCAGCCTTCCATCCTTCCGAGGTGGGTAAAATGAGGACCCAGATTGTTGTTGGGGGCAATATGCTGACTCTGTAAACCGCTTAGAGAGGGCTGAAAGCCCTATGAAGCGGTATATAAGTCTAACTGCTATTGCTATTGCTATTGCTATAGTACAGTGTTTTTCAACCACTGTGCCGCGGCACACTAGTGTGCCGTGACATAATGTAAGGTGTGCCGTGGGAAAAATACCCGCCTATAGTCAATATAGGCACAGAGTTACATTTTTTTAACATTTTCTAATGGTGGTGTGCCTCGTGATTTTTTTCATGAAAAAAGTGTGCCTTTGCACAAAAAAGGTTGAAAAACACTGCTATAGTAGTGCATGAGTCTGACAACCAATCAGAATACATTTGTTACACAGGAACAGGAAACAGAGAGGTGGGTCTAAACAGGATATAAAAAGCCTAGCAAGCCCCTCCTTCAGCCCTTCTCTCTTCTTCTCCACCAACATTGAAGCATGTGATCACCTTTTCTGTTCAGGGCTCAAGCCATGTGGCCCTGTCCAACAATAAACCATCTTTCCAAGCAGCCTCCATGTCTCCAGTGTCTTTTTCCCCACTTGGAGCCGAACCCAGAAGGACATTTCTTTCAACACCTTCAAAAGTTAAGGAATGTCTGGCCTGGTTCGTATTTGAAGTAAAAAAGAATATATGGAAACACTGGATTTACATAAAGGTTTGTATTGGTTTTGGCCACCATTTCTGCCTTAGTGTATTGGACTGCCTTCAGGGGTGAGATTTTGCACGGACCAGTTTGGGCGAACTGGTTGTTATGATTTTGCACAGTTCAGAGAACTGATAAAATCGACCACCAGCTAGCCCTGCCACAGCACAGAGAACTAGCATTCAACATGATTGTTGCTCCTCTGTGCTTCCCGGTTTTCAGATGGGCCTTAGAGGGAAGTGGCAGCTCACAGCTGCTAAATTGCACAAGAGACGCTTTCTCTCCCAGCAAGAGTAGCAGTGGAGAGAAGCAGCCGCTGCCCCGGAGAGCAAAGATGGAGCAAAGCAAGTCCCGAAAGGCTGCTTGGTCGACTCTCACAGTGTGGTGGAAGCTGTGCATGCGCAGAAGCCATATGCACACGCATATGTGGAGGCAGCGCGCGTACGTGCACACTCACATTTTTGGCAAACCGGTTATTAAGTGAGTTGAATCCCACCACTGATTGCCTTCCCTAGTTTAGGTGGCCAAGGCTGGGTTTGTGTTATTTGCTTTTCATGTGGAAGAAAATAATTTTATTTTGTGGGTTTTTAAAAAAAATATGAGGGGTCCCTGGTGCTCTCTGAGCTTGTTTGTTTTCTTGCAGATGTTTCCTTACCCTAACATCATTAGTACTAGTACTGTGTTTCCCTCAAAATAAGACAGGGTATAATTTTCTTTTGAACCTCGAAATATGACCCTGGCCTTATTATTGGGGGGGGGGGGGATGACATATTATTTTCTGGGGCAGGCGAGAAGCGAGGCATGCCGCTTACCTTTCCAGCTCTGTCACGTTCCTTGCTATTGTGTCCAGGGAAGCCGCTGGTAAAAAAAACCCACTTCTCATGAGTTCAATCAAACTTCTTGAACTCGTGAGAAAGGGTTTTTTTAAACCAGGGGCTTCCTTGGACACAATAATGAGGAATGCGACGGAGCTGGAAAGGTAAGAGGTGCGTCTTGCGGCCCAACATCTTCCACCCTGCCCCAATGGTAAAGGCAGCCTGCCTGGTTCCCTTCCCTTATAAAAAAAACCTTGCAAGTTGAACTCATGAGGTTTTTTTTTACAAGGGGCTTCCCTTGACAAAACGGCAAGGAACACAGCGGAGCTGTCAGTCTCTGGTAGCACTAGGACACACGACTCGCTTCTTCCCCTCTGCTACCCCTCGCTAAAGGGACGTTGGGGAAGGGAACCAGGCAGGAAATCATTACCATTGGGGATGGGGTGGGAGGTGGCAGGCCAGCAACGCGCCTCGCACCCCATTCCCTCCCACGCAAAAAGAACACCTCCCACCCCACCCCCAATGGTAAAGGCAGCCTGCCTAGTTCCCTTCTCCGCCGTCCCTTTAGCGAGGGGTGGCAGGTTGGGGGTGGTGGAGAAGTGAGACACGTATCCTAGTGCTACCAGAGAATGACAGCTCTGCTGTGTTCCTTGCCGTTTCATCCAGGGAAGCCCCTTGTAAATAACCCTCGCAAGTTGAACTCATGAGGGTTTTTTTTTTACAAGGGGCTTCCCTGGATGAAACGGCAAGGAACTCAACAGAGCTATCAGTTTCCGGTAGCACTAGAACACTGCAGGGAGAGCTGGCCAGGGCATCATGAGGCTGGGGCATGCAATCGGGAAGTGGAACAGCTGCCCGGCAAACCCCCTCTCCAGCTGGGCACAACGCCACTCACTGACCTAGCCATATCCCGAAGGCACCAAGCAATGTGAGCGCCTTTGCCCCCTCCAGTTCCCGCGGCTTGGTGCCTTCAGGATACCACTAGGTTGGTGAGGGGCGCGCTGCCAGTCCAGAGGGGAGTAGTAGTCCAGGGGGCTTATTTTCAGGGGGGCTTATTTTTTTGCCCATCTGAAAAATGTGGCATGGCCTTAGTTTTAGGACATGTATTTTTGGGGAAACACGGTAAGGAGTGCTGATTGTTGTCAGATTATATTCTGGTGATTTGCCTGTGTGGGAGGGGCCAGTGTTATAGATTCTTTGGTTGGGCTGTTTATTGATGGCTCTGGTAATCTCTTGATTGGGGTATTGTTTACAGAGATTTTTGGTCTCAGAGAACACCAAGGACCCCTCATTTGAGCCCTGAGCTACAAATATTCTCCTGGGTTTTTTAAGTATTACACACAATCTGAGGTAGGAAATAGTTAAATTCAGTTCAAACCAAATTTTCACACAAACAGCTGACTGGCATCCCCCACCCCCTTGCCACTTACATGCTAATTATGGATAGACAGAGATTGCCTCCTTCCCATTTTTATGGGCTGCCTAAGAAATGCACAAGTGGAGGAAACATAGGAAAACAGGCCAGAATTGTATGTAGGTAGCCCTCAACTTACAACCATTCATTTAGTGACTGCTTGAAATTATAATGGCACTGAAAAAAAATAGCTTTTGACTTTTTCACACTTATGACCATTGCAACGTCCCTAGGGTCATGTGATTAAAATTGGCAACTGGAATGTATTTATGACCGTTGCAATGCTCCAGGGTCACATGATCTCAACGGGCAAAGTTAATGGGGAAGCCAGATTCACTTAACAACCATGTGACTAACTTAACAACTGCAGTGATTGACTAAATAACTGTGGCAAGAAAGATCGTAAAATTGGGCAAAACTCGCTTAACAACCGTCTTGCCTAGCAATGGAAATTTTGGGCTCAGTTATTCTCATAGTCTGAGGACTATCTGTATAGAAGCTAGCATCAAAAAAAGTAGTTCATGTCCAGGCTGAGTTTTGAAGATAGGCTAGAAAAGGTCACGAGTCCAGAGGAGTTTGATATGAAGTGTAACAGAAGCATAAATAGAGGTCAAGGAGCTCAAATGAAGAAGGAAACAAAAAAGGCAGGGTTTCAAGCACAAGATTTCAATACTATCCTGGTTTCTAGAAGAAGCTTTATGCTAGAAATGGATGAAATCCACCTGAGTGTAACTGGTGCTTATTAATCAACACAGGAACTTAGATCTCATTAAGTCAGTAACTCTTGAATTGTCCTAGGTCCAAATCTAGTTCTCTTTGATTTGGATATTTCAAGGTTTCTTCAAGATTAGAGTCTTGCATTTAGTTAGAACAATTAGTCAGTGGAACAACTTGCCTCTAGAATTTGTGATTGCTCCAACACTGGAAGTTTTTAAGAAGAGATTGGACAACCATTTGTCTGAAATGGTATTGGGTTTCTTGCCTGAGCAGGGGGTTGAGACCAGTGGTGGGGTCCTACCAGTTTGGACTGGTTTAGCCAAACTGGTAGTGGTATGGCGGCCTGAGTCGCTGGAACCGGCAGTGACCCAGGTCTGACACACCCCCGAACCGGTTTCCCGGTGTCTTCTGCCATTGCCAGCATGTTTTTGCACATGCACAGAACAGTTTTCAGTCAACTACGCATGAGCAGCAACGTGCGGCGGGCACGCGAGCAAAGAGAGCAGCACGGGTGCAAAACACCCTCTCAGCAAACCAGTAGTAAACTGGTTAGGAACTCATCACTGTTGGGACCTCCAAGGTCCCTTCCAATCCTATTCTACTCCTATTCCTATTCCATTCTATTCTAAATTCTGAAGAGGTGAAGGGGGTTGATGTTCATTGTAAGATGCAGTGTTTCAAGTGAAATTCTATCCACAGGGCACTCCCTCTTCCTCTGATGAGGACGTCTGGAAGAGACCTGACAGTTTTGGATATGGTAGAATGATTTATCTTTATCAGTGGTGGTCATCTGTGAGCCTCCAGATATTACTGAATTACAGTTCTAGCACTTCTCACCATTGACCAGTCAGGCTAGAAGGTCTTGGGATTGTAGCAAATAAAACAGTAGCTACAGCAGTCATGTGCATGACCTTAATTTTGCAAAGAGCATGGTATTGATTGCTTATGACCAGGAAGCTTGACAGCCGGAGTTATGCTTAGAATAAATCTATAAAACTCTGCCACTGAGCCAAGGTGTACTTGAAATAGAGCTATCTGTTAACTTGGAGGACTGGTGTAGTAATAGAATTCAAAATATGGGAGTTTATCTGTTCTTTTTTATATTTTAAGGAGATCTGACCAGAGAGGAATCAAAGGCTTCTTTCTTTCAGTCCTGAAAACAGAAATTTTCATTCCCTCCTTTCAAGATAGAAAATAATTTGGAGAGAGTAAAGATAGGAGTGGTTGACTTGGCCACCTATCTTGACTAACAGTTTTACTAATAAGCAAGTATGGGCTGACATACAATATTTATTTATTTACATTGTTAGAAATCAACTGCTTCTCATGGGATTGAAAGCATAGTTTTGCAAGTGCTTGTTATAAGGGAAGAAGGAAATTTGACCTCTGATGGGATGGATTCTATGGATGCAGATTCCACAGCCCTGAGGAACACAACAGTTTTTCTACATCATTCTGAAGTGGTTGGAGGCAGAGGGTCCCCATTGCTGAGGTTTTTCAACTTTCTGAAGAACATCTAAGAAATGAAATGCAGCCTTAAGCAGCTGCAAGCCTAAATAAACCCATTTTCCCTTCTTAAATGCTTCAACCTAAAGTGAAAAACAATGCAGGACAATTTTGGGAATTCTAGAGGGTCACCCTCCGAAAGCTGATTTTTTTTTATTCTTGCTTTCCAGGTGATTAATACATGTAACCCTTGATTTACAACCATTTGTTTAACAACAGCTCAAAGATACAATAGCCTTGGAAAAGGTGATTTATGGCCTGTACTTGCACTTACAAATGTCACACCACTCAAAGGGCCATGTGATCACAATTTGGGTGCTTCACAACTGGCTCACATTTATGATGGATTGCAGCTTCCTGTAATCACATGATCACAATTTGCTACCTTTCCTGCTGATTTCCAGCAACAACAAAAAAGCCACCCACGGGGACCCTGGGTGACCAATACAATACAATACAATACAATACAATACAATACAATACAATACAATAGCAGAGTTGGAAGGGACCTTGGAGGTATTCTAGACCAACCCCCTGCCTAGGCAGGAAACCCTATACTATTTCAGACAGGTGGCTATCCAACATCTTCTTAAAGACTTCCAGTGTTGGGGCATTCACAACTTCTGGAGGCAAGTTGTTCCACTGATTAATTGTTCTAACTGACAGGAAATTTCTCTTCAGTTCTAAGTTGCTTCTCTCCTTGATTAGTTTCCACCCATTGCTTCTTGTCCTGCCCTCAGGTGCCTTGGAGAATAGTTTGACTCCCTCTTCTTTGTGGCAACCCTGAAATATTGGAACACTGCTATCATGTCTCCCCTAGTCCTTCTCTGCATTAAACTAGACATACCCAGTTCCTGCAACCGTTCTTCATATGTTTTAGCCTCCAGACCCCTAATCACCTTTGTTGCTCTTCTCTGCACTCTTTCCATGTGATTATTTTAATGCCCATGGTGATCCACTTAATGACTGTCATATAAATTGCAATAAAATTGGGTCTGATTTGATTTACAGCTGCAATTATGGAAATTCCAGTCCAAAATATGGTTGCTGTAATAAATCAACAACTGTTCCTATTTCTAGTGGTTTAGCAATAACAGCAGAAATGAGTTACCGCCTTTCTCTTAAACAAAAAAGGTTTATGTGTTTTTAGGGGAAGATGGGGGAACCGTATATATTTGTGTGACAGATCATTTATGCAGTGGCCCAGATTCCTGGGCTGAAGTGATCTGAAATTCTATGCCCACTTCCCTAACTAGATGAAAATGGTGCAGGTATCATTTAAATAATGCTGAGCTGAGTTTCTTGCATGAGACAAATAACTAATTTAAGGTTGGATTTTAATCAAGACCATCTGCAAAGAAACATTTTAAATCCTATGTTAAAGTACTGGAAATGCCATCCCACCTTTACATTGAACAATATGTAAATTCATATTAATATGGCATACATATTATTGGTATAGACATAACAACACATCTATACACCAGTAAGATTTTAAGAGATAAAGCAGGATTTCTCCCAAACTCAACTCAAAAGGCAGATAAGATCTCTGTATGACTGAGTTGTATGCGTGTGTTGGTTTGGGGGAAATTCCAACTTTAAGTCCCCACTTAACCATGGACTTCATTGTATGACTCTGCACTGATTACTTTTTTTTCAATGTATCTTAGTGAGCTGTTGTGGAGATAAAATGAGGCCATTTGCAAAGAAAATATGTGGGGGATACATGCAAAAGAAAAAAGACTGGGGTATATCTGTAATAACATGTATATTATACTAATAATATACATTTACCAAAAAAAACCATCTACTGAAAGGTCACATTGCTTTTGCAGTACTTTACTGTGAGATTTGAAAATTTTCCTTACCGATTGTCATGATTAAAGTCCTAAAGTTCTAGACTAGTTATTTGTCTCATGCAGGAAAACTCAGCGTTATCTAAATGATTCCTGTAATTTTCATCTGCAGGGCAAATAACATCTTTTGGTTGACAAAAAACACTGTAAGTGTCCTTCACTGCTTTATTCCTGATATCATTGTCCTGTCTCACCCCACACATCATCTTTTTTTAAAGTGTGTGTGTGTGTGCCGGCATGTGTGCATGTGTATTCACATGGACCCAGGAATGAAATTTCAATTGTTTGATGTATGGATGCCATCTGAACTCTTGGCAACTAAACTCATTCATTCATTCATTCATTCATTCATTCATTCAATTTATATGCTGCTCATATATGTAATAACCAGTGAGTGAAAAACTATTACAACAATTCAAAAACAACAAGTTTGCTAACCATCTTACTCCCATGCTTGGGAATGCAATGCATCCAAGTCTGGAAGACTTTCTGAAAAGGTGGCAGCATCCGAGATAATCTAATACTGGATGGTATTCCAAAGGGCAGGTGGTACAACAGAAAAACATGCTTTTTCTGCATCTTGAGAGATGACATACTTACCTTTATATCCTGCTAGATGAAATATTTAGATTGTGAATAGTATTACTGCTAAAAAAAGTTCCTTCTCAGTTTGAGGGGGAAAATGCAGTTATTTTTAGCAATGTGAGTAGCACCGAGTATAGACATTTATTTTGTGATGGGTTTGCCTGCCCAAAATTGTAAATACACCTTTTACAATATGCAGAACTACACATGAATTCCAAGTTCCCAATATTTATGGTATGCCTGCCCGATAGGGATAACTTAATTTGTGCTGACAGGTATTTCTAACTTGTAATTAATCTGGCAGGGTTTTTCAGCTGCCTGTTGCTACTTTACAAAGGTTGATTCACCCAGCTAATAACAAAGGCAGATGTGGCAAATGGCAGTCAAAGAGAAGAAAGACAATTTTTACTCTAAACAACTGACCAAATTTAGGTGCTCTTACTATTGTCAGCCTTTTTGATCTGGGCTCTGAGGTAAACCACATATCTCCTGGTGCTTATAGCTTATCTCCCTCCTTTATTGTAGATAAGAATGAAGCCACACAAACTCATACAACAATTGATTGTCTACTGCTAGTCTTAAAATGGAAGCTCTTAGTAGTTACAGTTGTTTAAACTCAAGTGTTCTTCCTCCTACCATTTCAGATTAATAGAAATTTGGTGTAATACTTGGTGGCCTTGAAACAGAGGGGTCATATGTTAAATGGCCATTTCTGGACTGAAACTCCATCTCCATCTCCATCACAACCTTATGCTTCCTTCGTTATTTTCTTTAATTTCTCCCTCTCTGATTCTGGAACTGTTGTTCTTTCCTCCTGATTTTTGGCAGGTGGAGTAGGTGGCCTCCATCTTTCATTTCCACTTCTTTGTGAGGACCTGTCTCCATCTTAGAAACTCTCCTCTCATTCTTACATTCTCTGTACATCTCATTAGTTTTGCAATTCTCTGTGTTTTGTTTATAATGGGATCTTTATTGTGTGGCCAATCAGGATGTCTGAGATAGTGAGGATATTGTAAAAGTTGAAGCTATAACATTGCTGCCTCCCCAAAACATTCTGTGCCCAAGAAGCCTATCCAATGAACCAGATACTCCCATCCAAACTTCCTTCACCAATAATAAAAACACTTTTCCTTAGATGTGTGCAAGGAGCATGGAGGCATTCCAGGAACTAGAGGGAACAGTGAAATTGGGCCTATTTATATTATGGCTAGATGCTTCAGGCAAAGGATCATAGGGCCAACTTGTTCTGTCACAGAGAATAGTTCACTAAACTTGACATCTTGACAGTTTCTTAGATGGCTGTAAGGAAGAGGAAAATCTTGTAGAAAGCTAGCTATGATCTTCAAAAGCCATGTGGAGAGGACTTACTGACAATTGTGGTCATCAAAATCTTGTAAGAAGACTTTGCACTATCTAGGCCAGTGTTTCTCAACCTTGGCAACTTTAAAATGTGTAGACTTCAACCCTCAGAATTCCAACCAATGATGCTGGCTGGGGAATTCTAGGAGTTGAAGTCTACTCATCTTAAAGTTACCAAGGTTGAGAAACACTGATCTAGGCAATTTTAAAAGAGCTGCTGGATAGCCAGAAGTTCAGAAAAAAATGTGAGTCCTATGGAGGGCCAGGAGGCACTTGGCCTGAGATGTGGGTAGTATTGACTTGAAATGGTTATTATTAAATTGAGGCATGAATTCAGTTAGTCTAGGCAAGCTCTGCCAGGGCTCAGGCTATTAGTCTTTCTAACAGTTTACATAGCAACAAATATGACATTTTGTTCTCTCACGATTTCCCCATATCCACCACTTGTGTCCTTTCCACTACTACAGCTCTCCACCCATCTCTTATGTCATCTCAATAACATTTAATCTAGTTATAATTCCCTGTTTATTGGAATTGAGAAGCAGCCTGGATGCAATTCTGAAAAAAGAAATCAATGAATTATTCATTTAGACTGAATTTGAACTGCCTATTGGGCATAGCTTTAGGTTACCTTAATTTTGGACCTGTTTTCCTGATCAGGATATCCAACCAGAAGTTATTAAAATATTTGCTTGATGGCAAATAGTTCCATGTTTCAATTTTTATGGCCAAATTATATCATTAAAATATTTGAATATATGTATGTATGTATGTATGTGCAGGTCTTGGCGTATTCGGGTCTTTTCCCATGTAAGATTGAGAGTATCTTGGCAACATTTCGACAAGGTCCCACTCGCCATCTTCAGCCTGGTGCCTTTGGCTTCGTGCTTGTGCGAGCAAAGTGTGATCAGAGCTGTCGTCTTTCTATAAATATTGGTGAGGGTGTGTGGAGTGCTGACTTCGTTGCTGTAAGCAGATTGGTTGGCTGTGTTGTAACATCTTGATTAGTTGATGGAGTTGATGTTTGCAGATTAGTCGGCTGTTTCGTAACATCCTGTGTGACTGAGGTATTGGCTGTGTGCCTATTGTTCTTTTGTGTTGTAACGACCTGGGTAATGGGCTGTGTGATGACATCCTGAGCTCTATTTTAGTGATATCATGAGTACTGTGCTGCAACCTCCTTGGGAGGGGGGGTGGTTGGCTGCATTGTAACATCCGGAACCTTTGCGTTGTAACCTCCTGAGTTCTGTGATGTAATGTCCTGAGCAGATGGCTGTGGTGTAACATCCCGGGCTTTGGTTTGGCTCCGAGTTTGCAGTCTGGCCATGTATTCATGGTGTGTGTCAGTTTGCTTTGTGTGGTGGTTGGAGGGGGGTGCAGCAGTTGGTGATGCCACTGTGGTTTGGCTTCTGGGTGGTGGTCTATGGGATGGGTTTGGGTTTGAGTCTGGTGAGGGTGATTGGTGGTTGCGTCCTGTGTTGTTCTGGATTCGGTGTCGGTTTTCGTGCCTGGGACTCGTTTGTTGACTAGGGCTAGTTTCAAGATGTCTTGTAGGCAGGAGGTATCATCCCATTTATTCATGTTGTGGGGGTGTTTCTCTATTTCGATGGCTTCCATAATTATTCTCTTGTTGAAGTGTTCAGTTTTGGAGATTAATTTGGTTCTTTCAAAATAAATTTCATGTCCTATTGCTTTAAGAGGGAGGAAGTTTTTTCTTCTTTTTTGACTACGTTCTTGTGTTCTGCGATGCGTGCATTTATTCTCCTATTAGTTTCCTCTAGCTCACGGGTGTCAAACTTGTGACGTCATGTTGTCGTCACAGAATGTATTGCCACTTTTCTCCCCTTCACTAAACTGGGGTGTGTGTGTGTGTGAGCATGGCCAACATGTGATGGATCCATCCCATGGGCCACGGGTTTAACACCCCTGCTCTAATGTTAAATAAGATTGAGCACAATTTAGTGACCAATTCATCAAAAGCATCTCTACTCCAACATTATCTTATGAAACTGTCCTCTTAAGGAAAGACTCAATGCATGTGATGAGATATCCATCCTGATTCTCTGTCAGTCCAACGCTCCTCAAAGGGTTGTTGTTATGCTGAAAAAAAGAAGAGGAAGAAATGTTAGGTACATTGATCACTTTGCATTATTTCTAGAAGTAATAAAGGCAGGCAAAAAAAAGTCTTTAAAAATTGCAGAAAAGTTCAGCAGAATCAACTGTGCTACACACTGTTTGCTTAGGTATACAATTTCTCAAAGGCCAATCATAGGCTTTGTTTCAATTTGCTAGTTTCTTTTTCCTGGGAATCTCTTTCTTACACAAAGATTAAAAACAACAAAAACAAAAATAAACTTATGTGTCATGGGAATATTGTCTCTACGTGAAGTAAGCCTAGGTTTAGGATTTTCTATGAGATGGCTTTACACTCGATGACGCCTCTTATCTTATGGGATACATTCTTAAAACAAATGTGAGAGATAGGATTCAGTGTTGTAAAATCTGTCCCGATAGCTATCTGAGCATGTAATTACAATAAATAATCCAAATAGTTTTAAGTGCATCTTTGTTGAAACGCCTCAAATGCGCTCTGTTTCCTGGACTCCTGGGATCATTTTTCTCCATTATTTGATTGGTTTAGGATTAGTTTTTCTCACTGGAACTATAACATTAAACACTTGCCACATTCCTATCTCTTAATTCTGGTTATCTTTACTTCTCAAATGGACTAACTGAACGTACATTTTCTTTCTTCTCCTCAGGTACTATAAAAATATTCCTACTGGGTAACCTTGCTTGTCTGGGATAGGGGGCATTTTGTATAAGCAAGGAGTAATTCCTTGGTGTACAAGTTTAATGTGAGATTATGTTTATTTTCCTTTTATGTATGAAATGTCAGGATATACAAAATAGGCTCTACTTAATCCCTACCCTTTCGGAGAGGATTAGACCGAATGTTAGTTTAATATCTGATATATCCTACATATTGACTGGGGGAATGAAAGGCTGAGGGGGAAAAGAATCATGCACTTTATACCAATCTGATGGTTTATGTTAATCAGAAAATAAAATAAATAAATACAACTACTTGGAATTGATGGAATATGGCATCATTGAAGTGTGTGTCTCTGTGTGTACTGAACTCATTCAAATTACGCTTGCTGGTTTTTATTTCTATTTTTTTTATTGCTATCCTTTATCTGGTCAAACTCTAAAACCAGTGGTGGGTTTCCAATTTTTTTTACTACCGGTTCGCTTGTGCACCACGCTTGTTTGTTTGTGTGAGTCCTGGTGGGTGGGCAGAGCCTCCTATAGCCGCTACTACTGGTTCGCCCGATCCGGGCCGAACCAGGAGCAACCCATCTCTGTCTAAAACAATAAGTTTTAACAATGTAAGTCTTAATGGGTATACCTAGTTTAGTGAAAAGAAGGGCTGGGGTGACATGATAGCAGTCTTCCATTACTTGAAGAGCTGCCAGAAGGAAGAGGGGGCCAACTTATTAGCCAAAGCACCTGTAGGCAGCACAAGAAACAATGGATGGAAATTAAACAAGGAGAGAAGCAACCTAGAATAAGGAGAAAAATCCCTGACAGAACAATTAACCAGTGGAAAAAATTGTCTTTGGAAGTTGTGGGTGCCACATCACTAGAGGCTTTTAAGAAGAGAGAGACTAGACAGCCATTATAAGAAATAGTATAGGTATCCTGCAAGAGCGAGGTATTGGACATCCAGCAGGGATGAAATCCAGCAGTTCTGGAGAATCGGTAGCAGAAATTTTGAGTAGTTTGGAGAACAGGCAAATACCACCTCTGGCTGGCCCCAGAGTGGGGTGGGAATAGAGATTTTGCAATATCCTTCCCCCAGGAGTGGGGAGGGTATGGGGATTTTGCAGCATCCTTCCCCTGTCATGCCCACCCAGCCACGCCCACAAAACCGGTAGTAAAAGAAATTGAATTTCATCACTGCCTCCAAGGTTCCTTCCATCTCTTTTACTGTTACCTTGTAAGAAGATGTTTTATATTATTTATGATTATTTTGAATGATATGGTTTGCAGTTAAGATTAATCTTGACTGGCTAACACCAGAGACAATTTCAAGCATATGGCTTCTGCATCAAGTCTTAGGAAGGCGCAATTTGTACCATGATCCTAAATTTAGCTCTTTATGCATTCTCGGTTTGCTTTACTTCCTACCACTTTTACACTGCTCAGAGCTGGTTTTCTGAATGAAGTGACAGAGAAGCTTAATAAATAAATAAAATTATTAGGACCACCTGTTGGCAGTCATCTGCTCCATCTCCTAGTAAAGGGGGATAGAAGTTGTAAATGAGCCAGGCTAATCTTAATCACATACAAGGCCCATGTTATGGACCCTCCTTTTCCAATCATAAATTGTTAAGGGATTCTGAGAGGTCAAACAGTTCAACTCTCAAAAAACACCTCTTGTAGAATTCAAAGTGTGCCATTAAGCCATTACTTATCCATTATTTGTCAAAAGGTTTCACTTCTACACGAGGCCTTTAAATAAAATGAAGCACTTCAGTGAGGCGCTTATCACTTCCTTGCCTTGATGAGAAAATCACATTATCTCTCTGGTGTAAAGTATTTTATCAAGGAAAATTGCAGCTCCTGCTCTCAGGTTTATATTAAAGGCATTCACTTCAGTGAGCCTAAGTGTTTTCAAGAGAACCCATTCTGAAGGCGATCTCCTTACCAATGTATGAGTATAGGTGGCATGGGCATGCAGTGTTCAGCTATTGGCCAGTGACAAACCAAAGCAAGTCATTGGTTAATGGTACATCTCTATAACTGTCTGGTTTGTTCTGCAACCAAATAAGACAGACACCGACTTCAATGGATAATTAGAACTGCAGAAAAAGCAATTACTACCAACCTGCCTTCCATTGAGGACTTGTATACTGTACGAGTCAAAAAGAGAACCATGAAAATATTTACAGACCCCTCGCATCCTGGACGTAAATTGTTTCAACTCCTACCCTCAAAACGACGCTATAGAGCACTGCACACTCCTTACAATTTATATTGATATTGATTGCTTAGTTGTACCCTATGACTATCATCAAGTATTCTACCTTATGATACTTGACGAATGTATCTTGTCTTTTTATGTACACTGAGAGCACATGCACCAAAGACAAATTCCTTTTGTGTCCAATCACACTTGGCCAATAAAGAATTCTATTCTATTCTATTCTATTCTATTCTATTCTATTCTATTCTATTCTATTCTATTGGCTGAAAACAGGAGTTCCCAAAAACTTTGCAACCAGAATGGAGAGGAAGCTCAATTCAGCAACAATGTCAACTGAAGAATGGGAAAATGAAAATTATTATGAATATGAATTCCAAGCTGGGAAAAATTATTAGAGTCACTAGTGCAACTCATTATGCCTAGCTAATAGCTTTTAAAAATTGTATAACAACTGTTCATAATTTTATTATTCCAGTTTGCAGCCTGCTTCATTTTTCTTGTGCAATGAAAAATTAAAAACAATAATTACAACATCATTTTCTTTCGGAGGAGAGGACTGTGGTGACATGTGATGCTTTTTCTGGTAATTTGTTTATTTAACAAGATATGGGTTAAAAGAGGATTACAGAATGAGAACTACGGCTGTAACAATACTGCCAGTTTGACAAAAGCACTCAGAAACTACTGCTCCTTTTCTCCTAAATCTCTTTTGGTTCTTAAAAAAAACAAACCTTGACTTTATGCCAATTTTATGTGGATTACAAAAACAAATTGACGCTTGTTTTCCAAATAATCTTTTCCAAAAAGAACTGGAACTCCTTCTAAGTGACTGATACCAGTTTGCAATAAGTGCAAATCAATTCTAGGTAGAAGTGGAAGAAATGCACGGTTAATATTTTTATTGCCACTGGTGGAATCATGGAAAGATACAAATCAGTTTTGACATGAGCACTTTCCAGGTTCTCCCTCCCTTTTTCAGATTGACCTTAATTATATAGTTCATCCAAGAGATGATTGTTATCCAGGTTTTCAAACGCTGCCAATGTCAAGTCTGTACTCTAGGATACAGGACTCAGACACAATTAATATTGCCTTATGTTAACGAATAGGCAACATGACAAACATACTTAACAATGTGAAATTAATGCTAACTAGTATCACTGTCATTCCAATTTTCTTTCAGATGGATAAGAATGTCATTATCAGTCACTACGAACTAAGCATCTCTTGGTCTGTTAGATAGGAATGGTACCTCGACTGCACCAAGTGTTTTTGAACTGATACAATTCTTCCTTGTGTCTTTACATCCAATTATTTTCTTAACACAAAAAAGGATATCCTTGGAATCGAAATAGCCTAGATTCAAGTCATGCTTTTCTATGAACTTGGTGAATTCCCTCACTAAGCTCATGTGACAGGCTGTCCCTTCCCTCTGATTCATGGGAACAAATTGTTGCGGCCCATCGGCTGCCAGCAGAGCTAGCAGCAAAGATGTGGATGAGATTGAGGGGGACCCTGGGCTGGGTTCGGAGCAGGGGTGGGTTACTGCCAGTTCTAACCTCTTCTATAGAAGAGGTTCCACAAATCTACAGTGCCGTTTAGAACCGGTTCAAGTTCCTTCCCCCCGCCCATCTGCACAACATCAAGATGAAGAGCGAGAGGAGGAATTCTGGGAGTTGAAGTCCACAAGTCTTAAAACTGTCAAGTTTGAACACCCCTGGGAGTTTTTTTTCTAAAAGGTTAGGGGTGCAAGGGTCTTGTAATTTGACAGCTTTAAAACTTGCACACTTCAATGCCAGAGTTCCTGAGCCAACATTTTGGTTGCTAAGCAAGAGCGTTGTTAAGTGAGTTTCACCACATTTTACAAGTCGGCTACGCCCACCCGGTCACATAGCTGGCAAGCCACTCCCACCTGGTCACATGGCTGTCAAGCCACTCCCACCCAGTCACATGGCTGTCAAGCCACTCCCACAAAGCATGCCACACCTACAGAAGAGGTTCTAAAAAATTTTGAAACCCACCACTGGTTCGGAGCCTTTAGAAGGCTCTGATGAGGAAGCAGGACCAGAGGCAGATGCAGAGCCGGGCCTTCCATCCTCCACCAGGTGGAGAGGCAGCTGTCTTCAGGGCCTGAGCTGAGCGAGGGGGGAGAACAGATGGGGCCCATCTCAGATGCGCGTACGCATAGGGAGGAGAGGAGAAGAGAGCAAAGGAAAGCAATAACCAGTTATCAGGGAAAAGAAGACATAGGCGCAGCCCCTCCCTGGCTAGGAAATAAATAGTAGGGGTTTGGGAGTGGCCAGTTGTTGCAGACAACAGTTCGTTTCCAGTGTACATAAATCATGTAAGATTCCTTTGCCAGAACCTGGTTTGTCGGGATCAATTACTCTGTATTTGAAGTGCCAATAAATCTCCTTGCTGAAAAATAATAGGGAATGAATTTGCCTCAGCTGAATAGAGACTATTCTTGCCCTGTTTTTAGATGGGGAAAACTAATGATTTGGTTTAGAAGGCCAAAAGTAATGAGTCACTTGTGACTCATTACTTTTGCTTTTGTTTATTCAATGTGAACAAAGACTGAGGTACATAAAAAGGGGATTGGGTTACTCGTGAGTAAGCGGTTTCTCATTGCTTGTGAAGGCTGGGTCAGAACACAAACAATAATAAAGACTTGCAGTAGAAGCAATAGTTATTCATTCTGGAGTATGCTCAATTACAGTGAACATACACTAGATAAATAAAGTTTGAAAAATCCTAGAAATGGACCAAACCAGAGGTGGGTTTCTGCCGGTTCGGCCCAGATCAGGCAAACCACTTGTGGCGGTTGTGGAAAGCTCCACTCACCTGCCCGGATGCTTCTGCGTGCGAGCGCATGCACAAGCAAACCAGTAGTAAAAAAATGGAAACACACCACTGGACCGAACCATTCCCTTCTCTTGGGTGATAAACCAGTTTCCAAGATAAAGTTATTCATGTGACAATTTATGAAGTGAAACTGAAGGATACGGTGTAGTATTGTCTTTGAAGCATTTACTGCCATAAATCAGGTGGAAGAAGTCTTTATAGATCCACATAAACCTGGGGTGGTGCAAAACTCCTGTGTTGTCAGAAATGGGCTCAAAATCAAGTCCTCATAAATCCAATACATGCTGTGCCAACTTCATGTGCGTAATAGTATAATTCATTCAGTTTGGAATGACCTAGCTCTTTGGCTTATCCTTTTTAAATGCAATACATAACTATATTTTCAAATGACCCCACCTACTATCACCTCTCTCTCTTTTAATTTGAAATCAGGCTTTGGATAAATACTATATCTTGAATAAAAAAGCCTTTGCAATAAAATGAAAATTTCTGGATTCTGTGTTGGACTTAGCAATTCTAGATGTGGCTGTTGGGTGGTGCTGGAAGTGTATTCAGAAACCTTTGTAAACCTTTGTAAAAACCAAATAGTTTTAAGCCTCAGGAATTCTACGAACTTCATTCATAAGAAGATAAGATAGATGATAAGATATAAGATATAAAGCAAGGCAAGGCAAGACAATATAAGATAACTTTTACTGTCACTTTTTTTGTGAACACAATGGCACACATTAAAAATGAAATTCTAATGCCTATGCATCTAATATATATATTAGATTCTCCTTCCCCTTGTAATGAATTAAGATTATAGTACGATATAACAAAGTATAATTAGACAAGCTACCAATCATAGGCAACACTATTTCCACTCTCTGGTCATGTCAAATAATATTTGGTGCTTTTCTACTGCATTTAGCAGTAGAATTTAGCAAATAGGCAAGGAATTCCATGAGCCAATCAGTGTTCTCCTTTCAGCTGACCAATGGAAAACTGCCAAAAAAGGGTCATGCAACCAATATTGTGCCCCAAGCTATTGTGACTCTGCGGCAAAAAAAAAATGTCACCCTCCAATTCCATAATAAATACAGTTAGTCCTTAACTTATGATCACAATTGAACCCAAAATTTCTGAGTGCTAAGTGAAACAATGATTAAGAGAGTTTTGCCTCATTTTATGATCTTTCTTGCTACAGTTGTTAAATTAGTAACACGGTTGCTAACTGAATCTGGCTTTCCCATTGACTTTGCTTGTCAGAAGGTCACAAAAGGTGGTCACATGGCCCTGGGACACTGCAACAGTCATAAATATGAGTCAGTTGCCCAGCTTCTGAATTTTGATCATGCGCTCATAGGGATGCTGCAATGGTCATCAGTAAAAAAAGTCACCTTTTTCAGTTGCTGTTGCAACTTGGAATGGTCATTAAATGAACTACCTACTACATAAATAAATTTTCCAACTGAGCCACTTCCCATATTTTCCAAATATATTACAGGTATGTGCATCTGTCAGGCCATTTTGGGGGGCGGGGGAATACCCTACACAAATCCTATAAAGAGGTAACTGAACTGCAAGGCTGCCACATTACAATTTCTCTGTTGCATTTCTCTTGCTAGGTGAACTGATGAAAAAGTTTGTCTACAGTTTTGTAGTCAAGTAATTTTTTTTCTAATAGTTGTATCCATAGTTGTATGTTGATAGAATAGTTAGAGGAAGGGGAGAGAAGAGAAGTTAGAAGATAAGCTAGCAGCATTATGGTAGTGATGAGATCCTGTTTTATTATCATTTTATTTGCTACTGATGCCAACCCAAGCACTATATCTCCCACAAGTTTTGATATTGCTCATTAAGAAAAGATTTAATTCCTTAGATGGTACCACCTAGCCGTGACCTTTGAAAAACCAAAATTGAAAGAGCATTGACACTTTTGACTGTTGGTGTTGAAGAAAATTCCTAAGAATACTATGGATATCCAAACAAACTAACAAAAAATAACCACCACAAAGGAATAAAAGACCAATTTGCTCAACAAGGAGCATTGGGAAAATAAACTCATGCACACTATAAAAATCGCAGTAGAGGCGGAGAATTCAGTGGACTCAGATCTCACATTTGCTTTGAAACATGGGATGTTTCTTAATAACATCCCATGAAATCGCAGCATTGTTCCCAGTTGTAAAACTAGTGGTGGTTATCACGTCTTTGTGATCTCTTAGAGATTGCAGATAAGATACAAAAAAAAACAACAGATAAAGCACAAGTACTGGATATCAAAACCAACTTCAAACCACTTCCTCAGGTCTTGAAAAGGATGGAAAGGAGATAAGTGTGCTGTGGCAGGTTTTAAATAATTTTCTGCTACTTTGGAGAAAGAAAAAGGAAGAATAACTTGAATATCAGACTCATTACTGATGGTTATTGTAGCCATTTAAGCAGAAATTCAGTTGGGTAATCATATTCTCAAGTGGCTTTGCTAAACATAAGAAAAATCAGACTATCTGACTGTAAACAAAATGTTGCTTTCTTTTGCCTTGCTTTTGCTTCCATTGGGCAATAATAGATGTTTAAACTGTTTATTTTCAAGTTCTGCTGGAGGTAGATTGTATACTTAATCATCTGAAAGAAGTCTCAGTGATTACAAAGTACAGTTGCATATAAAGGTAGATGACGCTGAGCCCAAATGGCCTTTTGAAATACTTTGAAACCAGATAAATTTCTTCAAAAGAAGGTAACTTTTTTAGTAATTTCACTAGTAGCACAGGAGCTGAAGGGAACTAGTGGCAAAAACTCTCCCTTGGAATTTAATGGAAGAGTGGGGAATCAAAGAGACAGTGGCCTGCAAGAACGAGTATAGCCCTCGACTTATAACCACAGTTGGGACTGTAATCTCAGTCACTGAATGAAGCAAGTGTTAAGCAAGATGTCCCCATGACCATTTTGATAAGCCACCGCAATCTCAGCTCTCCTTGAATTAAGCAGATGGAGGAGGTTCTGGTTCAGTTGACCACATGGAGTTGAGAGTGGGAGGTATTTATACCTTCTCTTGGGCCTTGCACTTGAGCTTTCTGTTCCTATGCAAGAACATGTATTCTATTGGCTGTTGTCAGACTCCCATGGGGCCAAGTACAAAATCCTAGCAATTTTTCTGAGCTAAGTTTGGTTGAAGTTTCTGAGGGTGATGCAATGAAGGGGGATTGGGCAATTCCTATTGTGGCTGAGGGCTAATCCTACCTTTGTTGGATCTTGGGTGAGAGTATTTGCTTATGAATAGAGCTATCTCTTAAGTGCGGACATCTGCTGAGGACTATTAAGAAAGGTGGGGGCTGCTTTCCAAGAGTATGTTTCTCCATTTTTCATCCAGGGAAATATGATATTCTGCTTTTTTAATATTTGTCAAAATATTTCATTCTTCTAAGAGAGGGGTGGGTGCTAACTTTCTACAGCAGAAAGCAGCAGCATGCAACCTTCCTTGCCGACCTCCCCACTGATTATTGGGGAAGGTGGCAGAGAAGTTTGCAAATGATAACTACATGATCGCATATACTTGGCAACTGTCATGAGAACAATCAATAAGTCATTAGTCAAGGTCAGGGCTACCTGTAATAAATATGGCTCAAGACTTCTGCAGCATCTCTGGCCAGCCTGGAATAACACTGTACAATTCAATGTTATCAGTATTCCTAATGATATTTCACCCCAAACAGATAGATGATCTCTGCCCATGTTTTCGTAGAAATATTGAAAAATATGGGAAAGAGGATTTATCCCTATAACAGCTCATACTGAAGTAATTATAGTATAGCATCTTCATTGGGGAATAATAAAAATAATGACAGAAACTTAGACAAAACTTCCTACCAAAAGTTTGACAATGGAACTCAGGGAAATTTTAGGTTCTCCTGCACTGGATTTGTTCAAGGAAAGCAATATATGTAATGTAATGTAATGTAATGTAATGTAATGTAATGTAATGTAATGTAATGTAATGTAATGTAATGCAATGCAATGCAATGCAATGCAATGCAATGCAATGCAATGCAATGCTATAATATAATATAATATAATATAATATAATATAATATAATATAATATAATATAATATAATATAATATAATATAATACAATACAATACAATACAATACAATACAATACAATACAATAATAGAGTTGGAAGGGACCTTAGAGGTCTTCTAGTCCAACCCCCTGCCTAGACAGGAAACCCTACACCACTTCAGACAAATGTTTATCCAACATCTTCTTAAAAACATCCAGTTCTGGAGGCAAGTTGTTCCACTGATTAATTGTTCAAATGGTCAGGAAATTTCTCCTCAGTTCTAAGTTGCTTCTCTCCTTGATTAGTTTCCACCCATTGCTTCTTGTTCTACCTTCAGGTGCCTTGGAGAATAGCTTGACTTCCTCTTCTTTGTGGCAACCCCTGAGATATTGGAACACTGCTATCATGTCTCCCCTAGTCCTTCTTTGCATTAAACTAGACATACCCAGTTCCTGCAACCGTTCTTCATATGTTTTAGCCTCCAGTCCCCTAATCATTTTTGTTGCTCTTCTCTGCACTCTTTCTAGAGTCTCCTCATTTTTTCTACATTGTGGCGACAAAAACTGAATGCAGTATTCCAAGTGTGGCCTTACCAAGGCATTATAAAGTATTAACACTTCACGTGATTTTGATTCTATCCCTCTGTTTATGCAGCCTAGAACTGTGTTGGCTTTTTTGGCAGCTGCTGCACACTGCTGGCTCATATTTAAATGGTTGTCCACTAGGACTCCAAGATCCTCTCACTGTTACTACTATTGAGCAAGGTACCACATATACTGTACCTGTGCATTTTGTTTTACTTGCCTAAATGTAGAACCTTACTTTTTCCCCATTGAATTTCATTTCAGTGATTCATCAGAGATGCTTTAATTTAGAATCCTGCACGGAGCAAGCTATGGGTATGAAAACTGAAGTGGCTCTTTCAAGACTTATCATTCTAGTATTCAAAATCACATTTGAGCTGGACTATATGAAAAGGTGCTGGGTCCAGTTTAAAGGTACCCATAACAACCAACATTTATGAGGAAAAAACCTTATATATGTACATAAAGCGGGGCTTGTCTTTCGAAAGAGCAAGTGAGACTTGATTTTTAAAGAGCAAGTGCCCAGTGTGATACAAGGTTCATTAATGACAAGTTAATAACATGGTTTAAAGTTCAGCCATCTACTACGGTTGATTATCCTGATTCCATTTGAGATGGTGGATGAAAGGAGAATAGAATACATGAAGATGTGTAGAGCAAGAATTTGATTGCAGCAAGGCTGTAATAAAGATTGGTGTCCTTCTTAAAAATCTCCACTGTATCTGCTCATAAATTTAAGAATACAAAATAGATGGGCCTTGTCTGCCACAGAAGCAGCCTTAGTATTGGAGCAGATCCAGGCTCTATCCACTGCAGGTCTTTGACTTAGAACAATTTGCATTTATAATGGCCATGGAATAGGTGTTTTACAGACAGCAAAGCAGTCCCTAGGCATCATAAATAGTTGCGCCATCCTGTGGTCACATGACTGTATGCCAGGTATTTGGCAACCAGTCACCTTTATGAGCATGTTCCATGATCATGTGACTGGGATTTGTGATTCCAACCCCCACCCCCAAGTTTCTGGCAAGAAACACCCATTCAAATAAATGGAATCAGACTTACAACCTCCACAACTACATATCCTTAAGGACCACCACAAAAAAGGTTGTAAAATATCACAAGGTTGCCCTCTAGACCTCCAAAACTAAGAAAGACACTTAGTGATTCTTCTAAGCAGGTTCATTCTTGTAGACAGAATCCTCTCTCCTTACAACCATTACAACTTATGACTGGATTTCACATGAGGGATGACATATTATCAATAAATTATATGCACCAGTATTTGACGCTACATACAGTATATATTAAAAGTTTTCTAGCAGGTTTGCAAAGGCCCTCTCCAATGAGTCCCACAATTGATGGAATTGGGAATGTAGAGCAGAAATACCATTGAAGACCAAAGCCCTTGGATAAATATAAAGGAGCAGAAACTTTCAATTAGACATAATCAAATTCAAATTTTATTGAACTTTAAGAATCACACTGCCAGTTTGAATTGGTCTCACAACTGCACCATGGGCGAATGAGTGATACTAGGATTGGTGTTCCATGGTCCTAAAAGAAATCTCAATCAAATCTGTAGTTACTACATTGTGAAGTACCTGTTGTACTTTATAAATGCTTATCAAAGTGGTCCTAACCAATTTCGTTGTAACCAATTTTGTTGTATTTAAGTACAATGACAATAAAGATTATACATACTATAGTATGTTTCATCTTTAAAATAGAGGAATAGCCCTCTATTCTCCTTGTCTGCATCTTTTTTTTTTCTTTTTGGGGCCAAAAGTAAAAATGTCTTCATTAAAGATAATTTTCATTGGGGGTAGTTATAGGATTGCACATGTCAATAAGTAAAAACATACAAGCAGTGATGGGATTCAGCCAGTTCGCACCTATTCGGGAGAACCGGTTGTTAACTTTCTAAGCAGTTCGGAGAACCGGTTGTTGGAAGAAATCTCATTTTGTTTTTTTCCACTTTACAGGGCTAATCCTGTAAGGAAGGCAGGAAGGAAACATTCTGCTGTTGTTTCTAGCCTAATCTTTATTGCCCTGCTTACAGAAACTCCCTTTCCGGTTAACCCTTATGAGGATGGCAGAGAAGATCATCGTGGTTGTTCTTCCCTCTGTCATGGACATATACATCACACGCTGCATCCGTAAAGCCAGAACCATTGTGGCTGACCACACACATACACGCTCTTTACTCTCCTGCCATCTGGAAAAAGGTACAGAAGCATTCAGGCCTGCACAAACAGATTGTGTAACAGTTTCTTTCCACAAGCCATCAGACTCCTCAACACTCTCTAAGTTCTTAAATTTAGAGCTATATGTAGTTCTGTGTGCTGCTCTTTTTCTTTTTTATCTATGTCTGATGTAGCACCTTGGTCCTGGGGAAACGTTTCGTTTCACTGTGTACTGTATTGTATATTGTTGAAATTACAATAAAATCTACCTTCCACCTTCCTTTCCCTATTACATTGTAACAGCTAAGGCGAAGCACCCATCGACGTGAGTGACGTTGAGTTGGCCACATCCACCCAGTCACATGACCACCGAGCCCCACCTACCCAGCTGGTCATTAGGGCAGAAAACCGGTTGTTAAATTATTTGAATCCCACCACAGCATACAAGATGCAAGGACACATGGATAGGATCATAAAATCTGTCTCAGGGGATACCTAATCAGTAACCATCGAATGATGGCTGTTGTGATTGAGAAAAATGTTTCTGAAAGACAAGAGCGTGGTCAGTTATAAATAATGAAAGAACATGAACTATGCTGAAACCAACACACATTCATTTTTTTAATGCTGGTCCTGCTTATTGCACTCCATGCATTGCAGCAAAACATTCAGAGTAAAGGGGAGGATCTCATCTTAATAGTGATGGCACAGAGCTGTTGCAGCTAAATACTGCTGTATTATCGGTCACACTTGCTGATAACTCTGCTTCTGATCTGGAAATCATTCTTATAGGCCTGCTTCCAACTTGCTGGTGGCTCACAAGCGGCAGCCCGACAGCTTGGCTGCTCTGTAATGCCTGCAGATACAATTCCTTCCTGCCCACTTGCTTTTGTGTCAAGAGGGGCACACTTCCTCGCCTCTGTTTCCAGCCCTTTGCACTGCAGCTAGAAGCACTGGTGCCCATTCATATTGGCTACCTCTCTGCCCTGAAGTTGGCAAACTGTGACAGCCGGAACAAAGCAAGGCTCTAAAAAAGGTTTCAGGGGAGAAGGCTTGATATCAAATGATGCAAATGCCAATAAAGCACTATTTGGTGCTTTGTCTGTAGGACCAGAAGATAAAAATGAAGAAGAGATATCAAGGAGCCAAACAGTTACAAAGTCTTTCTTAGCAAAATAATCATATGAGACAGAAAAGAGAGAGAAGTGTAGACTAAACATTATTTTGTGTAGCTTTGCATCTTACGTCCATTAGTTTTCTTCCAGTTGGCTGTAACTCAAAAAAAAAAAAAACCCCACAAAACAATTTCATTTCTATTCAGATTACTCTGGCATCTGCAAGCTGCGGGCAAAAAGATGTCAATTGAAGAATGAATCTGGTTCAAGAGTGGTAGACATTTAATGTCTTTGGCAGTGATGCAAAAAACAAATGCTCATTTCCACTTGACAAGCATAATCAGTGTTCAATTTGTGCTTAAATATACAGCTAGTTCTCATGTCTTAGATTCCTGATGCCAGAAGAACACAGTATTTATACATAACCTTTTAAATATAAGTGTTCCATTTTAATGGAAGACTTATATTTAAATACTTTTTCGTTTTCTGGTATGTTTTCACTCAGTGCTACAATTCCTGGCTTTTCAGTCAGTTACTGTAGTAGGTCATTACTGCCTTGAATTTAAACAGGATATGCAAAGCAGGTTACAAAATTAAGCAAGAAAACAGAAAAATAATATATTTCCCCAATGCATATACTGTATAAATTTATATGTGTTCCATTTCTACTGTGTTCTAGTGTGCATGTGTGTGGGATGGTTGTATGTGTGTATGGGCATGCATGCAGGCGTGCACATGCACCAGTGTGGATTCCTGGTGACTTAACAGGACTAATGCTTGAATTTTTTAAACAAGGTTTATGTAGGTGGTTTGCCGCTGGTTCCTTCATAGGGCTGAGAGAGAGTGACTGGCCCAAGGTCACTCAGCTGTATTTGTGCATAGGGTAGGGTTAGAACTCTTGGTCTCCTGATTTCTAGCCTTGTGCCTTAATATCTACACAAAACCTACACAATTATACCTCTGGATAAATTGTGGGAGATCAAATATATTTCTGTAGAGCTGTAGTCTACCTTTTGCTACATTTCAGACCTGTAAAACCTGTAGGCCTGAAGTTATATATCCATATCAGGTAGGTACAAATTGCTACTTGTCAAATTCATCATAATTTGCCTTGCTAGTGTAATCACATGGGAACAAAAACTCCTGGAAATTGTTAAATTTTTGATATAGGGAGGTACAAAATTGGCTTGCCTTGTTCAAGTCAACAGCTGCATTTTTTATATGATTATTATAGATTACCTAAAAAGTACCAGATTCAAAAGAAAGAAAGAATTTTAATAACAATTTAATTTAATAATAATCTATTGATATAATAAATAATAATACAAATGGAGCTTACATTTTCCAGTGAAAATTAGATTTCTAAGAATTACAAACAAGGAATTGTCTGATCAGTTTCAAGAACAAAAGACTCACAGGAAAATATGGAATTTCTGGAAAGAGATTTTAGCAATAATGAATCAAA
Source organism: Thamnophis sirtalis (assembly GCF_051295495.1). NCBI lineage: Eukaryota > Metazoa > Chordata > Lepidosauria > Squamata > Natricidae > Thamnophis > Thamnophis sirtalis. The sequence goes on from NW_028261387.1 coordinate 31,557,760, forward strand.
TAAATAAAAGAAAATATCCTATCCTATTACAATCTTAATTGTAATAGTAGGACAAAATTGATCTATCTATCATCTATCTATCTATCTATCTATCTATCTATCTATCTATCTATCTATCTATCTATCTATCTATCTATCTATCTATCTATCTATTTATCTAAAGTTTATAGGCTGCCCATCTTACCTCAAGGTAATTCTTCTGGAAATAGTGCTGGGGAAGTAATAAACTTTGGGCAAATATTTACTAATGTAGGGATGTATATTCAGTTACGTCTATATTTACTTTGGTTGTATGGAATCACAACCTTTTCTACTTCTTAGAATGCCTAGGAAGTTAGGATTCCCAGTGGTAGATAATTGTATAAACTGAAAATGCTTTCAGATATTTGTTCCAAATACATGAAAAATTAAAGCCAGTTGCTTGTAAACAAGTTGCTTGTTGCTTGTAGACACCTCCAGTCCCATAATGAGTAAACAAATGCCTCCATAAAACTAATGAGATCTATTAGACATACTTATTTATACATGACCTGGCAAAACCTTGGACCATCCATTGATTAGTTTCTTTGAGACCACGTTATTCATGTCTCTTTTGGTTTCTATGCTCCACATTTCTAAATGTGGTGGGTGTATATGTGTGTGTTGAATCCAGGCCCTTTTGTTTGTGAAAGCAATCGAGCAAAGGCTGATGCTTACTAACTGGCTAAATTAACAAGAAAGGAAACTAAGATAAAGCCTTTGATACAGCAGGAGCCTTAATTCTTAATTAATGAGGTCACCAGAGGTAGTGAAAAGGTTAAGCTTCTAGTCTTAAATTACGTGAGAATAAAACTCTGAGCTCCAAGCTTTCCCTCTATTGCTAATGTTCTTAATTGGAAGGGGTTCTACAAAGGGTACGAAACACACACGAATTCACAGGCTACTGAAATGAGTCCTTTACAGTATTCATGTCCTCTTTCACATGCTGTTACTGTTCCTAACCATCAGGGTAATCCCTTGCATTTACAAGATACAATTGTGTGAACAAAGGAGATAAATGCTGTAGATCAACCTTCCCCAAACAACAGCTTTGGGGACTGAAACAACAGCTATGCAGTCTAGAATTCTGGGAACCACATTGCTGCTTGCTTCTGACAAGCAAAATCAATAGGGAAGACAGCAGAAGGCCCTAATTGAACTGCTGTCATTAGTCAGCATGGTCATGTGAGGTCACACTTCATATGTCAACACTTGCATCGCTTAACAATTGAATTCCCAGACCCAATTACTGTTGTTAGTCAAGGACTCCCTGTTCATTGTTCATATACATTAAAGTTCTCATAAGTTAAGAGCAAAGTTATAGTAACATTAGCAAACCTGTAGTACTTTGGTCACATTCATGACCCTTAATCTGTGTCATACATCATCATATGCTTCTAAAAATCAGTGCAAATGGGATCAATTTATTCAGAAACACCATCATGTTCATTAAGGTGGTGCGGTGGCTCAGCAGTTAAGACTCTAAGCCCAGGTTCAAGAACCGAACACCACATGATAGGGTAAGCTCACATTCTCGCCCCAGCTCATGCCAACCTAGCAGTTCAAAAACATGCAAATGTGAGTAGATAAATAGGTGACACTTCAGTGGGAAGGTAACTGCACTCTGTGATGTCATGCTGGTCATACGACCCCGGAAATGTTTTCGGACAACCCTTCACCTTTTTTTAACCATGTTCATTAATATACTTATTACTGAACCAAAGTGAACCAAAATGCATTTTATCAAAAGTATGTACACTGAATTTGTTCCACAATACAAGTCCATGTGTGCACACATATTCATAGGCACTTAGACTATACACTCCATGAAAAGATGGCAACAAAGTTAGAGCCTCCTGTATTTCTTTGCTGCCATCTAGTGGTCATCTGGATTTGGCAGTCCAAATCTGGTGCCCTAATTTATTATGCAAAGTGCATAATAGAGACAGTGTATTAGAATCATGTAGAGCACAACAAACTGGACTATAACATTTATGTGAATCACATAGTATATATATTCTCTATCTCTATCTCTATCTCTATCTCTATCTCTATCTCTATCTCTATCTCTATCTCTATCTCTATCTATATCTATATCTATATAAGCCAAATACCACTCACATATCACAAAATCTCCAAAACTGCAAAACCTACAAACCTGAAATTCGGCACGTATGTGCCTCTTGGCTTCTAGGTGCTTGCCAAGAAAAGATTTTTCGAAATGACCATCACATCATCAGTATTTCTTATAACTGCCAGTTGCCTTATAGTAATCTTCACTAAATCGGGCGTGGCAGCGTGTGACTCATCCGGCCTCCGGGCTGGGAGTTTAGATATTTTACTCCCCCTCCCCACCTGAAAAGAACTCTGTTTCAACTGCCAGTTGCCTCACATTCCATTACCTCAGTTCAAACTGGCAGATGTTCCACTCCTTCACTTAGGAGCAGTCTGGGGCTACATACATACAAACTTTAAGTGTCAATTTATCAAGCCTGATCACATAGTTTCGTAATGAAGCAAGGGTATCTGGCTAGTATATAAATAAATATGATTTGGTGTAGTGATTAGAGGACTAACAAGGCAAGAAAGCAGATTGTACATTCTTGTCCCACGAAGTCAGCTGGGTGACTCTGGGCAGTCATTCTCTCTCAGCTTACCTTCCTTACAGGATTGTTATTATAAGGGAAAATATGAGGAGGAAGGAATATTGAGCTATTTATAAAAATAATAAAGGCAAGATAAAAAAAGTTTCAAGGGATCTAAAGTAAAACCAGCCAAGCCTCTTGTGTTCAAACAAATTAAACAATTTGCTCTGTATTTAGAATTAATTGTTGGCAAGGGGAGAGGGAGTTACATTCTCACAAAGTATCTTCTGCCAAAAGACTGCCTATGGGGGGAAAAAAGAGCTTACTAGGAAATGTAGAAAGTGCTGAGAATTAGATTTTGTGTCTTGGCAATTCAGTGAAGTGTACCTCTGAGGCTACATTTCTAAGCACAAAGAATGGCTGAAGCTAAAATTAATTTGGGAATTAAAATTATTTACACTGACATCACCAGCATGGTTACCCAAAGAAATAAACATAACTGTTAGGTTCAAAAGAATTATCTGAGTTTTTCAGTTAAGTGGTATTGATATGCCTATCAAAGATTATCTGCATCTTCTTTGTGGGAATGCAAAATCACAAGGTAATGGACATAACATTATAAATCACCTTCTACCCAACCAGCTCTTTCCCTCTTGGACCCTGAGAGTCACATTGATCTACAAGTATCATTGCTGCTGTTAAGAAATTAAATCAGTGATTCTTACAATTGGTCACTGTCAGAGGTGGGTTCCGGCTGCTGCTACTGCCGGTTTGCTCAGGTACGTGCACATCTGCACTTGATGCACACTATGCACACATGCAGAGTACTTTAAAAAATGCTTCTGCGCATGCACAGAAGCAAAAAACAAGCTGAGTTACTACCTACTCGGCCAAACTGGTCCAAACCAGTAGGAACCCCTGGCAGTGACGTACGGTGAGGTTTATGGCTGGTGAGGCACTGACACAGTGGTGGGTTTCAAATTTTTTTTAGACTTGTGGATTTCAACTCCTAGAATTCCACAGCCAGGCATGCTCAGTTCCGATTTAAAGCGACAGCATTTGTTTTTCTCCTTTGTGATAGAAGTTTCCTTCTTTCTTTTTCTTCTCCCTTCACCTCCTTCCTCCCTCTCTCCTTTCCTCCCCCCTCTCTCAAACACACACACACAAAAGTTGGATTGGACTATCTCTCCTACCCCCTTCCCTTTCTCACTCACTCTCTCTCTCTCAAACAAACAAACAAAAAAACAAACACACACAAAGTTGGATTGGAGGGAGAGCACCAGCGAGGAGCCCACAGGAGGAGGCAGGAAGCCAGTCAAAGAGCCATACTGGAGCACACACACTTTCCCCCAGCCCCGGAAGGATCCAGCCCAGCTTCACTGATTACAGGTTTGAAAAGGCAATGTGGCTCTGCCTGCAATCAAACTACACTTGGGGAGGGAGAGCACAAGCGAGCCAGGGTCCTTCCCTCCAGCCTTTGCCCAAAGCCCCACACCAGGAGGATGAAGTTTGAATTCCTCCTCCTCCCTCCGACCCACACGTACCTTTTCCAGCTGCTTCAAAGAGGACTTAAACTCTGCTCTTGCCTCGGGTCCTCTGAAGAAGTCCCGTCCAAACGAGCACCCTCTACTATGAGGCAGGAGAACTGCATGCCTCACCTATGACAGGAATTTTTAGGCTTTTAACCCTTGCTTAACTCTGCTTGAGTGATCATAAAACACCTAAAAGACTAGATGAGGCACGTACTTCTCCTGCCTCATAGTAAAGGGCACTTTTAGAGACTTTTTAAAACAGTTAAGCAGAATCATCCACGGTGAGGCAGCAACTAGCTCAGCCTGACCTCAGCTCTCGCCTTTTTCCTTTTACATTTTTCTTTCTTTTCATGATGACAGGGGTGAGGCTGGGCCTCCCATGCCTCACCTGACTGCACGTCACTGACCTCTGGTCACCCAGGCTTAAAAAATTGACGGTCAAGTCTACCCATACTATACTCTGAAAGTACAGGTAGTCCTTAGCTTATGGCCACAATTGACCCCCAAATTTTTGTTGTTAAGCAAGACAGCTGTTCAGTGAGTTTTGCCCCATTTTACGACTTTTCTTCCACATTTGTTAAGTGAATCTGGTTTCTCCATTGACTTTGCTTGTCTGAACGTTGCAAAAGGGTCTTTTGCACATACCCCAGGGGTCACTGAACTGTCATAAATGTGAGCCAGTTGTCAAGCAGCTGAATGTAAATCACATGATTGTAATGGTCATAAGGGTGAAAAATGGTCACAAGTCACTTTTTTTCCACTGCCGTTGTAACTTCGAATGGTCACTAAGTAAACTGTTGTAAATTGAGGATTAGCTGAATGAGCCAGTTGCCAAGCATCCAAATTTTAATCATGTGACCATGGGGATGCTGCATGATCGTAAGTGTGAAAAATGGTCACAAGCAGGGGTGGGTTCCTGCCAGTTCTAACCTCTTCTATAGAAGAGATTCCACAAATCTACAGTGCTGTTTAGAACCGGTTCCAGCTCCCTCCCCCCGCCCATCCGCACATCATCAAGATGAAGAGCGAGAGGAGGAATTCTGGGAGTTGAAGTCCACAAGTCTTAAAGCTGTCAATTTTGAACACCCCTGGTTTTTTTTCCCCCTAACGGGTTAGGGGTGCAAGGGTCTTGTAACTTGACAGCTTTAAGACTTGCATGCTTCAAATACCAGAGTTTCTGAGCTAACATTTTGGTTGCTAAGCAAGAGCATTTTACAAGTTGGCCATGCCCACCCAGTCACATGGCTGGCAAGCCACTCCCACCCAGTCACATGGTTGCAGTATCCTGGGGTCATGTGATCACCTTTTGGGACCTTCTGACAAGCAAAGTCAGTGGGGAAGTTAGATTTACTTAACAACTGCGTTATTAACTGTAGTGTATTGCTTAACAACTGTGGCAAGAAAGGTCATAAAGTGGGGCCAAATTCACTTAACAATTGTCTTGCTTAGCAACTGAAATTTTGGACTCAATTGTGATCGTTTGTCGAGGACTACCTATAATCATATTAGCTCCTAAAGACTTATTCAGACTGATTTGATCATGAAGATATTGGAATGCAACAGCACAAGCTGTGCACAGAAGAGGCCTGTAAATCAGGAGTGGATAACTGAATCCTGTTGAAAAGCTAGCACACATCTTTGAAGAGAAGAAGGATAAAATCAGATAGAACTTTAATCAACAGTTTTCCCTCTTCTGAATTCACCTTCTCTATCACATATGTTCCCATTCTTGGCAACTTTAAGATGTGTGGACTTTAATTCCCAGAATTCTCCAGCCACAGATGAATTCTGGGATTTGAAGTCCAGATGTCTTAAAGTTGCTAGGATTGGGAACCTCTTGTCTATCATTCTGTAACAATCCCTTTTTCCTCATAGTTCATACTCTCCCTAAGAGCAACTTTCTAGGATCTCAGAGTTCTTCTATAGGCCAACAAATCTGGGCTGAAAAAAATTGGATAACCAATAGATGGAAGCAGTGAGAATTTTCTATGCTTACCCAGATTTTTTGCATCCCAGTTCTGGTAGACATACACTATTCAAACTCCATTTGACAAAATGTTGAAATCTTGATTTATTCTTTTTCATTATTTTTTCATCTCACAAATCCTATCTGTAGCTTGATCAGATTTTGGCATTGCTTCAGTGGCTTATGTAGCTTCAGAAACAAAGTGTAATGTTATTTAAGTTGATAAATGTTATGATATAAATCATAATATAGGAAGCTTCACCCTATGGCCTGTCAGTAATTCACAACTCTCCTAACATTTAACTCCTTATTCAGGATTTTGTTGACTAGGCAGAAAATTCTTTGACATGGCCAGATTAGACTCTTTAAGGCTACAAGAATGAAGCCTTAAACACAACAGGTAGATTTCCCTCCAATCCTTTTGAGTTACCAGATAATGGCCAATGTCCCATTGGGAGGCAGCTATAATACACTAATACACTTATTCCCTCTGCCCTAAGTAATGTGGTACCTGCTGCCAATCTCAACTCTTTCAATGTATGTTCTTCCATGAATGTATTATCTAATATATGCTATTTAATGTCATGTAACTTGTAAGAATGGAACTGAAGAAAACAGAACAGAATACTTTATTGGCCAAGTGTGATTGGACACACAAGGAATTTGTCTCTGGGATTTCCAATACTAAGGGACAATACTTTTTCTGATATTTAATTTCCTCTTTCAGCTAGATGTAAATAAAACAAACAAAATAAAAAGAAATAAATTTCTACAGTATTATTCAGACAGATGTTTTTATTTTTTTAAAATCAGCTAATTTTACAATAATCTGATACCCACATTATATATTATATATTAATACATGTAACATGATTCTCTTCATCTATTTTACATTAGAAATTACTTTTAAAATGACAATTGGGATTAAAATTGGGAGAAGAAAGGAATATTTAACCCTTTTCCTTCAGCAATTTTTCTCTTTGCACCATTCTGAGTGCTGTCAAGTCTGGCTTGTTTTAGCTGATGGTTTTTTCCCATTCCAAAAATATTTTTTAAAATCTGACATTAAACATTTTGTTAAAAAACAACAGCAGGTTGCTTCTGTCCATTAAGATATGAAAATCCTTCTTTTAATTCTATTACACATAATATTTTTCTATCACCTGTTATCTCAACTGATGGATTAACCACCAGCTGAGAAAGAAATTTATCTGTAAATATTCATAAAGCACCAATTAAAGCATATGAATTTTTAAAATAACAGCATTTTTGAATTTAATGCTTATTAAATTAATCTGTTAAGCGGGAGGCATGATTATTAATATTTTTAAATTTTTCCAGGAAGGTTAGGTACAACATCCACATTGAGTTCTATGTACATTCAGTTTTTCTCAAGATAGGATTTTATAGATACACTTCTTAAATTGTTATAATCCATGATACATAATGCATAGCTTACTTTGTTAATTATCAATTTCTGAACCTATACAGTTAACTTTCCTTCCGATTTCTTCCATTTTAACTTTATAGTTGGACAGAAACTGGTTGCTATTAACTGCCAAGGAGCAAACAAACATTTCTTGGCAAACAAATTTCCAGAATTTTCCTGAGGAAAGGTTGGCCATGACAATCCAGAGATTTAACATCAAAGGTTTTTCTCAGCTTTTATCTCACCCAGCACCCATATACTTAAAAGCAGAAATACTGCATCCTCTGCCTTCAAACTTGTCTGTTGTGTTGCTGGAGGCTCACCAATAAATTTGAAGGTGGGAGGTCACTCTCGGACCATCTATTATAGCAAAATAAATAAATAACTGAACTATAAAATCAGATCATTTATTGTCAGAAAACATAACCATGATAAAACATGGCTAATGAAAACAGACAAGTATCTACAAAATTATGCCTCCAGAGCTTCTCTGGAAATCTAAGAAGGAAAAATAAAATGAATTCCTGGCAGCACAGAAGCGGAATTAGTTGCCCCTAGTGGCACTGCTCTTCAAACTTGGAAGCTCTGACAAGGTGATGAATAAATCACATCGTTTTTGTTCTCTTAGGCAAGCCACTGTATGTGTGCATGAGGAGAGAGGTGTGTGTGTGTGTGTGTGTAGGGTTACTTGAATCCAGTTGTCACAAACTTCTTCTTCTAACCTATTTACTCAAACTGCCTTTTCTTCCTTTCCTTCAGCTCAGGCAAACGATTGATAAATCAGAAGCCACAGACAATGTAAAGTAGGATCTGCTTCTACATGTCTTACCTGTCAACGTCTTCTTCAGCTTCAACCACAATAATACACGGGCAAACAATTGATACAAACTCAAGGTAAACCACTCCAAACTCGATTGTAGAAAATACAACTTCAACAACACAGTGGTCAATGCCTGGAATGCTCTATCTGACTCCACTGTAATATCCTCAAACCCCCACAGCTTCAACCTCAAATTGTCTACTGTGGACCTCACCCCATTCCTAAGAGGTCTGTAAAGGGGGCATGCATAAGCACACCAGCGTCACTACCATCCCTGTCTTACTGTCCCCGTTTATCTCTACTTATTTCCTTTGTTTATGTTTATGTTAATACCTATATCTGCCATCTTGTACATGTTTGACAAACTAAAATAAAATAAAATACACAGCAGACAATATGTAAGTCTAGAGAGGGATGGACAACAATTTTATGACCCGTGGATTTCAAATCCCAGAATTCACTTGCTGTCTCAGGAATTCTGAGAGTTGACATCTACAGTAAGGTGACCAAATTTTCAGATTGGTAAAGAGGGACACCTTTGACCGGGGGGGGGGGGGGCTTGATTAAAATTTTTATACGGAGCAACAAAAATTTTCATACAACGCAAAAATAGTATTGTAATGTTTTTTTTATTTCAACATAACTACAATTTACAAATATAAATTGTAACTGTTGCCAAACATCCGAATTTTGATCACGTGACCATGAGGATGCTGCAACGGTCGCTAAGTGTGAAAATGGTCGCTAAGTGTGAAAATGGTCATCAGTCACTTTTTTCAATGTCATTGCAACTTTGGTCACTAAGCCCATTATACCACCTTTCTTGCCACAGTTCTTAAGTGAATAAATGCAGCTGATAAGTTAGTAACATAAGTGAATCTGGTTTCCCCATTTGACTTTGTCAAAAGGTGATTATATGACCCCAGGACACTGAAACCATCATAAATACGAATCTGTTGCCAAACATCAAAATTTTGATCACGTGACCATGAGGATGCTGCAACGATCACTAAGTGTGAAAATGGTCGCTATGTGTGAAAAATGGTCATCAGTCACTTTTTTCAATGCCATTGTAACTTTGGTCACTATACCACCTTTCTTGCCACAGTTCTTAAGTGAATCTTAAGTGAAGATGTTATATCTTAAGTGAATCTTAAGTCTTAAGTGAAGATGTTATACAGTAGAACCTCTGGTCACGAACACTTCTGACCAAAATATTCACATTCTCCCTGCTACTGATTTCCCCTTCTGCACCATTTTTTTTGTAAGCGCCAAATTTCCAAAATTAGGTTTGATTCATGACCAAATCAGTTTGCGACCAAAGTTATGGAACGAATTATGGTTGTGACCAGAGGTTCTACTGTATTCATGCCTTTACATACTCTATATCACCTCAAAATGTTGCACAGCCTTCATAAGTTTCTAATACAGATAAAATTAAATACAACATCAAAACCATAAAAAAGTAAAATTAACCTGGCTGGAAAATCCTATGCCTGTCTTGCTATTATTACTGACACACTTGCTGCAGTATTTGATGGCTAAAAGAAAAAAAATATTGTTAAAGTGTGCATTATGTTCACTCCCATGTCTTGTCTGCTGCGTTGATTTTGAATTTATTAAAAGAGCTTATTTTACATCAAATCCCTCTCATATTATTCTCCTATGTTCAATAAACCCTAAGAGACAGCATACTATACATGAAATTCCTGTAACTGTATATTTAGTAAATTGTGGAGCTGAGTTTATCCAATTAACTCAGTTTTTGGACTTGAGTAATCACATACAATAAAGGAAATAAAACTATTTAGAATGAAGTGTAGTTAGCTATTTGTGATTAAGGGTGTCATGCAGAAACAATTATAGTTTTGATCAGGAAAATACCCTAAAAAAACCCTTTTGTTCTTTCAGGGTTTTTTAAAATGATTTTTCCATGGCACATCATAGTGTTACACATATTGTTTTGAATAAAAAAATAGCAGCTGCACATTTTTAAAAACCTACATTATTTTAAAATGCATTAAAAATAAAAGAAAAAAACCCAGCACACTTACCAGCAGGCAGAAACTCCAAGTCAATCCAAAATGATATAGATGTTAACACAAAGAACTGAGCAAATTGAAACTTTCCCACCATTTTGGAGTCCTCCAACCTCCGTGCCCCACCCCTCCGGAAAATCCAGGAAGTAACACTGGCGACCTCTCTAGACATTTCCTGCAGCTCTATGGTACTAGATCATTTTTTTCTTATAAAATGAGGTAAACGCGACCGGCGCGGGGTGTGTGGTGGTGGGGAGGTCCGTTTTGTTGCTTTAATGTTTTAATATCTTCAATGAAAGTACTGAGACAGAGAGAGAGAGGGAATTTAGACAGGGTGTCTTTTGTCTTGCCCCGGTTAGGATTTCTTAAGCAAATCCACTGGGCTTTCAACATGAAGCCAGAAAATCGGGACTTTTTTAAAAGGTGGAGGGACGCGGGAAAAATTGTTATAAAGCGTGCTTGTCACGCTGAAATCGGTACGTCTGGTCACCCTAATCTACAGGTTGTAAAGTTGCCATGCCCCTGCTTCAGAGCTTATATAGGAGACTCCCAAAACCATCAGTTTTTCTCATGCCACTGAAAAGATAGTTCCATATGTTTTGGGGTATAACAGCAGGATGCTATTGTGGCTTCTCTGTCTCAAACATCAGCAAACTCAAAAACTTTTTCCAACTGACCTGAATGCAATTATATGAAATGTCTGGAATCTCACAACCACTGTATGTATGAAAAATGTGGGCCAAACGGATTTTCATTGCAGTTGGAGGCTGATGTTGGCATCTCTTCTTTAACCCCAAATTCAGCCTCAGCTCAGCAAGTGTTTTACAAATTATGCTAGGTTTAGAGCATAATGTGATACATTTCACCATTTTTCTAAAAACACAAGCAACAAGTTTTCAAACAGTTTTAAACTCTCACCGGGAAATATTTTGGGGGCTCAGCAATATTATTTGTTGGGCTTAAAGTAAATAAATAATTCCGGAGATGCATTTCGAATTTCATACATACTCAGTCGGAAGGCAGTCTTCCAGTCTTCAAATAAATGCAGCCTTTTTATTTACAATAGCATTGTATGCATGCTTACAAGTTCTTTTTTATTTTATTTTATGGTTTTAATTTTCAGAATAAAGAATGGGGAAAAAATAAAAAAAATAAAACCAAAGTACATAGTAGTAGTACACAGAGACAGAAAGAAAGAGAGAAACAATTCACAATGTAAAGTTTAACCACAGGACAATACTGTATTGATACATTTTTTCATTGTGTCAATAGAGACTCAATTCATAAGTAGACAAATATGTGCAATCAGTCCAAGACTGTAAATTCAGAGTTATGCTTCTTTTCATATATCAAATAACTTTTGCTGGATGCTTGAAACATCATAATTGTTGTGGCCCGCCAGCAGCCAGTGGAGCAGGCAGCAGATTCGGACAGTGAGGAGGTTGGGTGGGGGGGACATGGGCCAGTCCTGGAGTCTGGGGAAGGCTCTGATGAGGGCTCTGTGTTGGAGGCAGAGAGGGAGCCAGAGCCGCATGTCAGTTATTAGCTGCCTTCAGAATCAGACATCAGTGAGGCAGACGAACAACTGGAGCCTGTTCCCAGTGTGCGCATGCACAGGGTTGCCAGATGAGGGGAACAGCTAAAGAACAGGAGTTGACTTGGGAGTAAGGCCACAGGTAGACAATGAATGGCCCCTTCCATTGGTTGGTAATGAAAACAGTTGCATGAATGAGTATGTGTGCCACAACTCTTTCCTGCTGTATTATCTCTGGACTTTTTCTGGCACAATTTAGTTGCTGAAATGTTGTTGTCAGATTGAATTTGTAAATTCAGTTTATTCTAGGCTAAAATTAAAACAATTTTAGAGAAAGTCAGCAGAGTAAGGCTTCTGGTCCAATTTTGTTCAGCTTTTAGGGGGAAAAAACAGAGTCCTGAGACCTTTTGCATAATTTCTTCACTTTCCAACATCGTGATGTGTTAGGAAGAATAATGAAGGAAGGAAGCTCTGCAGATCTCAGAATTCTTTTCAGCCTGTTTCTTTTCAGCAGTGGCTATAGAAGCATCTGCGTTTTCCTCTGTGAATTAAAAAAATGTGTGCACGTGCATGCATGCGCATAGGCGCACATTCTGTCAAGAGATTAATTAGGATTGGCATATATATGCCATCTCTTTTTGTGTTTCAGATGGGGTTTGGGTATGTTATGTGTTCAAGAGTCTTGAACACTGATGCATGTCACTTGGGACTATTTGCATGTGCTTCTCTCCTAACTTCCTATTACATATAGAAATACACTTGTTTCATATATATGTGGCACCAGGAAAGCCGAGGTTGCTGCATACACTTAGTTCTAGGCCATGTGACCAGGAGCGAGGAGGGAGGATAAGCAATATTGCAATATTGCAAGCCACTGCCCAGTTGCTTCTCCCAAAGTACAGTCTTTGACGTATGACCACAATTGAGCCCAAAATATCTGTTGCTAAGCAACGCAGTTTTTAAGTGAGTTTCACCCCATTTTACAACCTTTCTTGCTTCTCAGTTGTTAGGTGAATCACTGAAGTTGTTAAGTTAGTAGCATGGTTGTTGTGAATTTGGCTTTCCCATTGACATTGCTTCTCAGAAGGTCACAAAATCATGAATACATGCCAAGCGTCCACATTTTGACCACATGACCATGGGGATACTTCAATGGTTGTAAGTATGAGGAAAAGTCACCACTTTTTTCAATGCTGTTGTAACTCCGAACAATCACTAAACAAACAGTTGTAGGTCGAGGACTACCTGTATCAGCAGACTTTATTCCCACATTTTTTTGCTCTCCATAGTCTCCAGCCAGATCTGATCCATGTTTCAACTTCATCTTTGCTGGCTTTTCCAACCAAAGCAAAGGAGGCCCTGTTCTGTTCAGTTGTTGGAAGATTATCTTGCTGGTGGATTGAGAAACAGATTCTCTTTTGGTATATATTTCCTTCCCCCTCCCTTTATTCTATTTGGCTGGAAAGACTATAGGAGCAATATTTATCCAATATTAATAGTGGAAAGAAAATCAAAGCAGTGAGCTTTTAGCAGAATTGCAATCTCGTAACAATGAATAATAAATCCAGCAAGGAAGAAAACCTTCCCAGTTAACAGCTTTACTACAGAATGTTTTAACATAAAGATGGGAGCTGCCAAATAATGTGGCATTTGATTATGAATTTATCTGGTCTGGCTGACTTTATTTATTAACATAATTCCTACAATAGACCATAAATTGAGCAAAAACATATCACAGTATCTCACTGTAAAGAAGAGGAAAATATTCATCAAACAGAATGGATCGTCATTGCATTTTGCAAGCCATTTACTCAAGTGCCCTGTATTTATTATCTGATACAGGGCACTGACATTTATTAGTAAAAATGACATTTATTTCACATCACATTGAGGCCAGCCACCCTATTAATCATGCAGTTAGGTTCATAAGAAAGGGCCCTTATCTACTAAGGCTGGAGACAGACCCTTGAAAATGGCAAAGGCTACAGTACTTTTACTAATAATATCCTGCATTGTTCCCACCTGAATAAGCTGTAATATAGGAATCTGAATATGTGCAGCTGGGGTGTCCATTTGAGGAACAGCTATTCCTACAAGTGGAGGGAGTTTTCTCTCCTTACAGCAAAAGGAAGGAAGGAAGGAGGGAGGGAGGGAGGGAGGGAGGGAGGAAGGAAGGAAGGAAGGAAGGAAGGAAGGAAGGAAGGAAGGAAGGAAAAATATTTTTCCCATAAGCATAATTTAATTTCTTGCCTGCAACATGCGTCAGATTTGGAGGTCATAGCCAAGTCCAGATAGACATTATTTTACACAGATAAAAATGCAAATGGGACGAGAAGCACAATTCAGAGACACATGAAGATAAGAACATATATATTCTTATGTATATATATTTGTCCTTTAGAAAACATTTTAAAGTAGCAGGCTGATAAGTGTTACCTGAATTGTTATTAAAATAATAAAATAAAGAAGTAAATTATATTGCTTGGCATATTAGGCCTAGTGAGAAACTGGAATTTCATGAAAATAAAAGCAAATAGGTTTGTTCCATGGCTTGTCTACATATGGTAGATTTTAAATTTTTCCTGATCCTATGATACTCTTAGTTCAGAGTAGATTCTATTCACTCAGCGAGACTTATTTTTGATTAAACATCTATTAGTTTGCATTGTCATCTTCTCACTCTACCACCTCCACCCCAAATGATGGATACAACATGCCTCTAAGGAGAGCATGTGTGTTCAAAACATGAGCAAAATTAAATATTTCCATAATTATATCATAACTTTTATCCATCAAGTGGGGAAAATGCATATTTCTTATCAGAAATAAAATTAGTTTCCTAGACATGTCCACACTATATAAGGTGACCAGACGTCCTGCATTTGGCGGGACAGGCACGCTTCTTCATAATTTTTCCTGTGTCCCGGGCCGTTGTCAAAAGATCTCGCTTTAATTTTGGTGCCTTCTTTGATCCCTCGCTCCCCCGCCCATCGGCTGCCTCTCGCAACACTGCGCAGCACTTTTCAACTCCCGCGCAGCCGCAGTGATTTGTTTTGATGAGCACGGGGCGACTGGACTGACGGTAAGCCCCCGCCACCACCGGACTAACTGCTGCTGCCTCCTCCTCCTCTAACAGCACCACCGGATTTGCTGCCCGGCGCTGCAGCTGAGGTGAAGCCGGCAAAGCTCCCACCGTGCTTTTGAGGAGCCTTGAGGCCACGGGAGCCAGTAGGAAGGCAGCGGAGGGGCGGGAGCAGGAAAAAAGGCCCGATGGCTCCTCAAAAGCACGGTGGCGGCGGAGGGGGCAGGGCAGGGGTAACGGGGTGCCCAGCTCAGGTGCTCCGAGCAGAGGGGGAGCCGCCCCCTCTGCCAGTGACGTCCAGGGAGGCTCAGCTGATCTGAGTAGGCAGGACAGGGGTAACGCGTTGCCCAGCTCAGGTGCTCCGAGCAGAGGGGGAGCGCTGAGATGTTAAGCTTTGCTGCCCAGTGCTGGCAGAGGGGGCGGCTCCCCCTCTGCTCGGAGCACCTGAGCTGGGCACCGCGTTACCCCTGCCCTGCCTACTCAGACCAGCTGAGCCTCCCTGGACGTTGCAGCAGCAGCAGCCCCAAGTGCGCCGATCTCGGCGTTTTTCGCATCGGGGTGTGCTGCTAGAAGAGGGAGTGAGTGAAGACCTTTTCTAGCCGGCACAAAGGACTTCCCCAGACTTGCTTTGCAGCAATCCAGACTCCCTCCCTCCCTCTTGCAGCCCACCCCATTTGCGCCGGTTAGAAAAGGTCTTCACTCACTCCCTCTTCTAGCAGCACACACCGGCGCAAATGGGGTGGGCTGCAAGAGGGAGGGAGTGAGTCTGGATTGCTGCAAAGCAAGTCTGGGGAAGTCCTTTGCGCTGGTTAGAAAAGGTCTTCACTCACTCCCTCTTCTAGCAGCATGCCCCGATGCGAAAAACGCCGAGATCGGCGCACTTGGGGCTGCTGCTGCTGCGACGTCCAGGGAGGCTCAGCTGGTCTGAGTAACGCAAGGGATCGCCCTCATGTTACTAGTCTTCCCAGATGGGCTCTTTTATTCAGCCTGTAATTAAGGTTCTTTGTTATGTCTTAGTCTTAGAAGATCTCCTGGTTAAAAAGAAGGAAGAGGCTCCCCTGGTCCGGAGCCCATCTGCATGTTGGGAAGGAGGGAGAGACACACAGAAAGACAGACAGAGACACAGAGAGAGAGACACACACAGAGTGTGATTAAGTGATTAAGTGAGTGAGTGAGTGACAGAAGAAGGGAGGGGAGAGAGATTGAGAGATAGAGAGGGAGGGAGGGAGAGAGACAGAGAGAGACACACACAGAGTGAGTGATTAAGTGAGTGAGTGAGTGAGAGACAGACACATACACATATACACACAGAGTGACAGAGAGAGAGGAAGGGAGGGGAGAGAGATAGGGAGAGACGGAGGGAGAGAGCTTTCAATTTGTAGGGATGTAACCTGGCTGTTTTTGCCTGCTCTCAAAAAGATGAGCAGGTTTGAACCTGGCTAATAATTGGAGGGGAATCCACCTGGGAATTTCAGTACTGTATATTTAATAGGAAAATATTAAAAATTGTCCAAAAGCAACAATGACAATTTCCATACTACTGCTAAGAAAATTACGACACATCAATAAAATTATAGGAGCTGAGTTTAACTCAAGAGAAACTTTTCTAAAGGTAGACAGTTATATAACAATTCCACAATTCTGAAAGAACAAGCTTGTTCTATATGAAATTTAATGCTACAGCAGAATGAAGTAACACTGAAGATAAGTGCAGGTAGTTCTCAATGCACGACCACAATTGAGTCCAAAATTTATGTTGTTAAGTGAGAAATGTATTGAGTTTTGCCCCATTTTACAATTTTTCTTGCCACATTTGTTAAGTGAAAAAAAAAATTTTTGAATCCCCCCCCCCCCAGTCAAAGGTGTCTCTCTTTACCAATCTAAAATCTGGTCACCTTAACACTATAGCTTGTTGTTAATTGCGAAGTGGTGTCCGACCCATCGCAACCTCTTGGACAACGTTCTTCCAGGCCTTCCTGTCCTCTACCATCCTTTGGAGTTCATTTAAGCTCACACCTACTGCTTCAGTGATTCCATCCAGCTACCTCATTCTCTGTTGTTCCCTTCTTCTTTTGCCCTCAATCTTTCCCAGCATCAGGCTCTTCTCCAGTGAGTCCTTCCTTCTCATTAGGTGGCCAAAGTATTTGAATTTCATCTTCAGGATCTGGCCTTCTAAAGAACAGTCAGGGTTGATCTCCTCTAGGACTGACTTGTTTGATCGCCTTGCAGTCCAAGGGACTTGCAGGAGTCTTCTCCAGCACTATATTTCAAAGGCCTCAATTCTTTGGGGCTCAGACTTTCTTATGGTCCAACTTTCACAGCCATACATTGCAACTGGAAAAACCATAACCTTGATTATACACACTTTTGTCGGCAGCATGATGTCTCTGCTTTTTAGCATGCTGTCTAGATTTGCCATAGCTTTTCTCCCCAGGAGCAAGTGTCTTTTAATTTCTTGGCTGTAGTCCCCACCTGTGGTGATCTTGGAGCCCAGGAAAATAAAATCTGTCACTACCTCCATTCCCCCCCCCCCCCCACATCTATTTGCCAAGAATTGAGAGGGCCGGGTGCCATAATCGTAGTTTTCTTAATGTTGAGTTTCAGGCCAACTTTTGCATTCTCCTTCTTCACCCACATAAAGAGGCTCTTTAGTTCCTCTTCACTTTCTACCATTAGAGTGGTATCATCTGCATATCTGAGGTTTTTGATATTTCTTCTGGCAATCTTAATTCCAATTTGTGATTCATCTAGCCCCACATTTCTCATGATGTGCTCTGCAGGTGGCTAGTTGGTAGTAATGTGTGGTCTATTTTCTCTTTAGTGGCCCTGTGTGTGCAAAGGTTTTGTGGTGGGCTTCAGTCACATTTGTTAAAAACATCACTTTTTATTTTGGCCTTTCCCAGCCAATATCTTCTGAAATATTTTTATGAATTGTTTTTATTGTGCTTTGAACATTGTTTTATGGCTTTTATTTAGTATTTTTCCTATGCCTTTGTAATTGTAAGCTATCTCAGGATGGAAGGAGAGGTAGGAAGGATACAATTTGCAGGGAAATGTCTGGTCTAATGGGGTAACATGTGCCAGGTTTTAGACAGAGAGATCCACTGGATTTTGTTCAAAATCAAACTTTTAGATTCAGTGTACTTTTAAGGTGGATTTGCATAGCTCATTAGATTATCTGACCATAATGCATAGAATAGGTGCAAACTGTTACTTGAGAAGGTTCCTATGCACCAGTGGTGGGTTCCGGATCCCATTGCAACTGGTACAGTTGCAACGGGGCCCGGCGTCCACCACATGAACATGTGCAGTGTGCGCGCACACATGCATAGAGCGTGCATGCATCCTTACCTTTTGCAATGCCTCCGTGAGCCTCCACGATGCTCCAGCTGCTCGGAGCATCGCGCAAGCGTCGTGCGCTCCGTGCATGGAAGCGCCGAAGAGCTCAAATACAGGTAAGGAGCAATAGGTTTGAACAATAAAACTGTAAATTTGAATCTTTCACATTTGGACCTGGTTCTTTGCACCTGACATGTATACTGGGGTGGAGGGTGGGGACTGAAGATTGCCAGAATGATAAATTCAGGGCTTTATCCTATTATTTTTATAGTATATTGGTGAAGGATAAAAGATGATGTACTTTTCTCTTACTATGTTTCTGTGGGCAATTTCTAAGTCTGTAACATCAACCTGCCCTAGTAAATCATCACTAAAACTTTGAGCGTAGGTTTGCATTGTTTTTTGTATACCCATATAGTTTGACAGATTTTGTAGATAGATTTTATAGATATTTTCAGGTTTTTGTTTAGACAGATAGTTTGCAATTTTGAGAATGGGATTTGTTCTCCCTGATCTCCTGCTTTGATTAGAGTTTTTTTGTTTTGTTTGTCTTGTTGCATAACTATTTTTTCTTGCTGTCTCACCCACTGTTACAATAATACTTTCTGCCATGATAAACTCTACCTGCTTGTGTTTCTATTGCTTTCGGTATTTCAGAATACATAGCCTTGTTGGTTTTTACATTCAGGAACAGGAAGAGAGGCAAGTGGAGATTTTTATTTGATTCGGTATCTCCGGAATCTTTCCAAATAGGTCTAATGTAAAACTGAATTTGCTCATTTTGTCAATAACTGTAAAGTGAATAAACAAAATAAATTTGGATTTTAAAAAAGTTTTTGCAGGCCCACAGAATAAAGGGAGAAAAATCTTAGTGCATTTTTGATGGAATAATAATCAGATTTCAGTTAAGAAGACTCTTGCAATGTAATTCTGAAATGCATGGTACTAACAAAAAAACAACAGCATAACATAGGGGCAGGTTTAAGAAAGCAATATGGAAGATCTGTGAGTAATATATTAATTGACGTAGCAAAATGGAAGATCTGTGACTAACATATTCATTTTTATATTTCCTCTATCTTACATGGAATTCAGTGAATACATATGAAGTTGGCACAACTGGCCCAGTTATTTAAGAATCATAAAGCTGAGCAGAGTTCTATATTTACACAGGATGTTTTAACCAAAAGGATCTTTCTATCTCTACTGAAGGGGGGCAAATGACACTGTGGGTGTTTTCCAGTAGTGTATACTCAAAAAGATTCTGGCACAGATCTTTTCTGAATGGCTTGCTATAGGTTGAAAACTGTTTCTATAATGAAAGTTAAATGCTACATTTTTTTTTAAAAAAATCATGCAATAACCTCCCTGTGCAGATCAGACCAACTCTGCCTCTGTTGAGGTTGCAATGTTGGTCTTTTTTAAATGTATTATTGAAGTGTTGCATTTTTATCTTTTACATTGGGTATGTTTTTAATTGGATCTTTGGTACATAAGCTATTGATTATAACATAATTTTGATTGCTGCAAAATAGAAATATAATATAGATGGATAAATAAATAAAGTAATTTTTCTACTCAAATTATTAATTCAAATTCACATTTAATAAACTATTCAGCAGAAGTTGGGAGGGCAAACAATAATTTAGGGATTTTTAAAAAATATAATAGGTACCAATAGGTTGCCTTAAATAGAAAATAGATTTTTGAAATGCCATCCTCTTCCCTTATCAAAATAAATATTTTCCCTACATATTCATACAGTTGAGAAATAGTTTTGATGTCACTCTTCAGAATATTGTTTCCTTTTTCAGAGATCTTGGATGGAAACATTAAAAATCAAGGTCCTTGTTCAGTTACTAGTATTTTGGGTTCAGTTCCACTATTTAATGACAGACTCATTCTCATTCCACTTGACTGTTGGTATTGCAGTGCTTTCATTGACGTTAAAGCCATTAATCTGGTTATGAAGGAAATGTGGTTCTTTCCCATCATTCCAGCAAGATCAGGAAAAAAGACTGTCATACCTAAAAATTGAGGTCCCGATAAACCATTAGCAAAAATGAAAGAACAAAATAGGGGAGAAAAGTGTTGTATACATTTAAATGCAAATATTTACCCTTGAATTTCAGAAACATTAACACTGCATGCTTTGAAATGTGATAAATGTGATAACAGTTATACCATTCCCATTTCTAAAGGCTTCTGATCTTAGATATGCAAAAGCAAAATCTGTAACATATAAATTTACATGGTCCAAAAGATAATTAAACATGTGAAAAACTGAAACCACATTCACCCCCAAAGGTACATGCCAACCTATTTATTGTATCTATTCTATTTTAGATTTTGTTTTTCTATCTATATCTGAGGTAGGTAGGTTATCTAAACATGCCCTTTATTCTATTTCTTGCAGGACACAAGTTTAAGATAATGACTACTTAAGGCAAACATTAATTTGTAGAAAGATGTGGTGTAAAGGAATATTAATACACCATGATATTGATGTTACAGTTAAACCCGCATTTAAAGCTAACAACAATTCATTCCTGGTTCATTTATATTCCAAGATGCCTAAGACAGCTTAATAGGGCTTGAATGGCAACGTTATATGAAAGATTGCTTATACAGGGGCTCTAGACAGAGAGGATGACCAGATGAAATTTCCTTGGATGCATTTGTACTTTACTTAATTGGGATCTTTTAGATTAAAATTCTACCAAGTACTTTAGGTTTTTCACCTTTAGAGGTTGTGCGCTGAGCACAGCATTCAAATTAATTTATTTATTTTATATATTCATTAAATATTTGTGCTGCCCATGTCCCTTACAAGGTGATTCTCTAGCTAAGTCTATGCAAGAAGAAACTCACATAATTTCAATTATAATTAATTTTGTTAATTGCTAATGCTGCAGTCTTGCTTTATAATACTAAAAGCAAAGCAAATTACAAGCATGGAATGCTAATATAGCTTTTCCACAACTTGGTCCTTTCCAGTTATGGTAGATTACAATTTCCATAATTCCCAATAATCATATTCTAAGAAGTTTTGGAATTATGAAGTTTTTAGGCTAGCACAAAAATAGCTGACTGCTGAAAAAGAGCATGCCTGCAGAGCTGTTCATACGAAGGAACCCTGAAGATTGCAACTATATTACTTCTCATCCCTTTCCCTATCCTCCATTGATGGTGGGAATTCTCATAGCTATTAGCATGCAGAGGACTATTACAAGAATGCATTATAAAATCAGTGTCAAGTGAAGTGCTACTTCTAGCAATAAAATGCTCTTTACCTCAGGCATTCATGTAGAGTCAATCACTATGTCAAAGGGGCTCTAAAATTAAAGGTTTCATATCCAAGTTGCAATCTGTATCTATTTACAATATTTCATATGAGCCATTAATAACAACTGGGTTTTTTTTGTTTTGTTTTTTCATTCTCACTCCCTCAAGATTCCTGGAAATTGTCAGTACTGAATGCAAGCTGGTTCTGTATCTATTAAGATAGATGCGCAATTCAAAGTCCTCTGTCACAGCAGCTGGCAAACTGATATTTTTCCTCATATTTATTTTTAAAGTTTAAAATGGAATTCCAAAATATGGCCATATTTGGAAATGGGGCCTCTAGGGCACTTCCCGGCTGGTGTTTTTAACTCTTTTAGGATTATGATTGCTCTCATGGCATTGTTTGTTTTCTGTGGCTGAGGTAATTCATACCAGATTCTGCTCTGGGTTATTTTAATCTCTGGAAAGCTGTTACCTTCTTTCTGAAGACTTTTTGGGTAGTCTGTTTCCTTTGGTAGGAACTCTTGCCTCACACTTTCCTTTGCCTTCTCCCAGGGATCATCTGGAATGTGAATATACATTGGCTTATGGTGTTCCCTGTGCGTGATCTGTGTTTTGTGTTTTGAGATCAGCAGAATGAGAACAAACACAGACCAGATTCAAACCACTTTCTGTGTACCTGGAAAGTAGAAATGTAGATGGAAAGTAAATGGTCTACATTCACATCCCCATTAAAGCCTTAATATTCACTGTGTGGCATGGTAGTTTTGAAAACAAGATACAGCTCGTCCCAGATGACTTGCTGCAGCCGACTTGCCCCGGCCAAGTGGCCCTGGCCAACTTACCACGGGGCAACTCACTGTGGGACAATTCAACATGGGATAACTCAAGAGAGCTACACGTGGATTGCAACAGAACTTGTCGTGCTTTAGGTTTGAATCTTTTCAACTTAGAAGTCCTCAAGGCTGGAGTCAAGCTTCAGTTCTATTTGTCCCTCTCTTGAATTATCCCGCGTTGAATTGTTCCACAGCAACCTGTCAGCTATGGTGAATTGTCCCATTCCATTTTAGATAAGGGTGTACAAAGTTGTAATGATAATTAATCAGTTATTAAGTACTATATTTTTTTTAATGGAAATGGTAGGGGCAGAAGACATCATATTCCTCCAGCAGTGAGCAGAAATAACAATAGAAATGGCTACCGATGTGCTAAGCGATGCTGAGAGAAGAAAGTGGAAGAGACTGATTGATGGTGAATAGTTTGTGCAGCATGTCACTAATGACTGCATCATCCAGGACAGCGTTGTCACAATATTTCACCTTGTCTTTTAGTCTTCTCTGATTCTTCTCTCCTGGGACCAGATGTAGTGGCGGTAGCCACCAGTGCTTTAGACACTTAATTTATTTTGATTTGTTTAAAAATAACCTATAACAATGCAATTTTTCTAAATATATTTTTCCTTTTCCGCAGGACAAATATTTCAGCATAGAAATGTGATTAATTGGGTCAATCACCCTAACAGGCCAAGGACTAAAATTATACTAAATCTTTTATTTAAAATCTTAACAAATAATGCTGCTTTAATGTTGTAAAAAAATCTATTCCCTCCCACCCCAAATCAAGTTGCTTGAGAACAAAGAACATACAGCTTTAAATCATTTTAGCTTCCATCAGATAATCTTTTTTAATCTGTATAATTGAAGTCCAAGAGCCCACAGTTTGCCAGTGTGTCTCAGTGTCATCTTGATCTGAGATTTACACCCCAGATTTTGTGAAGAGAATAAATGGCTGAATAAACATGATAGGAATTATTCAGCATTCAGTATTGAGAACTGGGATAGGAATTATTCAGTATTGAGAACTGTGGCATATACTGTAGAGTGTCTGTATAGATATTAAAAATAGTTGTTCTCATACTATTTTTTGTCACATTTTAGGGTGACTAAGGAATGCAAACTAAATTCAGATTCCCATTTCCTCATAGAAAATCTATGAGAGGTATGGATGAAATAAGTAATGGGTAAAACAGAGTTAGAATAGCTGAGGACATCTATTCTCAAACATTACGCCTCTTTGCCTTCTGTTCATCTCCTCTTCTTTCTCTCTCTCTCCTTCCCAAACCTCTTGTTATCACCAAAGATGTGTTTTTTCTTTCTTGTAAACCAATTTTTCACACTAAAGGAAAGGGTGCATGAAATTAGGCTAAGGAATACAGACTATCCACCCTGATAATAAAACTATTCTCCAACTATGACTTTATGATGTACTTTTTCAAACAAGCGATATCCTTCTTCTCTCCCATTTAATTGTGTCTCTTCCTTCCTTCCTTCCTTCCTTCCTTCCTTCCTTCCTTCCTTCCTTCCTTCCTTCCTTCCTTCCTTCCTTCCTTCCTTCCTCTTTCTTTCTTTCTTTCTTTCTTTCTTTCTTTCTTTCTTTCTTTCTTTCTTTCTTTCTTTCTTTTGTGTAGTTTATCGTACAGTTAAGACAATGTCCCTTCACTGTAATGGAATGTGGCAATTTGAGACTTCATTATCTTCAAGTTAGTTTGCTTTTGGAGCCAAGTCTATTTGCATTCGCAGATGGATCTTTGCTGTGGGCTGGCATGTTTGTCTTCTCCATTTCTCACTGACACCTCTGCCAGCATTCTTGTCTGCCTTCTATCAGCAGCTTGCTGAATGTTGTCCCGGCTTTTCCCAAAGCCATGCTTGCGTTTGAGCACACTCACTTAAATATGGATGAGCCTGGATGGCTCGCAATTTGTCTTGTTCCTTGTGTGATTATACGCTTGTCATAAATGCTGTTTAGAACTTAGGCCTGCTGAAATATTGAAGAAGCAGCTTCATTGTTCTAGGCATACTGATTAAAAGCTGTTAATTCTTTAAGACTCTGGGGCTGTTTTTTTTTAAAAGAAGATTTTGTTTGCAGGGTTAGTTGCAAATACTTGCAAAGATAGGGGAAGATCATAATAAAAATGGAAGCTTCAAAATCAGGGCTATTTGTATTCTTCTGCCATCTTCTTCTCTGGTGATAATGATAGCCCCAGGATGAAAACAATACCAGCCTGCATTACACTCGGTACAAGTAGTGCTCTACTTATGAGCACAATTGAGCCCAAAATTTCTGTGAGACCCTGGTTCAGTGAGTTTTGCTCCATTTTATGACCTTTCTTGACACAGTTGTTAAGTGAATCACTGTAGTTGTTAAGTGAGTAACATGATTGTTAAGTGAATCTGGCTTCCCCACTGACTTTGCTTGTCGGAAGGTCACAAAAAGTGATCACGTGTCCCCGGGACACTGCAACTGTCATAAATATGAGCCAGTTGCCAAGCGTCTGAATTTTGATCACATGATCATGGGAATGCTGCAATGGTCATAAGTACGAAAAACTATAATAAGTCATTTTTTCAATGCTGTTGTAACTTTGAATGGTCACTAAATGAACTGTTGTAAGATGAAGGCTTCCTATGCAGTTAGTGTTTCTATTGTAGGAGGAGAGTCTAGAATAGGAATAGGAATAGGATTAGAGAATAGAATAGAATAGAATAGAATAGAATAGAATAGAATAGAATAGTTGGAAGTTGGAAGTGACCTTGGAGGCTTTCTAGTCCAACCCCCTGCTCAGGCAGGAAACCCTATACCATTTCAGGCAAATTGTTGTCCAATCTCTTCTTAAAAACTTCCAGTGTTTACAATTTCTGGAGGCAAGTTGTTCCAATTTCTTCTTAGTTCTAGATTGCTTCTCTCCTTGATTAGTTTTCATCCATTGCTTCTTGTCCTGCACTCAGGTGTTTTGGAGAATAGCTTGACTCCTTCTTCTTTGTGGCAAACCCTGAGATAGTGGAACACTGCTATCATGTCACTCCTAGTCCTTCTTTTCATTAAACTAGACAAACCAAATTCCAGTAACTGTTCTTTATATGCTTTAGCCTCTGGTTCCCTAATCATCTTTGCTGTTCTCTTTGCACTCTTTCTAGAGTTTCCACATCTTTTTTACATTATGGTGACCAAAACTGGATGCAGTATTCCAAGTGTGGCCTTACCAAGGCATTATAAAGTGGTATTAACACTTCACATTATCTTGATTCTAATGCAACTAGGACTGTGTTGGCTTTTTTGGCAGCTGCAGCACACTGCTGACTCATATGTAAGTGATTGTTCACTAGAACTCCATAGTGTCTAGGATAGCAAAAATCAAATGCAGTCCGGTAGCATCTCTTCATACAAACACATTTTATTAAAAGGTATATTTTCATGAGGTACAGCAGCTTTGGATATCCCAGTGCCTCAAGCATTGGAATAATCACAACCAGAACCTCAAGATTCAGGACTCTGTCTTCAGACTTTATGCCAGCAGCCCCCGAGCATATCATAAAGTGAGCTGTAACTCACAAAAGCTTATTGCTGTTAATAAAATAGATTTGTTGGAAAAGTCGCTGTCTCACTTCTTCTGATTTAGGGCTTCCAGGACTCTTAAGGGCCTATGGTTTGTTTGTCCAGCTTTCTACTGTGCTTCATATTGCCCAGAGGCTGCTACATCTTGTAATTCTGTAAAAGAGAATCTTGGCCTCCAATGACAAGACCAGGTCATCATCTGTACATTTCCTTGTGGGTTTTGGAGAACTGAATTACCCTCAACACATCTTGGATTTTTCATATCTTGCCAAATATACCCCCAAAAGGGCTATCCTTTTAATAATTGTCAATGTCTACATTTACGTTTTCCGGGGTTTTATTGCAAGATGGTTAAAACTACATTATGTTGGTTGAAGCATTTATTCTTTTTTAAAAAACCATTTATTTTCCTTTAGCAACAAAAATAAAATACAAGACATAAAAATGAACATCCAACACTAACAATGAAAATAAAAAAATATTGTGTACAAAATAAAGGAGGGGAGGAGGAGAAAGGAAAAAAAAAATCCCAAATGTCAAATAGATCTAACATTAAACATTAAAAATCCATCCCAGCTGGATGCTGAAAAATAAATAAAAAATATTCAATATGTTCTCCTCCCCTTAGGTGATGTGTCTACAAAAACTTTCTCATCTATATTAAACAAAAATGCCATATTAATAAACAAATATCCCACATGTGAAAATCTATATAATAATCAAATAGACCCAACATCTAATAACAATATATATGTAAAAGAAAAACAACAGTCAACGGATTCCGGCATTCACACTTTCATTTATTTTATTTTTCTGTTGAGATTTCATACTTTTCCATGTGTATATCAGTTTGGTGGTAGGTTTTTTTCTTTCTTTCTCAGCAGTCTGTTTCATCTGCCTTTTATCTGCCTGTTCAGTCCGCAAGCGCTTTTTTTTTTTTTTGCAACATTGGGGATCCTGCCATATCTATGTGCATGTGAGTGTATGTGCTGAATTCATTGGTCCTTTATATATAATGGATGTGGTGTTTTCATTATCTCGGAGAGAGAAAAAATTGAATAGAATCCTTCTGTAGCTGGCAATGCTATGAATGCCACAAGTAACACAAAAGACTTTTGTGATTTTATGTGGTACTGGATTCAAAAACATTAGGGATGTTCAGATCTTGTCCAGCATATTCTCCATCTAATTAACGGAATACAACCAGATCATTTTCCATTTCCCTCCATGCTCTTCCATATTAAAGCCTTTATTTTAAAGGCTCTTTTCCCGCCTCTTGTGCATTGTTTATTCTGGATGGTCTATTTATTGTTTAAAAGATTTTAAAAGATTTAACAAATAGAAATTATATTTCTTGGCATGCATTCCTATTTATTATATTAACTCTGGCATTCTGGAATGGATGTGTGGGGGAGACAATAATAATAAAAATTTAAAAAAACAAATCAAAGGATTAAAAATTAAAATATAAAGTACAATAAGTTTGGTTTATTTTAGACTTCAGATTCTTGTTTATAGATATTGAATCCCCAAAGTTGAACTGTGATTTTCTTCAGATTTCTATCAGTTTCTTTAAGGATTTTCCAAATATAGTTTGGGCTTCAAGAAATTCATAACAAATACAGTATAGTGGTAAGTGCTTATTTTAAAAAATCTGAAACAAAATTAAGGCTTTCAGAACAGATACGGGATTGTAAAATTAAAACAATTATCTAGAACATTTTTGTTCAAAGTGTTCCTTGGCATTTTCAAGTAAATTAATAATAATAGAGATAATAATTCCAGCTTTTCCATATTTCTTTTCATAAAATAGTTCATAATGTAGCTCTGATCTAAATTTAGAAACTAAACTAGCAAATCTCAAAAGGATAAAGAAGTATAAATTGACATTAACATTGAGTATTTATTGATTAGCCCTTGGGCCATATCAAAGTGCAAAGTCCCAAATTATTACTAAAATTATTTAGTAATAATTTATTACTAAATGATTACTAAAATTTGATAGAAGCAATTTAAAATAGAATTTGGCAAAATACAATTTAAAATGAAATTGGAATAAAATAGAAATTGGAATTGGAATAGAATACAATAACTTAAGATAGAGATAAAATATGATAAAATTATATTTCTGTGTCATCCCTGCCCCAATCAGTCCTACATATGCAGATCTCAACCGAATCATTTTGTTCAAGTACTGTGCTGTGTTAAATATTATTTTCAGGTTCTGATCACAAATAAGGTAAGTTGTTTTGATATGGGGATCCCAATCGGTCATTTGTTTGGTATATAGACCTTGGTACCTGTCTCTTACTCCCTTATATAAGCAACAATCAATTAGAATGTGAACCAGGTCTTCTACCTCTGCTGCTTCGCAAATGCAGAGATGCTCATTGTAGGGTATAGAATGGAATCTCCCATATCTCATCATTGTGTCAATTCTAGAGGAGGAAGATTGAAAAAATCAGAAGAAAGTGATCAGTTTTAAGCAAGTGTAGTACTTTATAGTTCTTTCTGACTGAAGGTGTTTTGGATCACAGTGCGGTAACATAATGATGGTCATTAATTCTGTACCTAATAGCAAAACTTTCAATCATTTCTTCTGTGTTCAGAGAAGCTCTTTTAATAAAATTCCAGTACAATGTGTATGTGTCTGTGTGTTCTTTTTCTTTAGACTTCTGAGCACTTTTTCTTTGAAATCTTATTATGGTTATATTTTCCCTCCAAACACCCATCATATAGCATAATATTTTAGTTCATCAGGATTAAAAAGACATTGTCATCTATTCTAGTACCATGGACAGTTCTCTGGTTGGAATAACTTTTTTTCAGTGTAAACCATTTGCTTTTGTAACACTTAGAAGTAATAATATATTCCAAGGAATTATGGATATTCATAGCACCATGAGTCAAACTTTCTTCAGATTTACATATGTGCTTACAACAGAAAACACCAAAAGGTACACCAATGTAGCTCATATGCCAAATAAAGCATGAAGTATGAAATTGCTTTTTAAAAAGAAGGTATAAGATGAGCCAGTTGTGGTGTGCAAGTTCATGAAAAAAAGCCTAATACAATTTAAAAATTTTCTTAGCTTAAACTTTGCCAGAAATTTATTTCTTCCCTGGAGAATTGTTTCATAATAAACATCTGAATGTGTGTGTGTGTGTGTGTGTGTATTTGTTTCAGGGAGTCTCTGGTGAATCCAGCAAAGCACTTAGGTATCTTGCTACGGACTCCTGTAAAATTGCTGATGAAAGTGTTTTCAAGAAAAGTAGCATTAACAGTTTGACCCCTAGCAAGACAAGGACCTCACTTGTTTTCTCTGCTAGACACTTTCATTGGCAGGAAATGACAAAGGGACAACATTATGTACAACTAGACAAGCAGGAATTGAAACTGGACAATGGAATTTGTGATTGTTGAGTCCTTTGCCTGAAAATTGCTCTTTGCCTGAAACAAGGGCAAATGCTTTTCCAATACTGATAGAGACAAAACCTTGAAAGAGGCTAAAAATGTCTATTAGAATTAGAAAAAGAGTTGAATTTTTGCTTGTGACAAATGCCAGGGAAATCTCTCATTTTTGAGCTTTAAAGCATCTTGAGTGTCAGATAAAGAAACTTGCTAATATGATTCATTTTCCAATACTGGCAGATTTGTAGTACCTTTTATTTAACCTCCAAGCAATGTATGGAATAAACAGTTCCTTTGGGAAGTGTAAATTGAGGATGAATGTTGTTGGTTTATCTGCATACAGAGCAGAAACCAAACAGAAACACAGTAACCTACTTATGGCCTGATGATATGATAGATGTAGGTGATTCTCTATGCAATTCTCATTATTGGCTTGAGGGAACAGTGATTACCCTTATGCTATGATCCATCAAATTCTAGCCTTGGGACATCAAAGAATGTTATGGCAGGACTAACAGTGGTCCATTATATATAATTTAAGGACCATCACAGCAGTCATGGAAGAACTTATCAATTTTATGGAGAGGTAGGCAGTCAGTTGCCTCCAGTTATTGTCAACTTTAATACTCATCATTCAACTATCAAGGCTAGTGGGAAGATATTGTGGGATTTGAATTTTCAAATATCTTGAAAGCAGCAATGACCACATAGAGAAGCAATACTAAAGCATTGTTTAGTGCTGCCTGCATATCGTCTAATATTATAGTAGCATAATTTAGTGATACATGAACTGTTTTTGTGCATTTGTCTTTCCTCGTCCAATACTGGCCGCAAAGAGGAAATTGAAAGCATTTAAGATATTTTGATGTTTAAATATGCTGAATAATTTTTTTTTCAAGTAACCAGAATTTGTTATGTTATCTGAACCAAACAAAATACACTTTATTTCATCCAGAAATCCAAGATCAGACTATGCATTCTAATACCGGCTTATAAGAAGCAGAATTTATCCAGCTTGGACAAATGCCAAACTGAGGTTAGCAGAAAAATGTCACTAATGCTAATGTGATTACATTGGAGAAGAACTAGTGAGAGGGCAAACTAATGTACCAAATATTCTATTGTTTAAGTGTAAGTGTGAACCATTTCAGACAGAGTCTGTATCACTGGCTAATAACTTATTATCACATAAATGAGTGGATACATGCATACACACGCACAAACAAACAAACAAACAAACACACACACACACACACACACACACACACACACACTAATCCCATTCACACCATATCTATTCCATTCTTGGAAACACATGCAACTGTCAGCTACAATGTTAGTCTGGTGTCTAATCACATTATCAGGAGGAATATGGGGCGCAGGGGCTCATGTGGCTAGGATGCTGAGTCTGAAGACCATTGAGAGATTGACTTGCAAATGCGAATATATAAAAGGTACCACTTTGTTAGGAAAAATAACAGGGACATGAAAACTCACTTAGGCATCCCCTGATCAATGGTGATGTCACCAGGTAAGCCTTTCAATCTGGAAGTCCTGAGTAGGTGCATGTGACATGAATGTAGCAATATCTGGAGGACACATTTCAATAAATCAGCTGTTCCTTATCTATTATTTTCTAGGAATGTAGAATTACAGTTTCTAGCAATTGCTTATGTGAGAATGATGGGAGTTATAATCCAATGCAGATAATAGATTGTTCAAGTATTGATCCAGATAAATGTTGAAATAGCATTTTCCTACATACCTGCTTGCCCTATTGATTTAA
Organism: Thamnophis sirtalis; assembly: GCF_051295495.1. Classification (NCBI taxonomy): domain Eukaryota; kingdom Metazoa; phylum Chordata; class Lepidosauria; order Squamata; family Natricidae; genus Thamnophis; species Thamnophis sirtalis. The sequence goes on from NW_028261387.1 coordinate 31,588,979, forward strand.
TTAGAGAAAAACTCTCTCTCTCTGTGTTTGTGTATACTGATTTTATTAAAATACAGAATATCATTCTTCTCACTTCCAGAAAAGTAACTGTTTTTGTGTGTAGCTACAAGAGTATTTAGATTCATTGTTAACCCAGAAAAATTCAAGATTGAGAGAAAACTGCCTCACTTGTATACCAAAATGGATTGTAAGGCATAGACATAAGTTAATGATACACTCTTAAGTTCCACTTCGTTTTACCATAATGAGAGTGCATTTATGCTTTCATTTAAAAATAAATCACTTGCTCTTATAGCTCCAGGAAAGTTGGCTAGAATAAATGTATATGAAAAGAAGAACAAGATATATTAAGAGGAAAACTATTTTATTAAGAAAATAAGTGGTATTTTCTAACTGAGCATGAGACAATGGCATTTTGTTGTTATATTACATATTTTTGAGAAAATGCTAGGTGTTTAGAAGCTGCTGTTTCTAGATTTCTGGAATTGAAAGGAATCAAAAGTCTTTCAAAAGACTTTTCCTACTAAAAAAGAAATCTTTAATTTTAATCTCTTAAGATTTAAACCTTTTGATTTCAAGTGCGTACATTATATCGGTTAGTTTTCTTAATTTAAATTTGAGAACTTGCTTTATAGCTTTGCTTTGGAGAAAATAATGTAAGGAAGCCTAACTAATTTCCCCAAATCACTATTATTCACCTATACCATCTGAACACAATCATTCATCTAAATGAATTTCTAAAAATTAAGCAAATCACCCCGATTCCAATCTAATTTTATTAATGTTACTAACTTTTACCACCAACTTTTCAGAATTGCAACTCTGACTTTAAATTGTCCCAAAGCCCAGGGCAGATATTGATCAATTATCATTTCCATCTGAAGACTGGCTTTCACTCCAGCCTTGTTTGAACCCTATTATATAAATAAGACATGGAAAAAAAATATCTTGACCCAAACCCACTTGGGTAGATTTTACCATCAGTCTCAAGGAAGACTAACTCTAAAAGAAACCAGGAGATCCTGAGTTTTAATTCTGTCTTAGGAATGATGCTATCTAGTGACCTTAGGCCAGCCATCTTCTCTCAATCCCTAAGAAGGCAGCAATGGCAAACCACTTCTGAAAAACTTTGTCAAGAAAACCACAGGGCCATACCAGTCAGTCATCAGGAATCAGAATAGTGAAAGCACAATTTTCCTTGAGGATTAGACTTCTTTGAAACATTAGCATTATCATATTCACCGTATCTAATTTTAAATAAGCTTGCTAAAATATAAAAATATGTATAATTTTTATCCTAGACCTACTTATTTCCTGGTGTGAAACATTACTTCACAGGCCCAATTGCCATGGAAAACAAAGTTATTCCTTATAAGAATAGTGGGACTGGGCTTTTCAAGAGAATTAGAATTCATCAAGTTATGTTTGGTATTCTTTTTCTTTTATGCAATCAAATAGCAATCAGCTATAATTTAGTGAGAAAAGTGCTTTGGACGAAAATGATTGCAGCTTTCTATCAGAAGGGCTTCTGCATGGATGGGTCTTTCATGAATATATGGGCTTCATTAGTAAGTGAGCTTTCTATTTAGGGAGGGGCCTAGTCTTCATTTAGTAGTCCAAGCCAGAATGCTGTTTTATATGTACTATCAAAGAACCAAAATGAGGAAAATTGAGTTTAAAATAAGATAGAGAAAAGAGTTCTTTCTGGGATAATAATAGCCAGATTTTCATAGATGATGAAACATCCATGAAAGGATTTAGCTATTCTTTCCCCTGCCTTCTTATTCTAAAACTGTTGAACCAAATGAGCAAAGCCAATACAAATTTTCCATTCATGATCTGAGGGAAAATCTGTCTTAATGTCTGTGTATCTTCTCAATATGAGTCTGACTGACTGACTGACCAACAGCTCCAGCTGGACAATTAGAGGTTTTTCCAGTATAAAGAGATGATAAGACTGTCTATTTTAGCTACCAAATATACTTGCAGATAAGCCCTATATGGCTTTTTCACCAAAAAAGGGGGGGCATTTGCCCAGGTTCGCCTGGTGCACCAGTTGCGTCCCTACCTGAACCGGGAGGCCCTCACAACAGTCACTCGTGCCCTTGTGACCTCTAGACTGGACTACTGCAACGTGCTCTACATGGGGCAGCCCTTGAAGAGCATTCGGAGACTTCAGCTTGTCCAGAATGCAGCTGCGCGAGCGATCGTGGGTGCACCTCGGTTCACCAACGTAACACCTATCCTCCGCGAGCTGCACTGGCTGCCTATTGGTCTTCGGATACGCTTCAAGGCGCTAGTCATCACTTATAAAGCCCTTCATGGTATTGGACCTGGGTACTTGAGAGACCGCCTGCTGCCAATTACCTCCAATAGACCGATCAGATACCACAGATTAGGCCTCCTCCGAATTCCATCTGCCGGCCAATGCCGACTGGCAACTACCCGGAGGAGAGCCTTCTCTGTGGCTGCTCCGACCCTCTGGAACGAGCTCCCCATGGAGATTCGAACCCTCACCACCCTCCAGGCCTCCTGAAGAGCTTTTGCCCCCCTCCTCGAATGGTATGGTTGTTGTGTGCTTTTAAATTGTGTATTGTTTTGTTCGTCTTTTTATCCCTTATCTGTATCCCCTTCCCTGACTTGGATTGTGAGCCGCCCTGAGTCCCCTTCAGGGAAAAGGGCAGCATATAAGTGCAATAAATTCAATTCAATTCAATTCAAAATACCATGAAAAATGAATCACCTCAGATCAGGCAATTGTGAAAATTTAAAATGGAATCTGTTCTGTAAAACAACATTTATTGATACAAAATACAAAAGGAAATTAAGTCCTTTAGAATATGTTGAATAAGCCATTTTCTTGCCTATTTTAACTTGTATTCCTAATCTGTCATTTGTGGTACTGTTTTTGATAGGCTGGGCTATTTTTTTGCTCATCACCTTCTTGCTTTTTCTCCCATTAATGGACCAATTGTTTCCTTGTCTTTTTTTCTTGTTTTTTATATGTTGAAAGAAGATTTTTTTTGTTATTTCTGACTTTTGTTGCAAGCCTCAGTGCATTTTGAACCTTAGTTTTTTGGACTTCATCTTTGCAGGTTTGGGCTATTTGCTGATATCCTGCCTTAGTTATGTTTCCCTCTTCCCATTTTTTATACTTTTCCCCACAAGCTTCTTGGGTTGTTTTCTCCTTGAGGATTCTCATCAATGGAATCCTTCTCAAGCTCTCTCTAAGTTTATTGAAATCATTTTTCTTAAAGTCCAAGATTCTAGTTTGACTTTGTTCTATTGCTTATGCTTGCATAATGTTGAATTCCAATATTGCATGACCAGCCACCCCTCCATGGTTCCTTCTATCATTGCATCTCTATTAGTGAAAATTTAAGTCCATATGGTGGGCCGTCTAGTTCCCTTCTCTACTTTTTGAAAGACAAAGTTTTCTGCTAGGTTTATCTGGTCATAGCATATAATTTGTGCACTTATTTGAATATAGACATATTCATTTTATAGAAAATGACAGCCTACATATTTAATAGTTTATAATAGTAATATGTCTCCAAATGTCTCCCATATTCTCATTTCTTCCTTCCTTGGTTTGAATTGTAGCATTTTCCTCATAATTTACTGTTGCTACAATCCCTGTTCTCCATGGTTTATTACTATTGTAACTCCCTTTTCTATTTCTGTTTTGCTGTCTTCTGGAACTAATTGTATTTAGGTTTTAAATTATGGGACAAGAGACAGTTTGCATTTGCAAAAAAAAATCAATTAAAACAAATTTTATAATGATTTTGTATCACCATGGCTCAGTCACTTAATCTGTGACATAAAACATTCTAAGTATTTTTGTTAGTACTATTTTTTTTACATTTCACACATTTACTTATTTTCTGTTAATATCTGAGGATGGGTGACATAAGCTCTTTTGTGTAAAGCTAATTTTGTAGTAAAAGGATCAATTTTGTAGGAAAAGAATCAATATAGTCAAAACATTTCTAACAGATAAATAAAATAGCCTACGGCACAATTGCAAAACTATAAAAATGATATTGTTAGGTATGTATATTCTTATGTAGTAATACCATGTTTAAAAATTAATCAGTTAAAAAACAGGCATACAGTGGTTAAATTTTTAATTAGCACAAAACAGTGATTACTTCAGAAAGGTTCTTAGGGATAACACAGTCACTATTTCAAAAATAATCTTAGGAATTACATAATTGAAGATTGCAACTATTCTGTTGTGATTCCAGAATAATTTATTTTTAGCATCCACAATAAATTTTCAAATAGTCATCAATGCATTCATATATACAAATGTTGCTGTCAATGCCAGAAAGCTATTATTCCCCATATTTGTTTATTCCTGTCCTAAAGGCCACTAAAACCTATCACACCTGACCACTTAATATACAGATGACTGCTAAGCATTGGAAAATAAACACGGATATCAAATATACAATTGTACTTTAAAATTGTCTTGATTTCCACAAGTGAGGTTCAATGCATTACAACTCTAGATGAATGATTGTACATATTTGGAAGCCTGAATAACACTTTTCAAAGGTATGTGTAATGGTCTCCATGAATAACCCCTGTACTACCACAGAAAATTAACCATACAAGCATTCTGAATGTGTCAAAAGGAATGGTAGGAATCTAACTTTCCCTCAGAGTCAAACTCAGCATGTGGCTCTCCTTCAGATGTTATTGTAAATACAGCATTCAAACAGGCCTGTGTGAGGCTCATTGAGACAAGGCTGTGTTAATTTATGTGAATTGCATGTGTTACGCATAATCAAATTTGGGAGTGGGGATGGGGTCCCCAATGTCCTGGTTTGTTTTCTTGGTTTTCTTTTCTTGCTAAATCTGAAAGATTAGAACAATTTTTGCAGGATGGATGATTGTGTTTGATTTATCCATTACTACAATTAAAAACTCTATCCACCATTTCTTGGACAGTAACCTATTATCACATCCCAGATGAGGTTTCTTTTTAGGCATAATTAGCTTTATTAAAGCATTCAGTTTATAGTTTTGTCTTATTGAAGTCATAAGTCTGTGGGCTGACACTCAGCAGTTAATAAAATAATGGTGACAAAAGTGGCTTTATAAACACGGTTGTTACTTTGCAACTTCCTAGTCAGTTCTTTGTCCATTCATTGTCTTCCCAACCACATTGATGTCATTTATTGGGGTCATTTATTGACCAATAAGTGTGGTTTGATGGGGGTTATTTTTATATCACCACTGTTGAATATTTCATGCTCTCTCATTTCTTTGTTTGTTGGCCTCAGTAATGTTGTTATAAATATATGCGTTACAACCTTCTGTTGTGTGGGAGTTTGAAAAAAGAATGAACTTTAAGAGTCTCATTTCTATTCTCTTAATTGATGTGTGCATCGGAGAAAGGAAACAAGTAAATAGTAGTCATTATTATTCCAACAAACACAAATTTATATCTCATAAACCTTGAGCTAAAAAGTTGTAAGTGATGTCCTGGGAGCTTGCAATTTGTGATATTATCTGGTGATTCTTTTTTGATAGTTTTGTTCCTTTTAACCAGCCCAATTAATATGACATGTATTCTTCAATATTCTACTGAACCTTAGACTCAATTACAGTGGGGATTGGATGAAATAGTACTTTGTTGGCATGACACTAAAGCCAAATTAGATAAAATTAGCTTCACAATTCATATCCACTCAACTTTATCAAAAACAAGAGTCTAGAAAATATATTAATTAGGTAGTATGCACAACCGATTGATGCTCAGTTAAGCTTGCATGAAGGGTATGTCTCATTTCCAGTTTTCAAACAAAGGAAATTGACAAGCATGCCATGCCTCACTGGGCAGAGTGAAGAAATAAAATTGTTTAACAAGAATATCATCAGCTGGGCCATGTTGCCAATGACTTCTTAATACTATACTAAATCCAGATTGGGAATCTAATTTCATGCTATCTATGATCATGGTTAGAACCAATTATTGTACCCTGGGGATCTCTCAAACTTTTTATTAACAAATTGTTTTTCTGAAGGGAATTTGCTAAAATATAATAATAGTAAATTAATATATAGTATCACTCAAAGTAACATCAGGATGAACATTTACTCATAACATTCACAACCTTCATTATCCAGTAATGCTCAGAGTATAGAAAAGAATAAGTATGAACTTAAATTGTTACCATAGGGAAGCAAGTGTGACTTAACAGAAATAATTACGACCTGGTGAATAAATCTCATGCATGCAACTCAGCAGTGAAGGATACAACTTGTTCAAAAGAGGCAGAAGTAATTGAAAAGGATGAAGAATCCACTAAACTTTAAAAAGCATTCATATCACCCCTGAAATCCAGGGAGTTCACTTTGCAGCATATTTAAGAGTATCTGGATTAAATTAAATTAAATTAAATTAAATTAAATTAAAAGTACTGCTGTTCATGCTTATTACTGGTCACCCCCACCAAGGAGAACACATGGATGATATTTTCTACAAGCAAATTGTAGTTTATTCAAAGTGATATGAAATAAGAGCAAGTGAAGGAAAGTCTCAAGGCTGCCAGTGTGAGTTCTTCTTCCTTATGGTTTGGGTTCCCTGGGACTTACATAAATTATTGTTGATATTATTTCATAATTTATATGTCAATTTAAATACCCCATGTTGAGATCCATCACAATTAACAAGAGGTTCATTAAAAATAAATGCTTACCTACTGATCCTTATGTATATGTGCTATCTCAAACAGATAATTTCCTGTATTTTGTTTGGCAAATATTATTTGTTTTTAGATTTATATTCTACCTTTCTTTCTAGGCAGCCTATATAGTATATTCTCTTTTGATTTTTCCTCACATCCACCACTTTGTGAAGAAGTTTGTGTTCAAAGAAATTCGTGACCCGTCAAAAGCGCGGACGACAAAAGCGCGATCGACAAAATCGCGCCTTTGACGTCATCACAGCGCGATGAAAAAGATCGAAAAATTCAAATAAAAATTAATAAAAATTAAATTAAAGCAAGCCGATTCACATAAAGGTAAGGGTTAGGGTTAGGGTTAGGGTTAGGGTTAGGGTTAGGTTTAGGGTTAGGTTTGGGGGGCTTAGGGTAAGGTTTTCGCTTTATTTTTACATTTTTCGAACTTTTTCGTCGCGCTGTGATGATGTCACCGCGCGCTTTTGTCGAGCGCGATTTTGTCCTACGCGCTTTTGTGGTGGAACCAAAGAAATTGACTGGCTTAATGTCACTCGGTGAACTTCCTTTTCTGACAGAAGATTCGAATTTACATCTTCTTGACCTTAACCAGGAACTGGGCAACTAACTAACTCAGGGGTGGGGAATGACTTTACAACCTGTGGACTTCAACTCCCATATTTTCTGAGTCAGCATGACTAGCTAAGGAATACTGAGAATTGATGCCCACACATTGTAAAGGGTTCATAGTTGCCCATTTCTGCCCTAACAACTATATCACAATGGTGAATTATATTCCAATACAGAATATGCACAGTGTTTTGACTTAAGAGAAACATAGTTATATTGTAGCTAGTCAAATGCATATTATGAGCAGAGGAATTGCAAACGTCACTGCTGATTATTTATTTATTTGTTTGTTTGTTTGTTTGTTTGAAGAATTTAAGTATAGTCGTTCCCTATCTCATATGATATAATGATCCTAGATTGATAAAAATTGATAAAAACAGGAATAAGAACAAAACCAACATACCCACCAGGTATTAGTTGAGTGAAGTTGTGCCCTTATTTCTCTTTTAAGTATGAAAAGCCCCAATTCCTTGGTATCTAAACAGTTACTTTTTTCGTAAAACTATATGTGTGTTGACCATTCCCCCCTCCCTTTTGAAAGCACATTTCCCAATTGGTCATGGATTTGTGGTTCCTTTTGTGGACCTTTTCCCAAAAAGGTACGTAAAAGATTCAATAACAGATAGAAAGATTGCTATCAAAGCCAAGCAGATTTCCCAATTCTTTGTAAATGTTTACATGACTTGTAACACTCAGTTACTTAGCCTATCTTTGGTTGTTCATCCTGGGGTCCAGAATGGTCCACCTGGTGCTTTTCATAGTCCACAGCATAGATCTACCATTTTTAGTGTACTGTTTTGTCTTGTATAGTGGTTTATTTCTCTTGAGAGCAACAACAAAAATCAATGAAAGCCCTATTACTTTGCAGAGAAACGGTGCAATATTAAATGCAGCCCTGAGATCACTTAGTGGGGAGTACGCCTCAGAAGAGGAAAAAAAACTTGCAATTAATTTCTCAGAGGAAAAAAATATTAGCTTTGATACCTACCTCTCAACTCACCTTCACCTCTGCAAAAGAAGTCAGAACACATGAGCTCAATTAAACTCAAGTTAGTGTTTAATTAACAAAGGACAAGTATCAATAAAGAGAATCTTGAATGTCAAAGGTAATATGGAAATTGTGACTCTAATGTAATACAATGAAGTTTCTGATCAAAGCCACACTATATAAATCAGTTCTAAAACTGCATTAAAGTGGAAAAATAGCAACAAGGAAGAATGGATAATCAGCAGAACAGCACAGACTGGCTGGGGAATTCTGGGAGATGAAGTCCACAAGTTCCCAAGTTTGGACACCCCTGGACTAAGGGATTTTGGAGGTTTTCTAGTCCAATCTCCTGCTCAAGCAGAAGACCCTGTTTCAGACAAATGGTTTTGTCTTCTTAAAAACCTTCAGTGTTGGAGCACTGACAACTACTGAAGTCACTTGCTCTCTATTGCTAAGCTTATTTATAAAGGACTAATTTAGTTTTCATATCTTCAAAAATTTGCAAATGCAGCACTGTATGTAAGAACTTTACTACTTTAGATTCCAGTGTTTAGCCTTACTGTTGCTGTCTATGGAACTCTGCTTCACATTATCAGTTTACATTGGATGTACAAACTGAATCAGTAGGAAAATATGTACAGTTTTTTGTACCAAATTAAAAAAACAAATTCACCTTGTGTAGTAAACTTAACAGTAGACAATAAATGCCATAAAATCTCACATTTTGTTTGCAAAAATACTACATATTGCTTCACCCCTTGATTTGTACAAAAATTGCCTTTTCTAAGACAAATTACACATTTCAGGAACCAGGTCTTAACATCTGCAATAATACCACTTTTCCAGTTTCTCAAGTAGCCACACCTCCTCTCCAGGCTGAATACAACTATAATTCCTGATAAATGGAGAGATTCCAGAGTGTATATAATTCAACGTCACATTAATATCTTTAACATCTGAAGATTTTCTGGTATATTTACTTATTTACATTCAAATATCTAAAAATGTAAACATGGCTGGGTCAATGAACTCTCATTGTTTTTACATCTTTGATGTCACCACACTAAAAGAAGCTGCTTGAAGTTCCTGGGAGTGGGGGGAATAGTTACCATAATCATTAGGACCTCCTAAAAGGCACTTAGGAAAATCTGCCTGGAGAACAGCCCTCCAAAAGTAAGGTGTGTTGTGTAGTAAATGTCTTTAACCAATTACAATTGCTGATGTAATCTGTAAAGTATATAAGTATCTAAAATCGCAAAATGGTGACTTACTTATTTTGGCCATGTCATGCAGGGGAATTCAATGAAGAAAGCAATTATATTTGGAAGAGTTAATGGTTAATGGTGCATAAGCGCACCAGTATGCCTACCGTCCCTGTCCTACTGTCCCCATTTATTTGTACTCATTTCTTTGTTCATGTCCATGTTTATACTTATGCCTGTTATCTTGTACATGTTTTACAAACTAAATAAATACAAAATACAAAAGGAAACCAGGCCTCCAAGGAATATGGTAGTTGGACACCATCAAAGCTGAGACTAGCAGAGCATTGAACAGGTCAAATAAGTAGCACAAGATCAGAAGATGTGGAGAGATGGTGATCCATAGAATCACCATGAATCAAGCAAAATTGAAAATATACCATCTACTTCTTCATCATCATCATCATCTCATCTAAATATTTGTTGCGAGGACATTGTATGTGTGTGTGTGCATGTGTATGCTTGCTTGCTTTGTAATTCTACTCTCAAGTAAGAGCTCTTCAGATATACATTTCTAAATATGCTCCGACCCACCTCTATGTACCGTATTTTTTGGAGTATAAGACACGCCTTTTCCCCCTAAAGAAGAGGGTGAAAATCTGGGTGTGTCTTATACACTGATTTTTTTTGGCCTACCAAAACCCCATCCCCTTTGCAAAAATGGATGTGCAGAGGGTTTGGGAAGCTTGCAAAGTGTTCCTGGGGGCAGGAGAGAGCAAAAACGAGTTAAAATGGGTCATTTTTATCTGCCACAGCTCCTAGGAGCACTCTACAAGCCTCCAAAGGCTCTGCGTGCCCTTTTTTTTTGCAAAAAACCCGAGTCATTTCTTGCTCGTTTTTGCCCCCTCCCAGCCCCCAGGAGCACTCTAAGAGCCTCCGAAAGCTCTGCATGACCCTCCCGTTTTTTGTTGCAAAAAATGTGGCCTGCAGAGTGCAAAAACTTTCTTCTTAATTTACCTCTTTAAAATCATGGTATGTCTTATACTCCAGTGTGTCTTATAGTTCGAAAAATACAGTAGTTATTGTCTAACTTGTACCAGATGGAACAAACAAACCAGTTTTGGGCTGGTTCAGCTCCTCCCACGAAGAAATTCCAATGCCTATCCTTTCAGGTGCACTTTTAGGGGAGTCCAAAATACTCTAAATGGATTTTTTTTGATGAATCAACTTTAACCTCATATCTACTGATGCCATTTTAACATTTTAAAGGACATGATGCCATTGAGGGGGCAATATTGGAGATTCCAGTTTCTTAATCCATGTTTGGAATATTCCAGAAATGTCCTCTATGAAAATATTATATATATATATATATATATATATATATATATATATATATATGTGTGTGTGTGTGTGTGTGTGTGTGTGTGTGTGTGTGTGTGTGTGTGTGTGTGTGTGTGTGTGTGTGTGTGTGTGTGTATATATGTGTGTGTGTGTATGTATGTATGTATGTGTATGTGTATGTATATATATATACATATATACATGAGGGAAGCGTGCAGTAGTCTGAAGCAGCCTGAAGATGACGAATGAATATATATATATATATATATATATATATATATATATATATATATATATATATATATATATATATATATATATATATATATATATATATATATATATATATATATATATATATGGAATATTCTGTCACAGATTCCATCAAATAACAGAGCATATCAGGTGCTTTCGAAGCAGCAAAACTGTTTGGAATTTGACCCATTGAAATATGTTTAAGTTAAATATACTACTACCAGGAAGGCCAGATTCAATTTGAAATTGTGATTGGGTCTTAGTCCGTAAAAAAAAAAACAAATACATTTGAAGTTGAGAGACATTCTTAAAGTATAATAATTGGTTTAAAATCATAATCCCAGCTTCTGCTCAAACTTTCCAACAAAATATTTTCAGAGTAGAATTTTTCCACAGAATAAAATATTTATGAGTCTCATTATCAAAATTCAATCTATGCTCCTACAGGGCCCAACATTTTCTTACTGCCAGCACTCCTAGAAATAAAACACCTTTTCTACTACACATTGTAGTAGAGCTAGGAGCAGCCGAAGTCCCAGCAGCCGGGCAGCCTCCATCGGGCAGATGGAGATTAGAAGCGGGGCGGCTGCTGGGACTTCAGCTGCTCCTAGCTCCCGCACCACTTGTTGGCTGCCCTTCGCTGCCCTTGCATTGGAGACAGCCGGGATGCAGTAGGGCATTTGCAGAGGATCTGGAACCTTTAAAAAAATGCCGGATTCCTTGAATGCCTGCGCGTGTGCGCAACGCAGCTAGGCGTGGGGAGCTCCGGGTCGTGCGCGCTTGGGATGACCCAGCCATGGAGGCCAGGGAATCCTGAGGACTGAAGCGCAAGAGTACTCGAGAAGGACTAGCATCTTGCAAAGTCCTCTAAGGAAAACGGAACCGAGAGGAACAGTGGAAGCCTCTAAATTGCTCAGCTAACTATAATCCTGCTTTTTGGGGGGGGGGGAAGCGGTGGGTATGTGTGTGAGTTTGCAATGCCAAGATCGTACTGGCTTTTCGCTCCGATTCCTGAGCCCCCAGCTGTTAGTGATGGAGGAGGAGGAGGATGAAGGAAGGGGTTGCATTTTGTCAGGCTGACAGGTCATTCCTAGATCGGGTTCCCTCGTCTCCCCCACCCCTTCTGCGCAAGATATCAGCAGCCCCCAGGCTGAGAGCTCCTCCCACTATGAACAACTTTCGCTTTTGCTGCCAATGCAAGTGAACTCCTTGACCTTTTTGTTATATTCATTTCCTTTGTAACGCACGTGTCAGCACAGCTGGCAACTCTCCTGCAACACCTCTGCTGGCGAGGAAGAATGGATCGGCGCTGAACGACGCCCCCTTCATCCCAGAACCCAGAACAACTATTGCCCTCCCGGGACGCGGCCCACTTCCTCTACCTGCCCGCGTCGCATCTCTGCAGGTAAGCCAAAAGGTTCTTTCTTGCTGGCCAGAAGGTTCAATCCTGTTGCCTCGTTCCTTCGAGTGAGGTGTCTCAAGGAGGGGGATGCCACCACTTTTGTTTTTGGGGAGGTGGAGCGGGGAGCCTTCCGGGGAATGTCAAAGGCTGAGTCCTAACAAGGATAACAGGCGGGGAGGCTTCAGGGACTCTTTTCCTATAAGCTCAGTGAGTTGGAGGCTTGTTCACGTGGGGCACCTTCTCTGCGCTTGGTTTAATCCTCTCCCAACCCCAGCTCAGGAATTTGGGGTTTTCTTCAGGAGAACCACCTGCTGGATAGGCTTGAACGTGGGAACAAGGAGCTGATGGTCTGGGACTGATAATTATGATTTCTGAGAATCCTTCCCTGGTGAACTTCCTGGGCTCCCATGGTGCTTGGGCTGGTATCATTTTTAAGGGGTTCTGGACAGAGCATCCTCATGTGGTGGATATTGGAGAGGAGTTTCTGATGTATCTTAGCAAACCATCCTTTTGGGGCTAAATTTTTGCAAGGCAAGAAGTTTTGCCAAGCTCCCCAAGCCCCAGTGTAAGCAAAAAGGATGGAGAGAATATCCCCCCCCCCCAATTTATATAAAAGTTTCTAAAAACAATCATCAAAAGCTGCTGTCTCAGCTAAGCCATAAGGAACAGCAAAGAAAAAATTTCCCCTCCCGCTTCGGGAGGGATTTTAGTTTTTTTCTTGCTATTTAAAAGCAATCCCTTTTAATTTGGGGGGGGGGGGGGTTGGAGACATAATCCTCCATTTACTGATGCTAAGTCAACAAACTTTGGTTGGTCTTGAAAAATGAGCAGAACCAGACCTAGAAAAGACTAGGAGCAAAATCCCAGGATTACAGGGTAGATTGGAAGCTGGGGCAGTGATTTGGGGTGGGGGAGATGGTGGCAAGAAGAAGAAGAACAAGACAATTGGCAAATTACTTCTAGAAGCCATTACTTCTGCTTAGAAAACTAGTGAACATGTCCATAATGTTATCAGAAGACAATTTGAAGGATAGGATGTTTTAAAATCTTTTTTTAATTTTTTAAATCAAGAATTCCCCCCCCCCCCGGTCAATGGTGTCCCTCTTTACCAATGTTAAAATCTGGTCACGTTAGCCATATAACTATAACAAATTGATCAATAAATAAATCACAGGGCACACATATATTGAAAACCTTTTTGTTTAAACTTGAATAGACTATGTTGGTCTGTCATCTTCTGCCAAGATATCATGTGGCAACTGCTGGGCTTTTGTAAGGCCTTGAAAACTTGGTTTTGTATCCAAGCCTGGGACCCTCTCAGTCTTTTGAGGTAGTTCAAGAAGTACCCAGGACTACAAATAGTACCTTTATTGTAAAGTTACAGTAACTTAATTTTGCGAGTCTGAAAGTTCCTGTCTCCTCCCTTACTTTTATTCTCCTGAAAATTAAGGAGAGTCTTTTCTGAGACTTTTTCCTCCACTCCCACTCCTCTTTCATACTTAGGTTTCATTTATCAGACTATTGCCTAGGCTGTAGCACTTCTTCCTGGCTTCCAAGGTTGTTCCCTCATACTATTGCAGTATGAGAGATAGGTGTGAGATGGAGCCTGTCTCATGATTCTGTTAATGGTAGGTTTTTTAAATGATTCCTTGCTGTTGTTTATATATTTTGAATTATATTTTTAACGTATTTTATTGTAAGTTACCCAGAGATAAAGAAGGGAGATCAGAGGCCATATAAATTGATTAATAAATAAGTATATTTGTTCCTGTAGTTTCCTTATGAGCAGAGATTATTTCAGATATGCATTTTGGTTTTGGAAGATTTTTCTACAGGAAATCCTTGCGTTACAACCCCATGTTAAGTGACCATTCAAAATTAGGACAGTGCTGAACGGGGGGGGGGGGGGGGGCTTAAGACCAGTCCATAAAGTTGCAGCCAATACTGTGTCCCCTCAGTCAGCTTGGGTGCATAAGATCACAATTGTAACTACAGAGTACGATATCCCAGGGATCTCGTTCTACATAACACCCCTCCTGCCAAACCACATTCCATTGTGTACTTCCCCATGGCCCCCTATGACTAGCCCATGCTTCCTAGTGCCCACCTGTGGTCCTTGACAACCTGCCTGCACCCTTGCCAGCCCACCCACACATTTCAGTACCCCCCCCCCGGCAGTTCTCTGTGACATCCACGTTTGGTATTCCCCAACCAGTGACGTGCGGTGAGGTTCACTGCCGATGAGGGAAGCGTGCAGGACCTCTATATTTTCCTCCCCCCACCCCTCCAATCTAGGCAGGGTCCAAGCCGCTCCGGAAAAAAAAAAACCTGCCCCCTCTTGCCTTTGAAGGAGAGAAGGAGGAGGAGGAGGAGGAGGCACCCGCTTGGGGAGGGGGGGTAGGACAAGCTGCGGGGTTCATCTCCCCACCGCATAAGGATCGGAGGGCTCGCCTCAGAGCCCACCTCTCCGAGCGCGTGCTCGCTCGCTATAGCTTGGTGAGGGGGGGGGCGTGGGGCTTTAAGTCAAGCGTCTGAATGCAAGAAATGAATAATCTCCCCGAGCAGCCTCGCACACCAGAAGCACCGAGGAGGGGCAGCAGCGGCTGGCGTTGGCAGAGCCCCCTGCCTCCGCCCACCCTCGCGCGCCAGGATTTTCCTTGTGGAATTTCACCTCCCCCCCACCAGCCCGAATAGTGCGCACACACACACCACCCCCCTCACCCCAGTTGCACCTGAGGAGAGGGGGAAAGCCAAGCAGAGCCCCCCCCCCTTCCCACGCAATGGCCCCTTAAAGCAGAGAACAAGCCTGCTCTATGGCAGACAGGCACACTGGCACTTTAAAGTGGCTGCTGCCCCGCTGTATGGCCGGGGCGGCGGCATGCACTTTAAAGTGCCAGCGTGCCTCCTGGCCACAAACCAGGACATGTTTCACTCTATGGCGGGCCGAGGCGGCATGGCTTTAAAAAATAAAAATAAATAAATAATAATAATGTGCCAGCAGAGGCGGGTAAACACACACACACACACAATATAAACAAATTACAATTACTTACATTACAAATAATTTTGAATTCCTCCCCCCTGCCCCCTCCTTCTGACCCACAAACCTTCCAGCTGCCTCAAAAATGGAAGATTTGGTCTAGCCAGGGCCAGGCAGGCTAGGATAGTTGCTGCTAGAGTCACCACGTGAATGACTCTGCTTAACTGTTTAAAAAAAGCCTCTAAACAAAGTGCCCTCTGCAGGAGGAGGCGAGAGAATCACATGCCTCCTTTGCATAAGGAATTTTTCACCTTTTAACCCTTGCTTAACTCTGAGCTAGGGTTAAAAGGCAAAAAATTCCTTATGCAAAGGAGGCCCATAGTTCTCTCGCCTCCCCCTACAGTTAGCACTAAGCAGACTCAGAGTCACTGTGACTTTGGAGTCTGGCAGCAACTACCTTTGCCTTTTTAATTATTTTAAAAATTCTTTTCCTCATGAGACTAGTGAGGCCCCGCCTCCCCTGCCTCCCCTGACTGCACGTCCATGTCCCCAACCCTCTGGGCTCCTTGCACGGGACTCCCATGTCTTCTGGTTTAACAATTATGTGTCCTGCATTACCACAGCAACTGGAACTCTTGGAATTACCATGGCTAAACGATGTGATCATGTGACATTATGCTTTAAAACTATAGTATTTAGTAATGGAGATTCAGTTCCTAATTGCCAATATAACTTAAGGACTACCTGCAGTTGCTTATGTTTTTTTAATATACATATCAATGACTTAGAAATGAATGAAAGGACAACAATAATAAATATTGTACATTTTACATCATTCTTAAATTCCTTGCCTGAAGAGCTTAACTCTTTTCCTATATTTGAGCAAAAGATTTTTCCCTAGCTGTGGGAAATGTGACTCTCTGAATGTCACTTATATTGAGATCCTTGGCCTAGAAAAAAGGCATTTCACTCTATTGCAATTAAATATTAGTAATTTAGTCAATAAGGAGCATCTACGCTGACATAGAAGGATGATCGTTCACTACTGAAATATGCTTTGTATGTAAAGATTCTCAGACTTTATATATGCTTCCAGTCACAATTCACAGTACTGGACTACATGGCGAATCTGCTGAGCTTCATTAAACCAACTTCCCACATTAATACTAACACTTCCATAAAACCACTTTTTTTCTTAAAGAGAAAAGGACTATTAATTTAGATTCTGACCAGCCTTTAAATACAATAAAGAATTTTAAATAAAGTTCAAAGATGATTTGACATACTGTGCAAGAAGCCTTGATCAATGTTTCTCTAGTTTTAAATACCGGTAGATAGTTCAAAAGAAAATATGACTGTCATTTTTTGGTAACTTCTCTACAGTGCGCTTGTTTCTAAGAGTTTTCAGTATGAATCTAAATCAGTATTTATAATACAGTTTTGTTCAAAGGAAATAAATAAATGCTGTCCTCTGAATGCGTATGAGGTTGTACACTAAAATAGCAGCATTTTAATAACAATTTAGGAAAAGTCACTAATATCTTTAGACAAAAATAAGTGCTATAAATGTTTAGTAATAGTTGTTTGGTTAAAAATGCTTTTGAATGACTAATACAAATTAAAATTACTTAAGATGAAAGAATCATTAGATAAAAATACTGCAGGAATTTTTAAAATTAATATTAGTAATTAGTAGCCTTAATTTTGCATAGAAGCATAATCAAAAGACTTTTTTCCTTGAAAAAATCCAGAAACTAAATACTGACCAAGGAAATAGAAAGGAAGCAAGAAACAAGAATTAACAAGAAGAATATCCACAAATTATATAATACAATTTCCAACATTTAACCTATTTCCAAAAAGGCTTGGCTGAAAGGTTGCAGGTGTGGGTGGAGGGCAGATGATGAGGGAATCATAGATAACAAGCAAGGTCTGCTCTTATCTTCTCATGCAAAGGAATGATAATGGTTGCATGATCTGGAAGCAGCCCATAGAATTCACAAAATGGCATCAGAGTATATAATGGTTGGAAGACAGGATGAAGAGCCACAGACTAGGCAACCGGCAGAGAATGTTTCAGGAGGGACCGTCCTTAGCTTCTTGGACTGTGAAGGTGAAGGGAATTAGACAGAGGTGGGTTTCACAGATGTTTACCAATGGTTCGCCCCACGTGCGCATGCTCGCTTTGTGAGCACGGGTGCCTTCTGTGCATGCTCTTTGCTCATATGCGTGGCTTGCACGCATGCGCACAGCTTCGAAAATATGGCTAAATAGGACGGCGTAGAGTTGGCCACTATCAGTTTGCCCAAACCAGTCTGCACCAGCTGAATACCACCTCTGGAATTAGAGATTTCAGACAAGCAAGATTGATGGTAGCTTTGCAAGGTAGTCCAAACCAGGAGTACTAGCTGTATTTTTATTGTAAGGTTATATTAACAGAATCTTGCAAGTCTGAAAGTACCCCTCCTGTTCATTTTCATTTCATTTTTTTTTTCATTTTCCCTTTATTTGTATGCCGCCCTTTTCCCTGGGGGGACTCAGGGCGGCTCACAGTTCAAAAAAAGGGGGGAGGGAAGGACAAGCAATTTCTAACATAAAGACAATACATCATTATTAAAAACACAACAGTCACACAATTCGAGTGGGGTTAGAATCTTAACCCCAGGCCAGCCGGGACAGCCAGATCTTTAGGGCGGCGCGGAAGGACTGGAGGGTGGTGAGGGTCCGAATCTCCACGGGGAGTTCGTTCCAAAGGGTCAGAGCAGCCACCGAGAAGGCTCTCCTCCGGGTAGTTGCCAGTCTACACTGGCTGGATGATGGAATTCGGAGGAGGCCTAATCTATGCGATCGTATCGGTCTAGTGGAGGTAATTGGCAGTAGGCGGTCTCTCAAGTACCCAGGTCCAGTACCATGAAGGGCTTTGTAGGTGATAAGTAGCACCTTGAATCGCACCCGGAGATCAACAGGCAGCCAGTGCAGCTCGCGGAGGATAGGTGTTACGTGGGTGAAACGGGGTGCACCCACGATCGCTCGCGCGGCCGCATTCTGGACCAGCTGAAGTCGCCGAATGCTCTTCAAGGGCAGCCCCATGTAGAGCACATTGCAGTATTCCAGCCTAGAGGTCACAAGGGCACAAGTGACTGTTGTGAGGGCCTCCCGGTTCAGGTAGGGACGCAACTGGTGCACCAGGCGAACCTGGGCAAATGCCCCCCTGGTCAAATCTGACAAATGATGTTCGAAAGTCAGCTGTGGGTCCAGGAGGACTCCCAAGTTGCGAACCCTGTCTGAGGGGCGTACACTTTGACCCCCCAGCCTGAGAGATGGAACACTTGGCCAATTCGCGGGAGGGAAACACAGCAGCCACTCGGTCTTTTCTGGATTGAGCACAAGCTTGTTAACCCCCATCCAGTCTTTAACAGCCTCAAGACCCTGGCTCATCACATCCATCGCTTCGTTGAGTTGGCACAGGGCGGACAGATACAACTGTGTATCGTCCGCATACTGGTGGTATTTTATCCCGTCATCACATTTACTCTCCCAAAAACTAGAGACATCCATCTGAGGAGCTTACATCATTTTTTTTGGACTGAAATCTCCTTTATCTGATCATTGTCTAGGCTGTGGATTTTCCTCCTGCCTCTTAAGGTCATTCCCACATGCCATTACAATAGGTGAAAGTGCATTGCCACACAAAAAACCAAAGCAGCAGACAACCTGCAAACTACTCATTGGTGACAGCTCTCTTAGTTCTATGGAACTGGTGTTCTAAGGAGTTCTTTCAAAAACAGTGCTAAACCTCAAAAAGGAATACAGAAATATAAAATGGTCAAATTGGAGTTAGGCATATCCCAACTCCAAATCTTGTTATCAGCTATGTTGCTAAGGAGGGATACTATGCTATGCCCACAGCAAGAAGAGGAAAAAACACTAATCGAGACCTGGAACAACTAAAGATGACTTTAGGATGTAGGCTAGGAATGAGACAAAAGCAGGGTCATGAGGACATGGCTTTAAAAAATATTACTAGGGCAGTTTGAGAGGTATGAGGATGAGAGGTATGAGGATGAGACCATTCAAAGCAGTTCTCCCCAGACTTGATACACTCTGGGGTGAACTGCTAGGGGTTCACAGGGGTTCGGTAGAACCTCTATCTAAGCTTATTGCAGTTCGGAGAAACCCCAAATCCCACTCCTGGCTGGCCCCACCCATCCTTCTCAGGAGTTCCCACATGGCCCGTTTTGGATGCAGGTAAGTGCAGGGCAAGTACAAAGCAGAGGTGGGTTGCTGCTGGATCGGCCCAGATCGGCCCGGATTGAACCGGTAGTAGCGGTGATGGGCGTCTCCGCCCAGAATGGTAGTAAAGAAATTGGCAACCCACCTCTGGTGCGGAGACTAGGGGAGGGCAAAAAATGGGCCTACTGGAAGTTCGGGAAGGCTGGAAACATGCCCATTTCTGGCCTCCAGAGGGCCTCCGGAGCTTGTGGAAGCCGTTTTTGTCTTCCCGGAGGCTCGAGGAAAGCCTCTAAAGCCCAGGGAGGGCAAAAATGCCTGCCCACTATGGTGCAGGAGGCCAAGTAGGCCACCCTCACCATGGTGATGCCCACCCAACAACAGGGCAGAGACCCCTTGCTAAAATATTGCTTAAGGCCTATAAAATTATAACTCCCCAATTTCCAGGAATCATAGCCAAAGAAGAGGTAAGGAGTAAGAGAAAGTTTAACCATGCATCATAGAGAATGCATTTCAGATGCTTTCAGTGATCTGGTTAAACATGGATTCTTGCTAGAAAACATTGGTGACTAGTAGTCTTTTTTTCTTCAAAATTCTTAAAGTCTGCCCATAAGCAGAGCCACAGAGACACGCAAAGAAATACAGCTTATTTTCAAAGTTGTTTTTGTATGAATCCATATTTCTTGTCACTTGAATGACTTTGTATGTGCAATTGAGGGATGTGTAGCAGGACAGCCACAGACACTGCTGATAACCAGTTCTTCAAAAGCTTCATTTGGCTTTTTTCTGTTGCTTTGAGGCTGATGACATTCTGGCAATGTTGACTCTCCGAAGAATAATTTGTCTGTAATTTAAAGCACACTGACAGCGGTAACTTCTGAAATTGTTATAGAAGTGCCATCTAGGCTATTTAATTTTTTATAAAGCTTTGAAATGACATTCCTCTCATTTTTTTTCAAGATAAAATGCCAGGAGTTGTTCTTCAAATTGCTCATATTGGATACCTCGCAATTGGCTTAGCAAATGAGAATTTTGTAATCTGGATGTCAGGATGATACAACCAGCAAAATGATTATGCCATCATAGAGCTTGGAGTCACAGTATAATAACATAGCCTTATGGATATGTCAGTTTTGTAATTTGAGATAATATTTAATGAAATTAACTCGTGGGCAAGCAGAGAGATGTAACAATATGTCAGCTAGACCAGAAAATCAACATACCTGCATGACTCTTTTTTATCCTTTTATCCCATTCAATATTTTTTCCTCTTGATTTTTGATTAGTTGTGAGGCAACCAAGAGACAAACCAATTTCCCCTTCAGTTATTTAAAATTAAACTGTTAATTTGAACAGAACACTCCAGATCAGAATGTAATGCATAATTTTTTTTGACAAATTACTTTTATAGTTACATTTTACCTTACATCAGAGTGAGGAGACTCCCTGGATTTACAAGACAGTATTATTCTCAATACTATGTATTGGTTTAGTATTTGTCATTTTATGTTTTTTATTATATTTTTTGTGTTATATTGTAGGCTGTTTAGAGCTGAGAAGTGACATGCCACACAAATTGCAGCATCTAACTCACTGAACAATTTTCGGGACTCAAGTGATCAAGGCAAAAAAGTAATGAAGTCATGGAAGTGGCTGGGACCATCTTGGGTTTGGTTAATTTTGTGGTCCACAATTAAAGGCATGACGAGTCCATTTTTTAGTAGTCAAAGACCATAATTAATATGTTTGGGGGGACCCTAAAGACAGCATCACATATGCTAAGGTTGGTTTCTTTCCTTTTTTAAGTTATGTATCAATTTAGGGCTTATATTAGCATGTCCATCTCTTTCCCAACTCAAAATGATGGGAACTATGCTGTCAATTTTCAGAAATAATGGTCAAAGATATGATCCTGAGTATCACAAAAAGAGGCCATGGGGGCAGGATGGCCAACTATGGCTTGTGGCTAGGAAACATGGTATCAGGATTTGAGTTGAGGATTTGTTGAAGAGGCTCTGGATTTTTATTTTATTTTTTTTGCATACTTTACTAGCACCCTGCCTTCCATTGTGTACCTATATACTGCACCAGCCAGAAAGAGGGCTGTGAAAATATCTACAGACCCTTCACATTCTGGACATAAAGTGATTCAACTTCTACCCTCATGACGATGCTGTAGAGCATTGTATGCCAAAACTAGACACAAGGACATTTCCCCCTCTGCCATCACTCTGCTAAACAACTAATTCCCACAACACTATCAAACTACCTAGTAGGGCTGTATTACTATTATTCTTCTCATCTTTCCTAATACATATTTCCTTAGCATCTGATGACTATAACATTGTTGCTTTTAATTTATGATTTATATTGTTTTATTTACTATCACAGCATGATTTATATTGATAGCTTATTTAGTATCCTATGACTATCACTAAGTGTTGATTCTTATGATTTCTGATTAATGTATTTTATAATGGTTATGATCATGATTGATAACTTGTTGCTTTTATGTACACTGAGAGCTTATGCACCGGAGACAAATTCCTTGTGTGTCCAATCACACTTGGCCAGTAAAGAATTATCTTCTCTTCTTCTCTTCTCTTCTGAATAAAAGAGGGCTGTGAAAATATCTACTGATCCCTCACATCCTGGACATAAATTGTTTCAACTTCTACCCTCAAAACGACGCTACAGGGAACTGCACACCAGAACAACTAGCCACAAGGACAGGTTTTCCCCAAATGCCATCACTCTGCTAAACAACTAATTCCCACAACACTGTCAAATTATCTACTAAGACTGTATTACTATTATTCTTCTCTTCCTTCCTAGTACCTATCTCTTTCCTAGTACCTATCTCTTTCCACTTATGATTATAACTATGTTACTTGTATCTTTAAAATTTATAATTTTTTACTTGTTTCCTTAGTAAAGTATTTCCTTTACTAATTTGATTGCTTGTATCTTATGATTCTTGATGAATGTATTCTATTTTATTTTCTTTATGTACACTGAGATCATATGCACAAGAGAAATTCATTGTGTGTTCAATCTTACTTGGCCAATAAAGAATTCTATTCTATTCTATTCTATTCATAGTTCCTCAGGTTTTGCAGTAAGGATGGTAATCATTTTTAATCATACGAGTTTATGTTTTACCTTGAAAATACCTTGGAATTCAACTGGCCTTCATGGACATCAACAAGGACAGGTCTGAGAAACATGGATAAGCACAAAGGGTGTCATTATGACAATGAGGTTTCTTTCATCGATTTGGATAATTGCACAGCAATTAGCAGTGAGCAAAGTGAACCATCCATCTTACACAGCAAGTGAAACCTTTAGCAACTGGCATGATGCAAGAAATGTACTGCTCTTTTTTATGTACTTAGTACTTGCAATCTTGAATCTCCAAAATGTCTAACTCAGTAATGCAACTATTATTAAGTTGTTTAATAAAAGAAGGAAGTTGGAAAATGAGGACTGGGGCAGCTGCAGCTCTGGCTGGATATTTAGTTTTATGTGTTTTTTTCTGTTGTCAACCAGATTTGTCATTTTGTTTTTCCCTTTTTTCCAGCTTGGCTGTGTTCTGTCTTACCTTGCTCCTATTTATCTTGCTTTTATTCTTTATATATTTCATGTATTTGTATTATTTGTATATATTGTTAGGTGTCCCATCTTTCTGGAGTTGGGTGTTCTCAAATGAATGAGTGAATAAATGAATCAATGGACATTGGACTTATTTTACTTTTCAGTAACGCTTCCCTTCAAAGATTTTTTTTTTTTTAGCTCTGGCAAATACCATTACATTTATTTACTTTTCTTTGGGAGAGAGAAAAAATTACATTCCCTAATTCCTGCAAGGCATTTAGTGGCAACATATTTCTCTGTATATTTGGAACTATGTAAACAAGCATCTCACTCTTTGGAAACATTTTTTTGTAAACTATATAGTTCCTTTCTGTATTAATCAATACACCATAACTTTGATTTGTATTTAATGCTGGACACTGTATTACATAATTATGATAAATTTGTATCTGTGCCAGGTTGTTAAAATATGCCAGAACAAAAAAGGAATTGAAGAGAAGGATGAAGGTGAAGCATGAATGGACTTTGAACAAACAGCAAAAGAAAAAAGATCAATGGATAGTCAGAGGATATTAACTCTCAGGTTCAAATAATTACTTTATTTCTTTGATCTATACAGCCACCCATCTCATGTACTTGAATATAGCAAGCTCACAATAAAATAAAATACATACAATACAAATTATAAAAATAAAGACAAAGCTATTGTTTGAAATCATCCTAACAATTATCAACGCAGCCAGGAGATCTCCCAATGTTTAAGTATTATGTCCTGGTTTAATTATGTGGTTGGAATACAGAGCTTCCTCTTCCCTTAGGACAGTGATGGCGAACCTCTTTGGCACCGACTGCCCAAACAGGAACACGCATGCTTGCACGCCAGAGCGTGGGAAACCCAAAGACCACTGGATGATGCGCATGCTTGTGCTGGCCAGCTGGTCTTTGGGTTTCCAGCACGTGCATGGGCACCAGCCAGCTAATCTTCACATGTGCCAGAGCACCAGAAACCCAAAGACCAGCTGGCCGGCACATGCATGCCTGTTTTTTGGCTGTTTTGGGGGCCATTTTCCAGCAATCCAGCACCCATAAAGACCATGTGTGCCAAAAACCAGAAGAGCAGCTTGCAACGGTGTGTGTGTCCATAGAGAGGGCTCTGCTTGCCACCTCTGGCATGTGTGCCATAGGTTCACCATCACGGTCTTAGGATATGATAACAGTGATGCAATGTCTTCTTCTGGCCGCAGTCAGAATTTAGTATTTGTCAGAGCTAGTCAGACAAAGAGAAAATGCCAACTCTGGGTTGGCTGTCTGACTGGACTGTATATGTGCTACTTGAAACTGGGACCAATGGTCTGAGATAGTCTAGGAAGGTCAAGAATTTCTTCTTAAATCTGATTCATCTAAGAACTGTTTCCCAGTCACAGTACAATAACTCTCATGTGTGTGGACTTTATCACCCAGAATTCTCCAGCACACAAACCAATCCAAAATTCTGCAATTGTAAGTTCACTTTTTTAATGACCCTTTATTCTAGATGGAGTGGGGGGGGGACTAAATGGAGCTGCGAATACATTATTCCTCTCTAAACTTTGAAGGAGGTTAAGCTCCTCCAGAAGTCAATATTGCACTTTAATATGGAAAATAATTATTTAATTAATTTATTTTTTAAAAACCAAATGTAGCCTAATTGTGGCTTTGTCACTCCTCCTAAGACACTCACTTTGCTTTCCTCCCTAGCAAATGTATGTATGTTTGTATGTATGTTTATTATACTTGTATGCCGCCCTATTCCCGAGGGACTCAGGGCGGCTAACAAACAAGTGGGGAAGGGGGAAATACAAAAAACAAACAAGACAAAAAACAAGATACACAAAACAGATTAAAAGCAACACAACAGTCACAGCAATTCAAGTGGGGCTGGGAACTCATCAGCCCCAGGCCTGCTGGAACAGCCAGGTCTTGACGGCTTTGCGGAAAGCCTGAAGGGTGGTGAGGGTCCAAATCTCCACGGGGAGATCGTTCCAGAGGGCCGGAGCAGCCACAGAGAAGGCCCTCCCCCGAGGGGTCGACAGTCGACATTGGCTAGCTGATGGTATGGAGGAGGCTTAATCTGTGGGATCTAATTGGTCGTAGGGAGGTAATTGGCAGGAGGCGGTCTCTCAAGTACCCAGGTCCGATACCATGTAGGGCTTTAAAAGTAACGACTAGCACCTTGAAGCGCGTCCGGAGTCCAACAGGCAGCCAGTGCAGCTTGCGGAGGATAGGTGTAACGTGGGTGTACCGAGGTGCACCCACAATCGCTTGCGCGGCTGCATTCTTGATAAGCTGAAGTCTCCAAATGCTCTTCAAGGGCTGCCCCATTTAGAGTGCAATACAGTAGTAACCCAAAATGTAACCCAAAAGCAGAAATGTTTAGAACTTTCTGACCTTTTGCCACCACAGTGCAGGAGTAAAAATGATAATATCCTCTAAATTACATTTAATAATTAGGCATTACCATGCACATCCCAAAACACTCATTTGTTAAAGTGGCAAATGTTAATAGGCGGCTTTATCTGCAATTTTAAAAAGATGGCAATTCTCCTAAATTGGAACTGTGTGCCAGAATAAGCATGAGATAATTAATTCTAGCTAAGGTTTAGGAGCCTTGTTTTCATAAAAAACCGAACTATTGTACTCTTTGAAATATTTGAAATATACCATAGTACATTTGTTCTGCCTTAGATTTTTCACATCTGGCTAGCAAGGTTCTAGTTACGTCCGTGAGGCTAAATCTGAATTCCTGGTTAATAATGCCATAACTGTGTTTATGAATTAGGCCATAATTTTACATGATGGGAGAGGAGTCCAGATTTTCCATGCCAAATATATGGTAACTAAATAATAAAATTACAAGAATATGGAATGCATGTTTTATACATTATAATTTGATACATAAAAATATCCAAAATCTTTTATATTATGTAATTATCTCCTTGATAGCTGATATCTCAATAAGGTGCTTTCAGTGATGGAACTCAACATTTTTTAAAATAAAAAGCCATGTACTGCGCTTTTTTATTTATTTATGTTTTATTTTATTTATTAAATTTGTGTGTAGCACATCTCATCCTTGCAATCTTTCCTGTTTGCTTTCAGAAATGGCATTGGATAGGTATCCTATCTTGGTCCCTAACTGTATTAATGAAGAATTACTGGATGTCTGGATTTTTCTGGACACAACCCACTATGCCAGGGATCGGCAACCTTAAACATTCTAAAAGCACCAAAGGTTCTAAACAGAAGCCCCTCCCCCTTCAATTCTGGAGCTGACTGGAAGTCCGATTCCCCCACCATAGAGTCTCCTCCTGGGGGGCATCCCTTTTCCTCTATCTGTCCTAACCGAAAGCCTTATCAATTGTGGGGCCGACCAGCAATAGGAAGCCGAGGTGGGGCAGTGGTTAGGGTGCAGTACTGCAGGCCACTTCAGCTGACTATTATCTGCAGTTCAGCGGTTCTCACCGGCTCAAGGTTGACTCAGCCTTCCATCCTTCCGAGGTGGGTGAAATGAGGACCCAGACTGTGGGGGGCGATATGCTGACTCTGTAAACCGCTTAGAGAGGGCTGAAAGCCCTATGAAGCGGTACATAAGTCTAACTGCTAATGCTAACTGCTATTGCTAAGCCGCAGAAGAGGGATGAAGGAGCCACATGCTGCTCCAGAGCCACAGGTTGCTGACCCATGCACTAAGTAAAAGAAATGCTGCCTGAATGTTACAGACAGCGACTCTGGAAGCTTCAAAGAGGGGTCCGCTGCCTCTCTTAAAAACTGGCTGTGCAATCCATCTACTCACAGTATTAGAAACTGTTTAGTCAACTGGAATCTGATTTGATCTCTTCAGGATTAGGATTTGGTTAATACGGTTAATCGCCTCGACTCCCGCTGGCAGAAAGGTCGGCACAGAGATGGTAAGCATGGCTAAATACCGTTCACCACCTGGAACCAAACCGATGACGATTTTAAAAAAATCCCCCACTTTAATCAGCCTATATATGATCACAGGAAGCTACTAGATCGCTTTGCCGCCGAGGTTTCCAAATCGCAAAAGAGGGCGGTCTCGCCTCCCGTGCTCGGGCTACATGGTCCCGCCTCCAGGTCGCCTATGGGGCGGGCATGCTCAGGTCTGGCTCGCTGGCTGCTGAAATCCCGCCCTGTGGGGGAGCGTCACTAGTCGGATTGAAATGCACACACGGCGGAAGAAACATCCGCCCGCAGTTAACAGTCTGCAAAGGTAGCGCGTGGGGCTGCATGCGACCAGCGGCGTCGGGGGTCGAGAGCCATCTGGGAAAGGACGCGCGATGTACCGGCCAGCTCTGACCAGGCTGCTGCTCTTGCATCTGCTCCTGATCAAGCTCCACAGCGCCAGAGGTGGGTCGGGTAGCGAAGGGGGAAGGACCCGGGGAAGGACCCTTCAGAGCTGCCGGCATTCGCTGGTGCCGGCTTGGTGCCGCTGCTCGGAAGTCGTGGGGTTGGCGTTTCGCTGTGCCCGTCCCCCCCACGCCCCGCGAGAGGGAATCCGATTGTATGCAGGGGATGTGTGTAAACAGGCGAGACAAGAGCTATTGTGTAGCTTGGTGTCGCCTAGAGACCCGCGTGTGCAGGAAGACCATCCTAAACGTCCCGGAGTAATTGATAGGGTGCCACTCGGTGCTCCTGGAGAGAGTATCTTTCAGTTAACCTGGAGGCGGTCAGACGGGTCTCACTCGCGACCATCATCTGTTCCGAAGCGGTTTTCTTTCGCCATCTGCCCATTCATTCTCCGTTCCTCTTCTCCTGCCCCCGGTTTAAATGCAATCAGGAATTAAGAGGAATAAAAGCGCGACAGCTTGCCGTCGCCCCCCTTATACGAGCAAGACCCGAATGCATGTAAGATTGGGAGGCACACAAGAGAAAAGATGAGACTCCGCATCTTTTCTGCGCCTTTCTTGGCTTGGAACGATCCTTTGTTGTCCACCTGCTTTGCCGATCTCCTTCGCATCCAAGGATAGAATCGGTCACACCTCCCTACAAGTGACCTGCCCTGGGAAGAACGGCGCGTTCTTTGGGGGAGACGCTTCCTCGCAAAATAGCCTTTTGTGCGTTTTCTGGGGAAAGCGAGAATCGTGGCCTAGCGCGTTGGGGGCTGCCGGCTAAGAAAGGAATTGCGAGGGATCGGCGGGGTGCGTGTATGTGTGCGTTGTGTGGTTGTGTGTGTGTATGCGTGCACGCGCTTTTTCTTTTCGTGCACATTTATTTTTCGGTGAAATTCGAAAGATACTGTATTGGATCTTCTCTCTCTTTGCTGTGTCGCAGGCTCCGGGAAGGAGTGCGAAGAGAACCAGTTTCAGTGCCGGAACGAGCGGTGCATCCCTTCCATTTGGAAATGTGACGAGGACGATGATTGTTTGGATAATAGTGACGAAGCAGACTGCCGTGAGTAGTAGTGTAGCCCTTTCTCTTGCAGGCAGAAAGGAGCAGGTGACGTAGGTCGCCGGGTTGAAGAGAAATGAAAGACGGTGAAGCAGAGATTGTGGTATGTGTGTGTTTGTGTAGTGGAAGCAGCCCCTCTACAAGTTGTTCTCTGGGGGAACACATGGGATGAAATGCGCCTCCGGGGTTGTTTTGCCAGTGACAGATCCACATTATCCCAGTTGTAGGAAGAACTGGATTAGAATGCGTGTCGAAAGCGGCCCTTTCTGCCGAAAGGAGGAGGATTATATACAGTTCTACCCCTGTCAGGGTTTGTTAAAATCTAGTGGCATTTCCGCGATTCGTGCCGCGTTTAGAATAAGCAGCTGAAGAGGTCCCCCCCCTTTTGTAAAAAAAAAAAAAATGAACGGGTAGAACAAATACCTGTTTCAAACTTCTGTGGCAGGCATCCACTCACTTTATGAATGGAAGTGCCTCTTCTGCCGGGAGTTTTGT
This sequence comes from Thamnophis sirtalis, assembly GCF_051295495.1. Classification (NCBI taxonomy): domain Eukaryota; kingdom Metazoa; phylum Chordata; class Lepidosauria; order Squamata; family Natricidae; genus Thamnophis; species Thamnophis sirtalis. The sequence goes on from NW_028261387.1 coordinate 31,618,239, forward strand.
GATTGGCTGCTGGAGAAATGCCAGATAGGTCACATGGTACGCGCTCTCCCATAAGGAAGGGGAGGGGGGTTGAATTCTATTGGACTACTACCTACTTTGAGACAGCCTCCCTTCCTTCCTTCCCCTTTAAGGCCATGCCTTCCTGTCCTTGGCTGGGAGGGAGGCAGTTGTGGAAAGTTGGGCTGGGAATCTAAATTTACCCACTTAAAACCATTTATTATTGCTAAGTCCTGATGATAATTCTATTAGGATCAAGAATGATTAAGCTGTCTACTGAAAAAATGTCAACTCAGGTGGGCTCAGTGTCATTAAATTCAGTGGCATTTATTTCAGAATGTGCATGCACAAATTCACGATTGTCCTATTCAAATGCTTCCCCATCTGAAATGCAAAGAGGGCAGCTTTATTTATTTATGCTGTTAAGGATAAATTATTCATTTAGTCAACCTGTGATGGAATTTTGTCCTTTAGGCAAACTTTTAAAGATTTTGAATAAATTGTATCACGGATGATAAGTTTTCTAGATTCACTTTTAGGCTGCTAACAAAAGTTTTGCAGTTGAGGTTTAGGAAGATATCTTGTGGTTGGAACTCGGATGAACTGAGTATTAACTTGATGAGGGACTCTAAGCAGTGGTCCTTATTACTATTTTCTCCTCATATTCCTAAAAACAATCTTGTGAGGCTGAAGACTGAGGACAGTTAGTCCAGTCACAATGAGATCACAACTAGATAAGAAATTTGAACCTGGTGCTTTCAGGCATTTTTTGGACTATTACCTTATACATATGTGGAATATTGATTGATTAGTTGTTGTTACATAGTGGTTGTGTTGACAAACAGATGATTGTTGCTAAGTATTTAAAAATGCATTGCTTGTTAATGGTAAAAGATAGTTATTTGACCAGTCGAAGAATTTTTTTAAAAAACTATGTTGCTTCAATCTGTAGAGGAAACTATAAGGTTCTTGGTTTAAAGGTGAGGTTAAATTTCTCTCAAGATTGGTAGTAAATTAGATAAATAAGGAAATACCATTGCAGTTTATGAGGTCCTCGGTGGTTGTTCCCGTCAGTGGCAAATACTTAGCTACAGGGTGGAAGTAAATAATAGAAAAATGCTCATTTGTGCTATTTATGCTTTGCTTCTCCCCTGCTGCTCGACACCTGGATAATCCTGGGCTATCTGAGGCTGGTCCTTGCAGTTGGAAAATAGGTGTGTACTACAGCAACTGTTGCTCACGCAACTGAATGTTCTCTAAATCTCAGATTCCCTGCAGACGGAAAGTTAAATATTAGTGCCACAGATTATTGCTTCCTGGTCTCACTGTCATAGAAATTTATTGCATGGAGGATACATTTGGAAGAGAAACAATACATTCTACTGTATCTGAAGTAGAAAACTCCAAATATTGGTGTGAGGGTAACCTTTTTATGAGCTTCTAAGGTATAAACAGCTGTTGCAGTTCAGTTTCATTGGGGTATGTAGTCATTATGCAAACATTCTAGAATTTATCATACTGTTGATTTTTCAGGCTTACAAACACCCTCATTAAATAATTCAGAAGATACTTTCATTTTTCCTGGATCCTCAGCCTTTTTTTTCCAATTTCTTGCTCTTCCCCTGAACAAACTGGATGTGCCTGATGAAGCATAATAAAATTTAAATTATCCATCTAGTTTGGTCCACAATTTCATGCTATGGGTGAATGTGTGATTATTGGGAGAAAACTTGAAACGGTAGAAACTGGTGGGATGAGAAAAAGAGTTCTCCTTGTCTTTTGGTTTCAAAAGCAGTTTCCCTGCCATCATTTTATACAGGATGCATATACAGGATGCATATTGAATCATTGCAAACACGCCTTTAAACAGTCTTTTGGTTCATAAAAAGGACAGTCCTTTCAGAACATGCCATACTTAAGTGGTGTTTTCCAACTAGGAAAAGCCCTTTTAATGATAATAAACTTCTTAATTTTGATCTCTATATCTAATGACAGGCCTTTGAATATTGCTTCTCTTCATCCCCACTAAAGTTACTTTTGTCTCCTTTTCCATTATTTGCATGCCTAAAGCTGCTGATTGAAGTTACTTGTGGCTATGTTACACAGATGATTTATGTCAGGCTTAAAGGCAGAATATGTGTGCTAAGATAGGCATAGGCAGGATGCAAAAAATGTATAGGAATCATCTAAGATCTACTGTCTAATCTACTATTCTGTTATAACCTCTAGAATAGAGGGTGTTTTTAAAAAACAACAACAATATATGTAGGATGTATGATTTCAACCCTCAGAATTCCCCAGGTAGCATGCTGGCTGAGGAATTCTGGGAGTTGAAGTTACACTTCTTACATGTTGCCAAGTTTGAAAAATACTGCTGTAGAATGAGGGGACGGGGACGTGTGTTCAAACATTTCAGCTCACACTCTTTTTTTTTAGTTTTAAAGAGGGCTGTTAGGTAAAATGGGTTTTGGCCCCATCACTTGTAGATTGTGGCCCCAGTTTTCTGTAGCCTTTGGGCTGATTCAGGGGTGTCAAACTTACATCATGGTGGCATCACATGACATATCAGGACTTTTCCCCCCTTCACTAAAGTGGGTGTTGGCGTGGTCAGAGTGTGACGCATCCAGCCTGCAGGCCACGAGTTTGACAGCCCTGAGCTGGTTGAAGGGCATCCTGATCTAGGAGGACTGGAAACAAAGCATCACTTTTCTTTTTTCTGTTTCAATTAGATACATAAAATGAATTGATACTTTACTAATAAACTATAAATTAACTGTGGAGAAGGCAGTCTTTTTTCCCCAGCAACTTTATAATTGCTGCTATTTATACTTCACTGCTTAGGGGCAAGCCAGAAGCAAACATTTACACTCAGAATCTTAGCTGCTTCAAAAACTTTAAATGTTCACTTGCTACATTATCTTTCTTTCCAGAAATAACAGCCTGGATCGGCTTATAAAATAAATTATCCCTTGTAGGCATAGCTAAATAAATGTTTCCTAATTTAAAAAAGGAAGCAGTATATTTAAGGGGCATAATGAACAAATTATTATTATTTTCTTGTGGGGGAACAAAGCGGAGCTGGATTAGCTGGAGGTACTTGCTGTCCTCCTTCAAAGCAGCCTTTGAACAGAGTCTTGCTGTTCCTGGATTTTCCACTTCCGGGCTGTCCCAGCGCTTGCCCAACATGAGTGGAAAGTTAGCTTTAAGGGGCTCTTTTCAGCAGCCAACTATAAGTCAGTCCCCCCGCAATTTTGCCCGTCTGCATGATAGATAAGATTTAGCTATTAACGATTCCGTCCTCTCTGAGTTAGTCTTTTGTGGAACAATCTCAAAAGATTTGAAGATAATTCTATACATTGTTGAGCCTAATGGAGGGAAATTGAGGCTAAAATTAAGATTTCCTGATGGAAAGGATGTTTGTCAAAAAGTTGGTGTTTCTGTAACACGGGGATGTGCAGCTTTTTCAGTGGTGATCTGCACTTCACAAGGGAGTGATTTGTTGAGGACCACATGCCAAATGGATGTGTGACCAGAACAAATGGGTGCTGTATGACTTAAGACAAAAAATGGAATGCAATACGGTTTTATTTGGAACTAAATTAAATGCATTTAGTGGCCGCTCCCTAATATGTTCCTGTTTATGTTTTCTTAAAAATGATCATCTGATGACACATTTTTGGAGGGGCAAGTGGACCACACGCAAATGTTTTGAGGGATCGTATAAAATACTGGAGTCTTATTTTTCTTCTGAAAGACCAGGGATCACTTTCTGTAAAGCTATTCAGTGACAAGATTCTACAAAAGGATATCCTTGATTTTGACCACTGGTTCTTCTGATGCCATATGGTCAAGAAACTGTTTTTCTTCCACCACCTCTTCCCCCCCACCTTTGGATGGAGGGGGAGGAAGAAGGAAGGGAAGGAAGAGAAAACCTGAAGGGAAGCACACACAATTATGCCACCAATTATTCTTAGCTATGCTTTGTTAGACATGAATACAGTGATGTTCTGACATTCTTGATGCTTATAAAAATGTAATAATTTCAGTTCCTGCATTGAATTAATGCATCATTCTGCTTTGCTCTGTGCAACAAGCAATTGGAAGAATGGCTGCCTGAAACCAATTCAGTCTAATAATCTTTATCCAATGTGACCTTGGAAAATTCCCACCACAGCAGGAGTCCTAGTTGATCTGGTATTTTAGACTGTAGCCTGATTGGCTTAATGGTTTATCCAGTCCAGGAGGTTAGCAATGGTTGATGAGGCAGTCATAATCAAAGCATGCAGGTTATCAGTTAAAGTTAGAACTAAAATCAGTCTGTGCATTCCTTCCATCTTCCTTCATCTGATTTATGTTAATTATATTAAGCATTATTTCTGAACTAGCATAAGCACACTTTGCTTCTAAACTAGAGAGAGAAAAAGCAATTTCTCATCATGAAGACAAAAGGGGTTGTAACTTTTATTTCCTTCACAACAATAAGCAGTTTATCATTTCTGCCTTCTGGGATTTTTTTTTTTTAGTCTTACAACTTTGGTGGTGAGATTCTTCGTGATCTCTCATCTAAGCACTTACCTACTTATTGTACTGTTTAGCTTTTGGGGATTAACCAAGTATGATAGAATGTAATCCAAAATAGTGGATCTTTCCCAGAGGAAAAAGAGACAGCTGAACTTAGAATGTCTGATCAGCAGGAAGAGGTGAAATGCAGTTCGTTCACAGAATATATTGAATACTTATTGGAGATAGCTGTTTTAGTCTGGCAGGATTCTGTTAATAAGACATCTGACCAAACACCATGAAATGCCCACTCACTCACCCAGTACCGGCACAGGAAAACCTCAGTGGGATATAAGAACTACTGGGGAGGGGGAATTGGCTTTCACCCTCTTCCTGCCTTCTAGACATTCAAAGCTGTGACTCTGAACTACATTTCACCTCAAGAAGGGTTAAGTGAAAGAATTGCCTAGTGGTAGAATCTACAGCAGGAGCGTCAAACTCATGGTCTGTGGGCCGGATCTGGCCCCCAGGCCGCTTAAATCTGGGCCATGGGGCTGCCCTGGAAACAGTGAAGGATTGGCCTGCAGTGCCTCTGCCAGCAAAAATGAAGCTTGGGAGGGCCGCACATGGCAAAAATGGAGCTCGGGACGGCCGTGCGTGATCCTCAGCACCCTGGCCATGCCCCCCCCCCCAGCCACACACACTCTGAGATCAAACAGAACCCTGATGCGGCCCTTAATGAAATCGAGTTTGACACCCTGATCAACAGTATATTGTCTTTGCCATAATAATGTGAATTGAACTGTTGAAAAGCTATTTTTTGAAATGGCCATGACCATATGTAACTTTTGAATACAAAGCCTATCCTAGAGATCACCACCTTCTGTGAACTATTAATTTCACTAGATTTTTGTTTATTCATTTGATGTTGGCTTTCACAGACAGTAGTCAAGAGAGGTGTTAGTTGTTGTTGGTAGTTCTTTAGAATATTTACAATTGAGAACAGCTGTGCTTTATAAGACAATGTGATCCTGATTAAATATTTTTTTTCTTAAGCAGAAGCACCAGTGATAAAAGCTTTAATGTCCTTGGCAAAGCTCTTAGGGAAAAATATTCTAAGAGAATATGTATTATTCACATTTGTGCTGAAGATATGAATAGGTTTGTGGGAATGAAGCAGTTTCAGTTAAAGAAGACATTTAGATTTTTCTGTCTCTCAACAAGCTTGCAACAGAGAAAAAGATAATTTTTACCAGGGACAAATTATTTTGAGCTAGGCAATGCCAAAGAATGAACTTTATGGAACAAGCTCCGGATGTACTTCTTTGTATAACGTTTCATGCCTTTGACCCATTATGTATTTCCTATGGCTAAAAAAGGAAGGGCCCTGGGTTCCAGAAAATAATAAAATATTTCTTTGCAGAAGCTGGAATGAATATTTTCAGTGTAGGTTCTACTGTCACATTCTTCTATTACAGAGGTGGGTTCCTACTTGTTTGGACCGGTTCGGCTGAACTGGTAGTAACTTGGCGGCCTGGGTCGCTGGAACTGGCAGCGACCCAGGCCTGCCACGCCCCCAAACCGTTTCTCTTGGTGATGCTGTAGGTGCTGCCATCTTGTTTTTGCCTTCTGTGCATGCGCAGAGCAATTTTTGTTGCACTGCACATGCGCACACGCACACACAGCGCGTCCCTGAGCGAACCGGCAGTAGCGGCAGCTGGAACCCGCCACTGTTCTATTAGTATAGCTTGAACCAAATTATTTAGAGCAATCTTCCACATCTGTCTCCCTTTGTCAGATCAGACCCAGTGAAGATTCTTTCCTTAAAGCATCTAATAAAAATTCTGAATCAGAGGTAGATTCGTTCCAAGGAAGGCTGGTTAAGGAGTTATCTTGAAGGCTAGTGATAAGGATATACAAGTAGTCCTTGACTTATGTGCACAATTGAGCCCAAAATTTCCATTGTTAAACAAGACATTGGTTAAGTGAGTTTTATCCCATTTTATGATCTTTCTTGCCACCATTGTTAAGTGAATCACTGCAGTTGTTAAGTGCACTTAACACAGTTAAGTGAATCTGGTGTCCCCGTTGATTTTGCTTGTCAGAGGATTGCAAAAAGTGATCACATGACCCCAGGACACCGCAACCGTCATACATATGAAACATCTGGATTTTGATCACATGACTGTGGGAGTTGCTGCAAAGGGGGTGAGTGAGAAAAACGGTAATTACTCTCTCTTTTTAGTGCCATTGTAACTTTAAATGGTCACTAAATGAATGGTTGTAATTTGAGGACCAGCTGTACTGTACGACTTTGCTTTGTGCTTAAATCACTTTTGGTAAGCCTCTCTCACACGTAAGGCACTTACTTTGTCACCTGGCAGGTGTAGGATCTCTTTGATAGATTTTAATTCACTGGGACAAATCTCTGGTTTCTCTTGAGGCAGATTTTATGTAAGAAACTTAATGTTCTGCATTTGGTTGTTTAATATGGGTGAAATAAAATATGGAGCACTCTGAATGTGAAACATTCTATTTCCCTTTTGTTTGGAGTTTTCCTCCTCTAGACTTGCTGGTGCAATTTAAGGTGCTGCTTGTCACCTATAAAAGCTTTCATAACATACTTTGAGGAATGTCTCCATCCAGGCAGAAGGTGGTATTCAGCAGGTTCTGACCAGTTCTGGAAAACTGGTAGCGGAAATTTTGAGTAGTTCAGAGAACTGGTAAATATCACCTCTGACCGGCCCCGGACCCATCTATTCTCTGCCTCCCAAGTCCCAGCTGATTGTGAGGGAATGGGGTTTTTTGCAGTATCCTTCCCTTGCCATGCCCACCAAGCCACACCACATCCACCAAGGTCACAGAACCGGTAGTAAAAAAAAATGAATCCTACCAGGGATATCTTAACTTCCTGTTAGATATGGAAAGAGGGACATGCTTTGTGTCTCATGAATTAAAGAATGTCATCTTGCAGAACCCAGGAAGTTTGCCTTTTTGTTGTGGTATCATTCCTCTGGAACACCTGACCACCAGGGTTCAGATTGGTCCTGACACATCTAGCTTCTGGAAAGCGTTAAAATTTTGATTGTTGACCCAGGCGCGTGGAATGGAGGTATGAAACCCAGATGGATCAATATTATATTTATTATATTATATTACTTTTTACACTTACTTTTGGTTTGGTTTTGAATTATCTGTTTTATATTGCAGTTTCCATTTACATTTTGAATAACTATGATGAAAAAAGTGGTCACAGAAATAAATAAATCTCTTTGAAAGGTCTTTTCAAGGTAACGGGCCTTGATTGCATTCCAGAATGAAGGTAGGAATTGCATTACTTGTGTAGTATTTGCCCCCGCAGAAAGCGGTTTATGAAAGTGCCGTTTGGGTAAGTGCTGAGGATCCTAGTGTAGTTCTGTAAACTCAGATTTTGTTCATTTGTTTCTACCTTCAAATCAGTCTTAGCTTACAGTTTTCTTGGTGATATTTTTAAAAGCGGTTGGCTATTACTTTTTTCCCTTAGGCTGAGATGATATGATTGAACCAAAGTCATGCAGTTGGTTTCTTGCTTAAAATGGGACTAGAACTTGCTTTCTCCCGGTTTGTAGTCCAGCACACAAAGCTTGGCTTGTTCATCCTGAGTGGCATCTTGTAATCAGCTAGATGGCAGCATTTAGCTCACCTTGGCTGAATCACAGAAGCTAACCTGGGTCAAACATAGTTAATCCTTGGTAAGATACCCATGGAGCTCTGCAGTGATCTTTTTTGAGAAAAACAAAAAGATGCAGTAAAGGGCAGAGGACTTTATGTGAACTCTTTACAGTAGCCATGTCTTTTCCTGTTATTGTGCAGCTGCCCTCTGAAGGGCAATCTTGGGAAAAGTGGTTTAAGAGTTGTGACAGGTGCTAATATACACCCATAAAAACTGAAGCACTTTCTGCTTGTCAGAGCTACAGTAAATACTGTACAGCCCTAGTAACTATCATGTGACCAAGGCTGTTGGCCAAAATGCTAAGTTGAAAAAGATTCCAGAAGGCTAATGTGGCAAATTACTTTTGTATTGTGCCCAAAACAATTACAGGAATACATTTTGCAATCACCCAGTGTCTAAGCTTGAAGTACATTAAAAAAAAAATACTTAGTGTTGTGTCCGGCCGATGCAGCTGACAGTTGCAGCCTCGCCAGAGAAGATCTGATTGGCTCTGGCGCGGCTGCTGGCTGGTGGGAGAAAAGCAGCCGCCTGATTGGCTCCCCGTCTGACAGCCGTCAGTATAAATAGCTGTCAGGCGGGCGCTGTCCTTTTGCACGCGTTCTGAAGTTCAGTTGTTGTTATTCAATAAAGGACTGGTTGTAACGTTCCCTCAGTGTTTGCCTACTTAAAACTGGCGACGAGGATGAGCGAATTAGACCCTGTCCACATTCCGGCCCTTGCTACCGCTTCCTCCTTTGCTCCGTTTCGTCCTGAGGTGGAATCTTGGGAAGCTTTCCTCGAGCGGTTCGAGGTCTTCTTACAGGCCCATGACCTGACAGACCTCTCTGAGGGGCGTAAGCGCGGCGTCTTCCTGCACTACTGCGGCTCGGAGATGTTCGCCACTGCCCGTACCTTGTCTGCCCCTACTCTGTCGCACTCAATGCCGCTTGATTTGCTCTTGACCAGGCTGAAAGTACATTACGAGCAGGCTCCCTCTCGATATGCTCGCCGCCAATTCTTCCGCCGCTGCATTCAAAATCCATTAGCCAGTACATGGCTGAGTTCCGCACGGCTGCCATGAACTGTGAATTCCTGGACCTTGATGACGCGCTCCTTGAGCAGTTCATCTATGGTCTTCAGGACATCAATCTGCACTGCTGCATTCTCTCCCGTTCCGAACTGTCCATGAAGATTGCTGTGGACGAGGCACGGGCCTATGAGATGGCTGGCAAATCCATGCCTGATCTCCACCGTTTTCCCCCATCAGTTACGGCCTCGCTGCCTCCCTCCTCCGTCCACTGTCAGCTGGGCCCGGAAGACCCTCGATTGGACATCGACGTTGCTGTGGATCACCTGCGGGCTGTCTCCTTCAGGGATGCGGGGGCCTGCCTCAGCTGTGGGGGCCGCCACTCCCGTGCTTCTTGCCGATTCTGGGCCACCCTTTGCCGAAAATGTGGCAAGAAAGGCCCCATTGCTGCTGTCTGCCATTCTCCTGCCTTGGAACCGCGGGCTGCCAGGGCCCCTGCCAGCCACCAGCCCGCCTCCGCTCCTTCATCCACCCGCCAGGGGTGCTACACTGTCTTGGAACCCGAGGGGTTCTTCCCCGACTGGCTGGTGGACTCTGCTTCGACGGCCTCAGGGGTTCGGGGTAAGATGCACCTTCGCGTCTTACTCAACAGCCGTCCCTGCACCATGGAGCTGGACACTGGATCCGCTCACTCCATCATTTCCTGGGACACTCTGCGAACCTTATTTCCCTGTTTCCGTCTGGGCCGCCTTTCTTCATCCCCTTGCCACCCCAGGGACTACCAGGGAAACCCCATTCCGGTGCTGGGTTGTGGCACCTTCCTGGTTCAATATGGCCATTTCAAAGGTCCTTTGCTCCTGATAGTAGTCCGGAATCCATTGACCACTCTTTTGGGGCTGGACTGGTTCCGCGCTTTCAGCCTGTCCATAGCGGGGGTCAATTCAATCCGGCTGGCGTCCGATTTGGACTTCCTTGTCACCGAATTTGCTGACATTTTCACCAATGACCTGGGCTGTTACAAGGGGACCCCTATTTCTCTAAATTTGGATCCCTTGGTGGCACCAATCCGCCTTAAGGCTCGTAGGGTGCCCTTTGCCCTTAGGGAAAGGGTAGACGCCGAATTAGATAAGCTAATCTCCCAAGGCATTTTAGAACCGGTTGACCACTCTCCCTGGGAAACCCCTATAGTCCTCCCTATTAAGTCCGACGGATCCCTGAGGATCTGCGCGGACTATAAAAACACCGTGAACAAGGCGCTGCAGGTGCACCCCTACCCTGTGCCAGTTGTCCAGCATGTGCTGCATTCCTTGGGTCAGGGCAAAATTTTTGCAAAATTAGACCTGGCCCAAGCATACCAGCAATTGCCTGTGGACGACGCCACCGCCACAGCTCAGACAATTGTGACACACCGGGGTGCCTTCCGATGTCGGCGCCTGCAATTTGGCATCAGTGTCGTAGGGCTTTTCCAGGGGTTGATGGAGCGCCTGCTCCATGGCATCCCTGGGGTGACACCTTATTTTGACGATGTCCTGATTGCCTCTGCCGATCAATCAGGACTCATCAAAACCCTCCGGACAGTGCTGGCTAGATTTCGGGCCTCAGGTCTCCACCTCAAGCACTCTAAATGCCAGCTGGGCATCCCGGGGGTGGAATTCCTGGGATACCTCATAGACGCCCAGGGAATCCACCCCACCCCCGCCAAAATCGCCACCATTACCTCCGCCCCCACTCCTTCCAATAAGGCAGAGCTCCAAGCCTTCTTGGGACTTCTTAACTTTTACACCACCTTCATTCCCCATAAGGCTTCCATTGTGGAACCTCTTCACTGCCTTTTAGATGCCTCCGCCCCTTGGGTTTGGACCAGCCGTGAGGCGCATGCGCTTGCGGCTGTCAAACGCCTTTTGACAGCTGCCCCCGTGCTCATCCAGTACGATGAGCACCTGCCCCTCCTACTTGCTTGTGACGCCTCTCCCTATGGGGTTGGGACCGTCTTGAGCCATTTGTTTCCCGATGGCTCTGAGGCTCCTATCACTCCGGTGCCACCATCCTAACCTTGGATGCCCTTTTCATGACCCATGGCCTTCCGGACGTCCTTGTCTCCGATAACGGATCACAATTCGCCTCCGAAGAGTTCAAGCACTACTTAGCCAGCCTGGGTGTCCGCCATACCCCGGTGGCTCCTTATCACCCCACTGGAAATGGGTTGGCGGAGTGCACTGTCCACTCCGCCAAGGAAGCCCTGGCCCGCCTGTGTCACCTTCCCTGGCCAGCCCGCCTCTGTCTCTGGCAGACACTCCCAGACTGAGGCATTCCCAACGCATGCACAGGGGTGTTGCGTCCGGCTGACGCAGCTGACAGCCGCAGCCTCGCCAGAGAAGATCTGATTGGCTCTGGCGTGGCTGCCGGCTGGCGGGAGAAAAGCAGCCGCCCGATTGGCTCTCCGCCTGACAGCCGTCAGTATAAATAGCTGTCAGGCGGGCGCTGTCCTTTTGCGCATGTTCTGAAGTTCAGTTGTTGTTATTCAATAAAGGACTGGTTGTAACGTTCCCTCAGTGTCTGCCTACTTAAAACTTACGGTATATTTATCATCATAGGCATTGTATACAGCTCTGGGTATATTAGTACTGTATTCCAACTCCTAAAATTCCCAACCCATATGGCTAACAATTGGGAATTCTGGAAGCAACAGTCGCAACACAAGTGGAAGATCCCGGGGTACAGAAAGTTGTGAATTGTGAATAATGATATGGTTTCCTGTCAGATCATATGTATGGATGAGGTAGGAGAAGTCTTTGAAGAAGATAAAGGCAAACATGACTGCATGGAAAATATATTGATTGATAATCCTGCTCAGTTTGATCTATCCAGATATCTTTGAGGAGCTTATATTTTTTCTGTTGGTAATATACAAGCTATTGTCCATTGGTGGATGCTTGAAACTTATCAGATTCTGTGTACTTCACAGATGCAGCTTCTGCCTGAATGACCATCCATAACATAAATGCCTGTTTGCATTTCCTGCTCTAAAAAGGGGGAAATTCAAGACCAATTAATGTCCTCTGTATAAGATTGCTCATTTTTGTGGGAGATGATAGTCATAAACAGTAATTGGCACTTTATACTAAAAATATTTGAATAAGCAAAATATTACAGAAAAAATATGTTTCATTTGTGCATTCTATCATGCGTCACTACAATATATTAGGAGTTTCCAAGCTGAAATTCTGATATTAATTGATTTTTAGAATATTTCTAGTGAATGTCACTAAACATGTTTAAGTTTTGCTTTATAAATATCATGGTAGGGGTGGGTTGTCTGAAAGAAATATGTGCATTGCAAGATTAATGTGGCCGTAAAACATCAAATATCTGATTATAGAACTGATATGGCTATCAAGATGAATTTTATTTAGGATGCTCTTTCCCATCTTGGTCTTTCAACAGTGCACACTTCACTGCTGTAATTGTGTCCATCTTCCTTGCTGCTGGTTGTCCTCTTCTTCTCTTTTTTTCCATCTTTCCCAGTATTACAAGAGAGCTAGGTCTTTCCATAATGTGTTTTGAATTATGATAATTTGAGCCTAGTCTTTTGTATCTTGAAGAAGAACTCTGGATTCATTCATTCTATTACCCATTGGTGTTTGTTTGTTTGTCTATTCATATTAATATCTAGGATATCTCTAGTCTTCAGCATAAGTATTTAAAAGCATCAATACTCTTTTTTCCAGGGACGCGGTGGCTCAGTGGCTAAGACGCTGAGCTTGTCGATCAGAAAGGTTGGCAGTTTAGTGGTTCGAATCCCTAGTGCTGTGTAATTGATTGACCTCTCATTACTTGTCCCAAAATGCCAACCTTGCAGTTCGAAAGCATGTAAAAATGCAAGTAGAAAAATAGGGACCACCTTTGGTGGGAAGGTAACAGTGTTCCATGTGCCTTTTGCCACTAGTCATGCTGACCACATGACCACGGAGACGCCTTCAGACAGTGCTGGCTCTTCGGCTTTGAAATAGAAATGAGCACCGCCCCCTTGAGTCAGGAATGATTAGCACATATGTGCGAGGGGAACCTTTACCTTTACCTTGCTCTTTTTCCTGCTTATTCAATTCCAGTTTTTGCTTCCATAGTGTGTCAGGGAAAGCTGTTGCTAGCACATTTCTAACTTTGTAGACATAGACGCATCAAAACATCAGAATATCTTTTAAAATGCCTTTTTTGATTTCACTGCACATTTCTTCTAGTCCCCTACCAATGAAATTCAGGACTTCAAAGTAATTTCTGATTCTTGATTTTCTTCTGGAAAATGTTAGGTATATGTTCAAGTTCATATCATAGAAAGTATGACGACTTTGTAATAGCCTAATAGATATTCAATCACTGATTCCATTGCATCCTTCCTGGCAATTGCCAGGTCCTTAATTGTTGTGACTTGAATAGTAAACAGTAGGATCTTCTGATGAAAGTATTCCATTCCAGTCCATTTCAATTTTCCTAAGACTAAAATATTGGTGTGTAATTGATTCTTTTGATCTTCTGCCGTGGTGAGCTTTTTCGTGTTCATGCTTCTTATATTCTGTGTTGCCAGTGTAATTCTGTTTCAACAGCTTCAGGTTTTCTTTTCTTGCATGGAAATATCAGTAACTAGACATCCCACAGTTTTTAATCTTGCTTTACATGTATGGCTCAAAAAAGGCCTGATGCTGCTTGCCTGGAAAATGAGAAAGCACGGCCCCTTGAAAGTAAATATTACATCATGATGCTGACTTGCTGATCAGGGATTTGTATGGGGATCAAGATGGCTAGTTGGCAGGCACAGGAATGCATTTTAAAAAAAATGAGCCCCCTTTTTTTTACTGTGCTCGTAAGTCTCTTGGAATGTGGTAAATCAGAAGAAAACACTCAATAAAGATTTTTTAGGAAATAAAGATTTTGATTAGAGAGCATTATTACTTCTAGGTCTGCTCTGAAGGCTTGTATTGTTACATGCTTGACATTGTAAAGTGTGCTTTGTTGGAACAGATAAAATTTTCCAGAGGAAGGGAGGGAGTGGTCACGTGTGGGTATTCTCAAAGACTGAGAGCAAACTCTTAAATACTGGTGCCTTCCAATCCTAGCCCAGTTTCCTCTCAGTCTCCTTGGTCCAAGCACTGTTGAGAATTGGTTGTAGGTAGGATTAATTTGGTTGCAATCTGGTTTTCTATTTGGTTTAATTGGGCATTTTAAATTTGTTAAATTCTAAATTAGCAGCTGTGGCCCCAAGGGACAGTTCTCTACCTTGGGCGGTTGGGGAGGGCCCTGTGGGGTATTCAGACTCCCCACCCCCGCGGGCCTGGAGCCTCAGCCCTATCCCCAGGATTGCGGGGGTACCAGCTCCAGACTCAGCTGCAGGAGCGGCTGCTTTCTTTTAACAAGAACAGTGGAGGAAGTGGCTTCGGCGCCATGTGGAGCACATGAGCCGCCCGCGGAGCCGCCGATTGATCCGGGCAGCTGCCGCTTTGCCTGGCTTCTTATTTGGACGGCGGGCGGCCTCTTGGAGGTGAGAAGAGCGTGCCTGGGTGCCGCGTGGCTTCCCCCAACTTCGTTGGAGCGGCGCTGGATCTTGGAAGCCCGGCTGAGCAGCTCGTGTTCCCTTCGGCTCCTCGTCCATGCACGGAACTCCGACGGCCATTTTGGCTGCTGCCACGTGCGCGGGGCCTCTGATCCACTCTGGGACAGTCGTGAGACCTAGCCAGGGGCGTTTGGCCTAGTAACCCACGAGATCAACTGGCCCAGGTTCCAGTGGGGCCTACAGAGGCCTGTGTTCCTCCTCCTCGACAGACACGTGAGGGGGGCATGGAGGAAGGATCGGATCTCCCCCAGGGTCAGGTGGAGGGTCCAATGGGGGTGTGGGGGACCTGGTGCAGGGGTCTGAAGGGGTTCCTCCTCCAAGATCTTATGAGGCCCAGCGCCCATCCACTAGAGAGGAGGCCAGGAGGCACAAGGCTATTGAAAAGACCTTTGTAAGGACAGAAAGACAGGCAAAGGCCTCGAGGCCTACTTCCAGAGACAGGTCCAGGTCTTGAATCAGGCCTTTTTCTGGGCATTCTTCTCCCAGAGGTTTCAGTCCCTCTTCTCCCTCGGCCTCCCCTGATAGGGTGCACTCTGTTTCCCAGTGGGGGAGGTCTCCCTCTCCTTCGGTGTCTCCAGGTTTCCCTAGGAGAGACCCTGCTGATCCTTTGGAGGGTACATCCAGGGGCCATTGCCCCTCATGCAGGTTGGCTCCCCAGAGGCCTAGTTCTTCCTATGGGGATGTGGAGGATTTGGAGCATCTTCCAGAAGGCATTAAAAGGCTTATTTCTGCAGCCATTTTGCGGGGCATCGCCCAGCGAGACAGGACCTCTCACTCTTCTAGGCATGGGGGCTTTAGCCATGCCCAGTATCGGGCTTCCTCTCCTTCCATGGTTAGCGAGGCTTCGGTCATGGGGGAGGAGAATCTCCAGGACATGGGTTTCTCTGAGGACGAGGATGCAGTCCTTCCGGATGTTCCTTCTTCCTCGGGTCTCTTTTCCCCGGCCATGTTCAAGATACTCCTGAACAAGGCGAGGAAGACCACTAAGGTGGGGACTGGGGATCCTTCTGTGCCCCCGCCTAGGGATCCTGACATAGCCATGTTTTCCAACACGGCCACGAACAAGAAGGAGATTCAAGCCCCTCCCTTGTTCATGGAGGTCCTGACCAACCAGTGGGCCCGGCCCTCTAATTTCTCAAATCCTGGGAGTAATGACCGCCACTTCTATAATGTGGAGCAGGCCTTTGCCCAGGCCGTTCAGTTGCCCACCATTGACACTCCGGTGGCTGTTCTGGTTTCTTCCTCTCCGGTGATGTCAGGGGATGCTGCAGATAAGTTGAAGTTGGAGGATAAGCGCGCTGAGCTTACCTTGAGAAAAAATTTCAATGCCATTGCGTGGGCTATTAAGTCCGCAGCCTCAGCTTCTTATTTCACCCACGCCACGGTTATGTGGCTTAAGCAGCTCCAGGAGCGCATTCCTATCCAGGACGAGGGGCTCCACCAGGATCTAATCAAGATCATGGCGGCTTCCCAGTTTTCCATTGATGCGACCCTGGACACGGTTAAGTTTGTGTCCAGTGCCTTGGCCACTTCAGTTACTGGCAGATGGATAACAAGGCCAAGTGGAATCTGGCGGCTGCCCCGTTCAAGGGTCCTAATCTTTTGGGAGAGGCCCTCGACCCCATTCTGGTCGAGAATAAAGACAAAAAGAAGGTTCTGCCATCTAACGCTAAGAAGCCCGAGGCTAGGTCTCACCCTTACCGTAGGTAGTCTTACAGGGCCTCTGACTATGACCATAACCAATGTTTTTCTTCTTTCCGCTCTGACAGGCAGTTTCCCAGGTCGTCCTTTCAGGACAGAAACCGGTTCCAGCACCAGTCCCGGCGGCCCTTTCGTGGCGGAGGCGGCCGTCCCTACCGCAGAGGGAAGTGACTCGAACCCGAGTCATCCCAGCGGCGGCAGCCTTTCCCTCTATGCAGATCAATGGGACGAGATCACGTCGGACGCGTGGGTCCGGTCCACGATACGGCACGGTCTCAGGTTAGAATTTCTCCATCCCCCGAATCTCTTCAGGTCATTCCCTCCATCCCGGACATTCAGGCGGTGGAGGCAGTTCCCCTGGAGGAATGGGGCCTGGGCCACTACTCCAACTGTTCGTGGTTCTGATGAGCTCGGGGGGCTGGAGGGCAATTCTGGACCTCAAGCGCCTGAATTGTTTTCTGGTTTACAGGCGCTTCAAGATGTCCTCCCTCAAATCTACCCTTCAGGGCATCCGAAAGGGGGATTTCTTGGCTTTGGTAGACCTCACCGAGGCCTACCTTCACATACCGATACTGCCCAGTCATCACAGGTTTCTGAGATTCTCGCATGGAGCCGGCCACTACCAGTACAGAGCTCTTCCCTTCGGGCTGGCTTCGGCTCCCAGAGCGTTCACGAAGGTTCTAGCAGTTCTGGCGGCTCATCTGCGTTCCATCCCGGTGTGGCTCCAATATTATTTAGACAATGTCCTAGTTCAGGCGGCGTCTCTTCCTCAGGCCGTCTCAGACCTTTGCCTCACCATCCGGAGTCTTCAGAATCTGGGGTTTTCTGTAAACTTCCCCAAGAGCCATCTCTCCCCTTCCACCCACATTCTTCACCTGGGGACAGACATAGACTCCGTGTCAGGGGTGGTCCGTCTGTCCCAGGAGCGTCAGAGAAGTTTGCGCCAGCTGGCAGAAAGCGTTCGTGGAAGTCGGTTAGTTTTGGTTCTTAGGTTATCGCAGTTGTTAGGCAAGATGGTCTCTTTTTAGGGATAGTCCCTTGGGCTAGACTCCACCTCCGGCCCTCCAGTGGGAGCTCATCCCGTTCCAGAGGGGGCGACTGAGCAATTCCCTTTGGACTTGCCGTATTCCGGCAGGGGTCAGGTCCTCTCTGGGGTGGTGGCTCTCCCCGGCTATTCAGCGGGGCTGCTGCTTCTGGTAGCTGGACAGGGTGACCGTCACCACGAACGTGAGTCTGTTCGGTTGGGGGGGCCCTGGTGGGTTCCCAGTTGGCCCAGGGCAGGTGGACAGTCTTGGATCTCCGCTACAACATAAATTGGTTGGAGCTGAAGGTGGCCTGCCTGGCTCTCCTGCACTTTCAAACCTCGGTGGAGGGGTGTCATATGCTCCTTCTGACGGACAATGTGGCCACCAAGGCCCACATATCGTCAGGGGGCGACTTGCTCTCGAGCTCTCTGGCTGGAGGCTCTGAGGCTGGGCGCCTGGGCGGAGAGGTACCTGTTATCTTTGGTGTCGGAACACATCTCCGGGCTTTCCAACCACCTGGCGGATTAGTTGAGTCAGGTGACTTTGGACAATGGCGAGTGGCAGCTCCATCCGTCATTATTTCGGAGGATCTGTCGGAGGTTTGGCACTCTGCTGGTGGATCTTTTCGCCTCGCCCACGAACTTACAGCTCCCCCGATTTTTCACCCGTTTTCAGTCCCAGTATGCGGAGGGCATGGACGCTCTCAGGAGCAGGTGGCCCTCGGGCCTTCTATACACTTTTCCTCCCATTCCCCTTGTTCTGGGGACCATCAGGAAGGTGGTAGCGGAGAAGGCGCTAGTCATAGTTGTGGCCCCTTATTGGCCCAGGAGGCCCTGGTTCGCGGACCTAGTCCAGTTGTCGATGGCCCCTCCGTGGAGGATTCAGCAGGAGGAGGTGGTCTTGCAGCAGGGGGTCCTGCTTCACCCGGAGCCCCAGTGGCTCCATCTGACCGCCTGGCTCTTGAATGGCGGATACTGAGGGGGGATAACCTGTCCTCTGGGGTCATTCGTACCATCAAGGCGTCTAGGCGTCCATCGACGACCCGCATCTACAATTCCACCTGGGCGACCTTTGTCCGGTGGTGTTCCCCTCTTGGCATTTCCCCCGACAGGGCTACGATTCCCAACGTCTTGGACTTCCTGCAGAAGGGTCTGGACGACGGGCTGTCACAGAACACTTTGCGCCGCTAGGTGGCGGCTTTGTCTTCGGTCTTGGGGGGGGGTCTTCTTCCCTCTCTCATGTTCCCCTGATCAAGCGTTTTCTGAAGGGGGCGGCTAATCTCAGGCCTCCCCCTGTCCATAGATTCCCCACGTGGGATCTTCCCCTAGTTCTCAGGGCCTTGACAGGGCCCCCATTCGAACCCATCCGGTCTGTTCATCTACGGTTGTTGTCCCTAAAGGTGGCCCTTCTGGTGGCGGTTACTTCCACCCGGTGTATTTCGGAACTGGGCGCCCTTTCTTCCAGGGATGACCTCTGTCATTTTCACTAGGACAGGATGGTGCTTCGCCTTGATCCTGCCTTCATTCCAAAGATAAACACTCCTTTCCATAGGGCGCAGGATATCGTCCTGCCCGATTTTTGTCCGGGCCTGTCCAACGATAGGGAGAGGCTCTGGCATCAGTTGGATGTGCGCTGTGCACTACGCATTTATCTCCGGTGGACTGCAGGGGTCCGTAGGATGGAAGCCTTGTTTGTTTCATTCCAGCCGGGAACGTTGGGATCCAGGGTGTCCTCGGCCACCATTGGCCGTTGGCTGCATCAAGCCATTGTGGAGGCCTATGGGGCGGCTGGTCGTCTGGCCCCATCGGGCATTACGGCCCATTCTACTAGAAGTGCCGCGACCATGGCGGCGTGGGTCACGAGGGCCCCCTTTGAAGACATTTGTCGGGCAACCACTTGGGCCTTAGGGGTCTATTGTTCTCCCTCCCTGGGACTAGAAGCTTGGGTATGTCCCACACGTGACCACTCCCTCCCTTCCTCTGGAAAAAGAAAGTTGGTCTTACCTGAACGTGTCTTTTAAGAGGAAGGGAGGGAGCGGTCATAACCCACCCTGTGGTTTCCTTTTTGGGGCCAAGGGGAGGGCCCGGGTGGTTCCTGGTAAGGGGGGGGGTTGTTGTTGTTGTTTTGTTGTTTCAGTTCTACCATTCGCCTTCGGGAAAATGGGCTAGGATTGGAAGTCACCAGTATTTAAGAGTTTGCTCTCAGTCTTTGGACCAATCAGGCTTTGAGAATACCACACGTGACCACTCCTTCTCTTCCTCTTAAAAGACACGTTCAGGTAAGACCAACGTTCTTTCTTCATTGTCTTAAAGGACTATTTTCATTTTATACAACAATTATACAATAAAGAGTTGGAAGGGACCTTGGAGGTCTTCTAGTCCAACCCCCTGCCTAGGCAGGAAACCCTATACCATTTCAGACAAATGGCTATCCAACAGCTTCTTAAAGACTTCCAGTGTTGGGGCATTCACAACTTCTGGAGGCAAGCTGTCCACTGATTAATTGTTCTAACTGTCAGGAAATTTCTCCTCAGTTCTAAGTTGCTTCTCTCCTTGATTAGTTTCCACCCATTGCTTCTTGTTCTACCCTCAGGTGCCTTGGAAAATAGTTTGACTCCCTCTTTTTTGTGGCAACCCCTGAGATATTGGAGCACTGCTATCATGTTTCCCCTGGTCCTTCTTTCGATTAACCTAGACATAAAAAGTTCCTGCTACCGTTCCTCATATGTTTTAGTCTCCAGTCCCCTAATCATCTTTGTTGCTCTCTGCACTCTTTCTAGAGTCTCCACATCTTTTCTACATTGTGGCGACCAAAACTGAAAGCAGTATTCCAAGTGTGGCCTTACCAAGGCCTTATAAAGTAGAATTAACACTTCATGTGATCTTGATTCTATCCCTCTATTTATGTAGCCTAGAACTGTGTTGGGTTTTTTGGTAGCTGCTGCACACTGCTGGCTCATATTTAAATGGTTGTGTACTAGGATTCCAAGATCCCTCTCACAGTTACTACTATTGAGCAAAGTACCACCTATACTGTGCCTGTGCATTTCGTTTTTCTTCCCTAAATGTAGAACCTTACTCTTTTACCATTGAATTTCATTTTATTTCATTTTGTTTCATTTTTTCCCTCTGGCACTAAGGACTGATTCCAACTCTCTTGGTAGATTCCCAGAACTTCTTCTGTATATTTGAGAAGACAAAAAAAGTGATGATCCTAAACTTATTTCAGATATTTATGTAGTGTTTCCTCCTTGAATATTGATATAAATGTGAGTACAGGACGTGGGGTGTGTGTGTGGGGGGGAACGTTGATTGAATGCTTGTGAAAAGAAATGCACATTATAAACATTCTGTATTTTATGAAATAATGATTGGAAGCCATTGCCTATGGCAGGGGTGTCAAACTCAAGACCCCCCTGGGGCCCGTTTTCGGCTGGCAGAGTGCTGCAGGAGACCATGGAGGGCGAAAACAAGGTACGGGGGGGGGGGCATGGCTCCCACACATCCTGTTTTGTCAGACAGACTGCATGAAGCGTCCATCATGTTCCCCCCTGCCTCCCTCCCCCCGGCTCGCACAGAAGTACAATGCTGATCCGGTCCTTGAAGAAATCCAGTTTGATACCCCTGGCCTATGGTGTGGAAGTTATAAGCAATTCAATGTAAAGTGGCCTCTTTAAAATGTTTGTTGCTTTCCACAAGATAGATGTTGCTAGTATGTATGATATTTTATGACTAATGCTGATGCGATGATCTACAATGTATAACATAGCAGATTTAAATGCTGGACCAAATTGGTAATACCAATTCAGCTTCAATATATCACTCCTTTTTTGGAGAGAATGGAATTATACTTGTTGCAAACAAATAAGTACAAACATATACCCATTTAGGACAGTTTCAGGATTCTGTTTTTCAAATGCATTATCACAATAATAAATCTGAATATTTTTTTCCGGTTTATAAACAGGTTTGCTACAATTACTGTTTGGATTCTCCCCCCCTCCCCCACTGGTGGTACATAGACTGTTTCTTCATTTTTATAATACCATACAGTATTCAGGAACAATTTGCAGAATTGAGGGAGCAGGCATATTTTGCATTTATATGACATTCTTGGGCTACATTTACTTTCTAAAAATCCATTAACTCTGGTACAAAAATGGAGTCACAATAATTCAACTCTTTCTACCGTCCCTTCTCCATCATACCTGTTCCTACTTGAGATTGCTATCACCTCCAAATATGCTAATTCCCAATAATTTTGGCAGATCTGTGCATATTTGGATTCCTTTCTCGTTGTGGGGGAGCTATTCCAGATGGGGATCCACTGAATCTTTGACTCTGGTGGACTGAAATGGGATCTTATGAAGTGAATTTATAGGCAATCTCTTTATCATCATTTAGTATAGATCTTGTAAATTACATTTTTAACAAGCATACATAAAATATCTGTACTTCTAATTTGGGGGCTGAAACTTAACTGACATGGTTGATCTTTAGAAACAAAGAAGGGTTAGTTCTAATTAATATTCAATAGGAAGCTGCCACACAACCCCAGGGCTGTAGGCAATATTGGGAAGTGAAAAGACAATCTGGAAAATGTAATTTGTCAAGAAAAGAACTTGGATGTGTTTATCCCCGAATTTGAGGACATCTTTATAGAATACTTTATAAACTCTGCAATTGCAGACAAACGGAACTCTTCTCATTTAATAAATTCAAAGTCAAAACACATGGATTTTTTTGAGATGTAAGACATAGATGACCCTTTGATTTATACTTTGCTGTAAAATTATGAAATTTAGATCTGGATTGGAATCTTAAAACATAGATCGATAAGGAGTAAATATTCCCAAGAAAATAGAAGAAAATTCAATTTTCAATGAAGAAGGGTCTTGCGTTTTCCCCCTCTGTACACTCATGGAGAAGGGGAAAAAACAAATGTATGTGCAGAGGTTCTAGATCGTGATCTTTAATGCTCATGCAGGCAAAAAAGATCAGCGGCACACTTTATATAAACTGTAATATGGGTTTTCCTTTTTTAAAATCAACTCCTGAATATTTGTTACCTTGACTGTTTTTAATATTAGTGTGAAATCCACTGGATTAGGACTTTTTTTTTGTGGAAAAGCTTATTAAAAATGCCTTCCATTCCATTGTTGTCCAACAGAGCAGAGTTAAGCCTATGTCAATTCTGTCTTAGTTGTTTTGGGAGACTGCAATACTAAAAGGTCTTTCCAAACTGCTTCCATTGAATCAGTATGCTATCATTATGTCAGCTGCCATGAGTGGGGTTGTCTGATTAAACTAGGATTAACACTATTGTTCTCCCTGGACTAATTCCTTCCAGATGTAATATCATTCAGCATGCCCCAAGGAACAGTTGAATGCCATAAGCTTCAATCTACTGTGAATATCAATGGTCTGCCCTCCAAAGAATCAACCAGTCTCTGTAGCTTATTGGAGGTGCAAAACTGCAGCATGACCCTTTTATGATTTGATAGAGATAGCCTCAACAGAAGGTCAAGTATAGATGAATGAATATCTGTCTCTTTCTCTGATAATTGATGCCTTACAGATGCAGGAAAATGAATGTGCTAAACATAGGTCATTAATGGTTCACTATTGTTTTTAATACAGAAAAGCCAGATTCAGGCCCTGGTAAGTAAATAAGGTTATGAAAGACCCAAAGTTTGAATCTTGAAAAACAATTAAATTGGCAATCAATAAGGAAAACATTAACTTGATTAGAGCAGTGGTCTGAGTTCAGCTATTCTAAGTAGAAGCCAAATTTCTAGAAGCCGGCATGGGTTTGTTAAAAGCAGGTTATGCTAAACAAACTTTATTGCCTTCTTTGATAAAGTGACTAAATTAGTGAACTATGGAAATATTGTAGATATAGTATAGTTAGACTTTATTAAGACATTTGATGAAATACACCTCAGCCTACTTCTTGGTAAGACAGAACAATGTGGAATAGATAGTACCTCCATAGCACCTGAGGGCAGGACAATAAGCAATGGTTAGAAGCCTTCCATAGGAAATCCAACCTGGAAATAAGGAGGAACTTCCTGACAGAGAGAATGATTAATCAATGGAACAGCTTGCCTCCCAGAGTTGTGGATGCTCCATCTCTGGAAGTTTTCAAGAAAATAATGAATGACCTTGGCACAGACCGAGGTAGCGCAGTGGTTAGAGTGCAGTACTGCAGGCCACTTCAGCTGAACTGCTATCTGCAGTTTGGCGGTTCAAATCTCACTGGCTCAAGGTTGACTCATCCTTCCATCCTTCCAAGGTGGGTGAAATGAGGACCCAGACTGTGGGGGCGATATGCTGACTCTGTAAACCGCTTAGAGAGGGCTGAAAGCCCTATGAAGCGGTATATAAGTCTAACTGCTATTGCTATTGCTAACTTTCCTTTAGCCAGGTCCTTCAACCTACCACAGGCACCTCCAACTAACTCATTTCATGAACCAAACCAAAGGAATAAAGATTTTAGTCTGAAATTAGAGACCAATGCAGAAACAAATTGCATAAGGAAGTAATTTTGTCTTATATGACTGTGTGGGAAAAGTCCCTAACCAGAATCATTCAGAACAAGATTTCAACATCATTCGGAATAAGATTACAAGATAAATATAGTAAATCACAACACTTACAAAGTGCTATCCAAAATTCATACCTTCTAAAATCTTGAACAAGAAAGCCCATTTCAAATTGTCAAAGGCCTTCTCTGCATCTAAGAAAATCAGTGCAGCTGGTTTTTCATGTTGTTCCAGATATTCCAAAATGTCCAATACATTTCTAACATTTCATTTAATTGTTTTTTTTTAAGGTAAAGATCCACTCTGATCTTAGAATTACATATTTCTCAAATTTGATTTTGAGTTGACATTACATTTTGAAGAGTCCTTTTCTGGTAGACCTCATAGTTTAATATAATCAATTGTTGCAGTAGAACTAATAAAATATGAATTAATGCAATTTATCAGTGATAGTACTGATCATACTTTGATATATGTCTTTAAAATATACCTTGTAGTTAATAAATCAGCATGGTATATAGAGTAGGACTAATAATTCTGATATGCTTAGTCAGGCTTCATTGTGTTGGTAGTTTCCTCCATTAGTACAGTCTGCTATTGTGTTAAAAAGGAAAGTAGAGATCAGCTAGAGTTCAGGGAAAAATGTCAAAAACCATAAATATTTGTTTTAACCTGTGTTACTTTTGCTTATATAACTGGACCTGACTCTGAACTTGCTGCATAGTATGTAACATCAGATTCATTAAACCAGTGCATCTGGCATCCAAATGTAAAAGCCTTTTGTTCAAAAGCATCTTCCATGACCAGGTTCACATGCAATGCTAAATAATAGAATGTTAAATAGCAGTAGACTTATATACCGCTTCATAGGGCTTTTCAGCCCTCTCTAAGCGGTTTACAGAGAGTCAGCATATTGCCCCCAACAATCTGGGTCCTCATTTTACCCACCTCAGAAGGATGGAAGGCTGAGTCAACCCTGAGCCGGTGAGATTTGAACCGCTGAACTGCTGATCTAGCAGTAGCCTGCAGTGCTGCATTTAACCACTGCGCCACCTCGGCTCTTAATATGTTTCTGACTCAGTGAGACATGATATATGTTCCAAGGAAGAAAAGAGTTTACAAAAATCTGCAATAACTATCGAGCTACAACTGCTATAAAATTCAGTACTTATTTATTGCTTTTAGAATTCAGATATAACTTATGTTAATATTTGAATGGTGTATATTTTTATGTATTCATAGCTCTCTTCCTCCCCCCTCTCCTCCCTCCCTCTCTCTCTCTCTCTCTCTCTCTCTCACACACACACACACCATGACTCAACTTCCAGACAACTCTACTTGGATGTCTGAGCATCTTCATCAACATATTAGAGAAGGGTCATAGTTTCATATTGTAGTACTTGCTTTACTTCTAATCACATTTTCTTCATTTATTTTATTTAAACAACTTTGGCTGTTCATTTCACTATTGTAGTTGCATTCTAGATTTAATTCATAGCATCAGTGAATAGGACCAAGAAACACATTTGTATCTGAATTGTTGCAGTAGAAATGATAGTTTAAATTGACAATGCTAGTTTAAATTGACAAGGAATCTTAAATGCTAGTTTAAATTGACAAGGAATCTTTTTGTATAACATGACAGGTAATGATGCTATTAAAAAGTATAGTGCAATTATATCCAGATTTATTTGGAAATTCTTGTACTGTGATCTAGTGCTAATGTTCCTCACCCCCTCCCCCTCAAAAAAACAACTGTGGTTGGGAGGAGTGTAATCATAAGATTTGCTGTGACATATTGTGTACATTTACAAAATGATGTTTTGTCCTTGTTTTGTTATATTCAAACCTAATCAGTTACCTTGATTAAATGAGAAAATAATGTCCACTATTTTGTTTCCCTTTGCAAGTGGGGCTTGCAAACAACAAAAGGAATCTTTCAGCCTATCAGTCAATATTTCCTCCTAGCCATGAGAATTTTAAAAATCTGAAAGGTAGAAAACATGTGATTATTTGACTTCCAAAATTTGTTTGGAGATAAAAGCTGATCACATGACCCCGTGACACTGCAACCATCATAAATACGAGCCAGTGGACCAGCGCTTGAATTTTGATCATGGGATCCTGGGGATGCTGCAAAGGGAGTAAGTGTGAAAAATGATCAGAAGTCACTTTTTTCCATGCCGTTGTAACTTTGGAACTTAATGAATGAAATGTTGTAAATTGAGGATCACGTGTATTATCTTTCTTATGGCCCACATGTATTTTATTCTGGGGAGAGCAATTAATTTTACTAAGGGGCCACATGAGAAACTGGGACTTTTGTGGAGGGTTGCCCCTGCCACCACCCCACTTCCTACTGATGTCATCTCCCTGACAATGCTTGATCCCCAGCCTCTGTTGCTGCCCGCCAATGCCACCCACACTGAAGAGAGATGGAAATAACCTGTGGGGCAGTGGTGGGTTCCGGATCCTGCTGCAACCGGTACAGTGCAACGGAGCCGGGCATCCATCACACGAACATGCGCAGTGTGCACACACATGCGTGCAGTGCGCACATGCATACTTACAGTCTGTGATGCTCCGTGACACCTCCGTGACACTCCAGCTGCTTGGCAGAGCGTTGCGCAGGTGCTGTACGTTCTGTGCATATGTACGGAAGCCCCGAAAACCTCAAATACTGGTAAGGAGCATGAGCGGGTGGCCCCTCCAGAGCACCATACCGTAACGGTACCTGGTGCTCCCGGTAGGCACCGGTACGCCCATACCGGGGCGTTGTAACCCACCACTGCTGGGGGGGGGGGTATGTGACCCACAGGCCATAAAATGCCCAGGTCTGATTTATTCAGTCTATATTCCTCCCTTCAGCTAAAAAATTCCTACAATAGTTTGCAGATTTTTTAAAAAGATGTTTCCCACCTCAGCTGAGATGGAAACAGTCTATTCAGTTGATTTTACTGCTTTCATCAAAGTAATGAAAACAAGGTTGCCTATGTGCTCCACTCCTTTCGTATATGCATGTACCGATAAAGGGGTGGGGCTTGATTATTGGGACTTTTCTTTATGACTCCATGGATACCATTGGTCTTCTGGGTTTCTAACTGGTGGAGTCAAAATTGGCAAAATGTTTGCCACAGCATTACTTTGAATGTGGATCCTGCTGCTCACTCTCCTTCTAATGAATGCCCCCAAATTTCATTCTAATAACCCAACAGAAGAGTTAAGTAGAACTCATTATAGGAAAAGTTTGTTGAAGTTTGTTGGGAAGTATGGTTTGGATTTTAAAAAGCTTCTTCTGATTAGCTATCAAGATAATTGTATGCACTGATTTCTACTTGAGTTCATTTATCTTCAAATCTTCAAATGTATTCCTTATAGCTCTACCTCTATTTATTGCTGTCATGAAGTACTTTAGTATTGATAAGCTAATGTGGTCTTGAATCATCACAACAAAGAATCAATGACATGCGGTGAGGTTTATGGCTGGTGAGGCAAGCGAGTAAAAGCCGCCCAATGTCAGATACAGCGCCGGGGCTTTGGTGAGACGCCTCTATGGCGGACCCAGCGGCGGGGCTTTCAGAAGGGCTCTACCACACCAAGGGAGAACCCATCTTTCTCCCCTCTCCTACAAAACAGCATCAGAAGGGGAAAGGGGCAGATTATATTAATGAAGACATCCCACACTTAATTATAAACATGCCTGCTGAATGGTCAACCTCCTTGCTTTAACAGTTTTGGGTTGCCGAAACATAAAAAAAAAGTGCCAGCCCGCACGCCAGCAGAGGTGGGTAAAACACACACACACACACACACACACACACACACACACACACACACACACACACAAATTACTTACAATAATACAATTACTTACAAATTACATTAATTTTGAATTCCTCCCCCTCCCTCCGACCCACATACCTTTTCCAGCTGTTTCACAGAGGATTTCAACTCTGCTCTTGTCTGCCATGATGAAAATGTAAAAATGTAAAAGGAAAAAGGCAAGAGCTGCTGAGGTCAGACTGGGTTAGCTGCTGCCAGAGTCTCCAATGGATGACTCTGGTTAACTGTTTAAAAAAGCCTCTAAAAAAAGTGCCTCATCTACATAAGGAATTTTTTGGCTTTTAACCCTTGCTTAACTCTGCTCGAGTGATCATAAAGTTAGACTAAATGAGGCACGTGGTTCTCCCGCCGCCTCCTGTAGA
Organism: Thamnophis sirtalis; assembly: GCF_051295495.1. Taxonomy (NCBI): domain Eukaryota; kingdom Metazoa; phylum Chordata; class Lepidosauria; order Squamata; family Natricidae; genus Thamnophis; species Thamnophis sirtalis. Next base: position 31,646,534 of record NW_028261387.1, read on the forward strand.
GGGCACTTTTTAAAGAGGCTTTTTAAACAGTTAAGCACTAAGCAGAGTCATCCATTGTGACTCTGGCAGCAACTACCTCAACCTTTTCTTTTCTTTTCATGATGACAGTGGTGAGGCCCTGCCTCCCCTGACTGCACGTCCCTGCAAAGAATAAACTGTCTATTCTTATTAGGGAATATTTAAATGAATGTATGTGTTATTTCCATCTAGACCCATGATGGAAAACCTATGGTACGCCTGGCACGTGGAGCCATTTCTGAGGGCATGTGAGGCATTGCCCTGTCAGCTCCAGTGCACATGTGTGTGCTGGGCAGCTGATTTTCAGCCCTTTTTGCCCTCCAGATGGTTCCCTGAAGCCTCCAGAAGGTGAAAAATTGCCCAATGCGCAAACCAGAAGTTCGGGAACGGTTTGCGCGTTGGGCTGTTTTCACCCTCCCCAGGCTCCTAGAAAGCCTCTGGAGCCTGGAGAGGGTGAAAAACGGACCTACTGGGCCCACCGGAAGTCAGAAAACGGAGCACAGCACGGGGTGTGTGTGTTAAATTATAGGAGTGGTCACGCAAGCGTGATAGCGTGTGTGTGTGTGCTTTTGGCACCCAAGGCGAAAAAGGTTTACCATCACTGATATAGAACAACTATATATGTTCAGCTAGAATGTATCACTTGGACTACTGATCGATGTCAGAAAGTTCTACCTTGTGAAAACTGAGCAATCAAAACAATTCCTTTTCAATGTTGGTGAAGTAGAAATTTGTATAAGTGGAGCTTGATTAATCCACTTGGCAGATATAGTTTGCCATTGCTTTCTTACAAGATTTTTGAAACTAGCATATGGCTCTTGGTGGTTTCTCATTGAAATACTAACATTGTTTAGGGGGAGTTGGCCAAGGTTAGACATGTATTATTGAACTGTAGTTCTCAACTTACAGGTACTCCTCAACTTACAACTATTCATTTAGTGACCATTCAAAGTTATGAAAGCAGTGAAAAAAATGACATGACCGTTGTTCACCTTATAATTGTTACAGCATCCCCGTGGTCATGTATTCAAAATTCAGACACTGGGCAACTGGCTTACATTTATGAGAGCTGCAGTGTCCCAGGGATGTGTGATCACCTTTTACGACCTTCTGTCATGCAAAGTCAATGGGGAAGCCAGATTCACTTTACAACTTATTGCTAATTCGAAACAACTTAGTGATTTACTTAACAACTGTGGCAGGAAAGGTCATAAAATGAGGCAAAAACTCACTTAACAACTGTCACATTTAGCAAAGGAACTTTTGAGGTCAGTTGTTGTAAATCGAGGATTATCTGCATTTACATTTAGTTTTATGCCCTATTTCTTACTACTATGCTAAAAATGCATCCTTTATTTGCTTTTGCCTTAGCTGCGTAACAGAAGATACTGAAAAAAGTTTCTGTTTGATGATAATTTCTTCTTTTAAACTAGAGAAAATGGGGGAGGGGTGAGTAGACAGAACAATATAAAATATTCAGTAGTTGATATTCTCTTATGTAAGTTGTTTGTTAAAACTTTTCAGTTTTGCAGTAGATCAATAGCACCGCTATCCTTGCTTATGTCCTGGGTTGTTTTCAAAGCAGACAGCAAACAACCCAGACAGAGCCTGAGAAATGCATACACTTTGATTCCATAGCGAAGACTTGGATAATGGCATTTTACATTTCTTGTCTACTCTCTTTCTTTGTCTGCATCTCTCAGTTCAAAAAGCCCAAGGCGAAATAAGATTTTTTCCCCCTGCCCAGCTTTGAAAATAAAGAATAGCTCCCAATTCTCCTGGATGTGCTGGATTGCTTTAGTAATCAATAAGTTTTTCCATTAGCTTTTCAGACTCGGTCATCCATGGACCAGATTAAGTTATTTCTCCTTTAAGTGCTTATCATTTTTCTTTTTAAAATCATGTCCTAAAGGGCTTAGACTCAACTGATTTTTCTTCTTGGATGCTAGCATCTCAGATGATTATTTGCTTGGGTAAAAGAACTAATTAAGTTGGTGGAACAGATGTTCTGGAAACCTGCCCTGCGGTGCATCTGAATGTTTTGGGCTTCGGAGATATCCCCCTGGGTATATTTGGCTTCTTCCCCTGCTTAATGCGGCAGAATCGCAGTCTTGTAAACAAATAGGCTCAACCCTATAGCAGCATTTTAAAAGGTGTTTGTGTACATTAAAAGTTCCTTTGAAACCAGGCCAGTGAGCATCTGCTGCGTTGTGCTTTTTCAGGGCTGGGGTATTGCCTCAGCACTTGGTTAAATGTTTGGTGGGGGAAGCAGAGTGTAGGGAGAGATGTGCAGTTTGTGTCTCTGTAGTATTGGCATTCAGCTGATAGTAGGCGAGCAGAGCTGTGATTTTGCATTATCTCTTGCTTTAAATCAATAGCTGCTTGTAGACATTGTAAACGGAGAGCTGTATTAAGTCTATGGTTGCTACGAATCAGGAGTTTGGTAGCACTTTTTTTTTTTTTTTACTAACAAACTTTATTAAAAGTTTTTAAATTTTTTATTAAAATTTGTCAGTTGAAAAGAGTGTTACCAGACTCCTGATTTTTAAACCAAGACTTCTTTGATTTGCCCCTCAGGGAGTCAGGAATTCTCTAGAATCACATTTGTATTCTACTCTGTTTTACCTTGGTACAGAAAAAGGAAAGGAGAAAAGGCAGGAATTCAGAAACAAAGAGGAATGTGAATAATAGAGTCCTGAAATAAAGCAAAGAATATAGTGAATTTAGCCATTTCCCTGATTCACTAGAACCCCAACATCTCTGACCATCCCCAGTGGAAGGCAGGGTCAAACTTGGTGTCAGTGTGCCAGATGACATTATCCCGTGGGCTCTTGTGGCTTTGTGGTGGTTGCAATGTTAAAAACTTTGATTTTAAATTTTTTTAAAAAATAATCTCCTTTATTTACACTGATGTAAATAACTCAGTGATTTTATGTCATGATTTTGCTAAGTGTCAGGGCAGTGATCAAGTGCCCAAGAATTTGTTCTTTTCAATCCATAGGCAATATGTATGCCAGTAAATAATAGAATTTTAATATCAGCTCAAGCAAACAGATTTAAAAGCACAGCATAAAACGCTTTCATACCTAACTGTAATTCTGCATATTACATAAATAATGATACCTAAATTGCTTGCAAGCTGCCAAGAACTTCTTAATAATGACAGCAGAGATACCCCAAGTGGGTCCATTTTGTACTTCCATGTAGAAGCTCCCAACAAACAAAACAGTAGCAGTACCAATAGCCCTTAGAATTATATACTGCTGCATACTACTTTGCAGCACTCTCTTGGCAGTTTACAAATGTCAACATATTGCCCTCAACAATCTGGCTTCTCATTTTACTGACCTCAGAAGAATGGGAGGCTGAGTCAACTTTAAACCCCATCAGGATCGAATTCCAGACTGTGGGCAGAGTTAGCATGCTATACTGCCTTACAACCACTAACGTCACCAGGGCTCCTGGTAACATCAAAACACGGTACTATGACATCATAGCCCCTTCTATGGCAGAATACTTCAGGGCTAAACTTTGACTGAGTGGCACATGACAGTGGGATGGGAATTGAAGGTTTGAGATTTTCACAGGTTTACAACTATGTGAAGATTTTCTCCCCTTCTACTTTATTCAGCAAGCAAGGGTGAAAAACAAGCAGGTTAATTCAGAACGAGCTCTAAACTTCTAGACTTTTCTTAATATGAAGGAGAAATCAACATATAGCACTAAATTCCTCAATATAACATTGTTTTTCTGCATTGTCCCTGACATTTTATTTTCCCTTCACATTGTTGCTTTTCATAAAATCCACTCTCAGTAATAAATCATATATTTACATATTATCATTTAACTTTTAGCATATTACAGAAATAATTATTGGATGCCATTCCAAATTTAAAATATTGGTTATAGTTGGGCTCCTCCCTGAAAAAAAATACCTTACCGATCGTGAGTGATTAAATCCTCACTATCTTGAGTAACTCTAATTCAGCATATTCATGTGTAATTTTTGACATCCTTCCTTTAATAGGGCTTGCAACCAGGATTCAACTTGACTACTTTTCCATATTAACTGAACTATTGAGCTGATATTAAATCCCACGGGAAGTATAAATATTCGTTCTTTAGCTCCCCATCCTAATGTTTTTGTTTAGTAGTAGTGCGAATTTGGAATACATAAGATAGACCTTCTCTAACTTGATGGTTGAGAGAGACTTCCATGCTCTCAATTATTTGAGGAGCATCATCATTTAATTGAATTTATACACACGTAGCGCTACTAAAATTGTAATAAGCCCATGGTTCAAATGGAGTGGTATGAATTGGACAATGCTCTTTTTGAAGCCCTATTGTTCAGATCAGGCGGTTATAATAAGGATTCCTCTGCAGTTAATTGTGAATTAAAGTGAGGTGTCTACAAATGATTAGCAGTTAAATCAGGAAGTGGAAGATGTGGATAGGCAACCATGGTTGCTCCTTTAATTAATTTTAACACTATTAAAACACTGATACTATTTTTCAAATTGGGTTATTCTAATCCATTTCCAATTTACATCAATATCTTTAATTGTATCTTTCCACTTATTAATTTCTCCATTAGACCAACCTTGAATGTCATGTTCTAATTTCATAATATTTCCTAATTGCAATAAAATACATTTTGTCATAATAGAAAACATATGTTGTCCTAGATTTGTCCATTGATAATATACGATGTTAAATTGAAGTATTCCATTATTACTTCTATATTTTGATGGAGTACATTTCATGTTTGCAATATCTGCTTCTCTGTAACATAACCTTAATCCGATGATCTAAAAATGCTATTATAGGGCAGTGCCCCCAACCTTTTGAGCACCAGGGATCAGTTCCTGGAGTGAGGTTTTTCCACAGACCGGAGGGGGCATATTTTCACATGCTGCCTGCATCCCGCGGATGGGGCTTCGCTTATTTGCACAGCTCAGTTTCTGGTTTGCTGTGAACTGGTGTTGGTCCACAGACCCAGGGTTGGGGGACCCTGGTATAAGGGAAGAGTCCAGGACAATTTGGCAAATAGATTATATTGGTCCCCTACCCTGACATGAGAGGGATGCGGTGGCTCAGTGACTAAGACACTGAGCTTGTCAATCAGAAGGGTCAGCATTTCAGCGGTTCAAATCCCTAGCACCGCTTAACGGAGTGAGCTCCCGTTACTTGTTCCAGCTTCTGTCAACCTAGCAGTTCGAAAGCATGTAAAAATGCAAGTAGAAAAATAGGAAGTACCTTTGGTGGGAAGGTAACATCTTTCCGTGTGCCTTTAGTCATGCCGTCCACATGACCCTGGAGACGTCTTCGGACAGCGCTGGCTCTTTGGCTTTGAAAGGGAGATGAGCACCTCCTGCTACAGTCGGGAACGACTAGAACAGCTTTACTTTTACCGTGACATGGAAAAATATGCTGACTATGTTAGATATGTATTCAGGATACCTACTAACCTATTTAGAGCAACCCAGCAGAGTACCATTAAAGAGTTAAATCTTCTGGTAAGTACCTCCTGCCAGATTATAAGAGATTCGGATATCATCTTGCTAGCTATGTATGCTTTTTGTGTTACGCTTTTATATCTATTTGTTATAGTTAAACAATAAAACTTAAAGTTTCTTTATTCATTGGCGTGTTCATTGTCTCTAGATCCAAAAGAAATAGTTGCCTGGACACTTAATCATTGTCCTGACACTTCGCAAAATATGTCAATAGGGAGAAAACTAACCAATAATTTCTAAGAGTTTCCTTCTGGGTGATGCAATTCTGTTATGCTGAGTGCTGCTTCTATGTATTAGCTGCATTGGGTAATGAACCTATGATCATTTTGAACATCTGTGGTTTCCCTTCTCTCCTTCCTTCAGGTTTTTGAAGTTTCACTACTGTTTTTAGTTAGTTGCAGCTTGTTTTGACATGTCAACCTCAAATTACTGTTAAAGATACATAAGAATAACCTTGCTGATTTCTAGTATCCAATCCGAGGTTTACTCAATATTTGCTGGGAAGGGATGGAGATCTCCTTAATCTTCCACCTTTGCACCCCTCCCCCCCCACAACTAGTATTGTACCCCCAATCCAGAAGTTAAAATTAGGTTTATGGCTCATAGTGGCCCTTGAGGTGACCATCCACTATTCAGGTATATGTTGTTGCAGGAAGTGTTGCTTTTGTGTGTTTTAAATCTCCTGGTGGTAAATTTTCACTCTGGTTTAACAAAACAAGCTAAGTTTAAAAATCATGAATGTTTGAAGGAATCATGATGAAAATTAAAAATTAAGCAAATAATGTTTTTTAATTTACCTCTTCAAAATCTTGGTGCGTCTTATACTCTGAAAAATACGGTAGCTTTTCAATATGTGTTAAGGTCAATTGGATGTTTGTCTGCAGACCTCCCAAACCCTCTGCACGCCTCATTTTTTGTGAAAAACGGGGCATGCAGAGTTTGAGAGGCCTGCAAAGTGCTCATGGGGGCTGGGGCAAAAATGAGCAGAAAAACCGCCTTTTTTTTTTTTTGCAAAATCGGGCCCGTTTTTTGCCAAAAAAAGGGTATGCATAGCCTTTAGGAGTCTTATAGAGCACTCCTTGGGGCTAGGAGGGCAAAAACGAGCAAAAAACTGCCCATTTATTTGCTTGTATTTGCCCTCCCCAGCCCCCAAGAGCACTTTGCAGGACTTCCAAACCCTTCTACACATCCATTTTTGTGAAGGGGGCGGGGTTTCGGGAGGCCAAAAATGCCCCGTATTCAGTGTATAAGACGCACCCAGATTTTCACCCACTTTTTTGGGGGGAAAGGGTGTGTCTTTTAGTCCAAAAAATATGGTAAGTAAAATTATGAAATCCCAGGGTTATAGACTAGGAAGTCAAAACAAAAAGCACCAGGAAAAAGTACCAGCAACAACTTCCATTTTCTTTCCCAAGAGAACTAAATGATCACTAAGAATCAAATGAACTTAAAGGTTCCTTTTTAAAAAGTGGACTGAAAAGTTTAAGCTTTATTTGTCCAGCATGCGGACTAACTCTAGTCTGGAACTTTTGTTCTATAAATAGCCTGATGTTTCAAATGACTTAACATTTTGCAAAATAGGACTTTTTTTGCCCATTCCTAATAAAGAAGAAGATGATCTTGTGATCTGACTTCAGATATAAATCAAAATAGCACTTTTCTACAGAAAACCATTGCATATGTTGTCCTGACATCTCAGAATAATCAGACTTCCTACGATTTATCTTCACTGTGTCAGCAGCTTTCCATGGAGGAATTTATTTTCATGGTCCTATACAAACAATGTATAATATTGTCTAGTTCACCCGAAATGCCTCTGTTGAGTTGTTGAAAAAATGGGTTTATCTCCATTCCTTGTCATTTCTCCACATTAAAAAGTGCACTCTGGCTCTTAATTGCTATATTGGTATAAATAAGGAATTTTCCTGGGTGCTGCTCTGGAGAGTCCAAGCATGGGTTAAATACAGCCAATTTGCCCAGGACTGAATTGAAACTTTAAGCCATGCCTCTGATGCTGACTAATCCTCAGATTTTTTCAATTCAGCTAGCCCAGTGGACACGCTTCCAGTTTCTCTTCATTCTTAAGTGATTGATTGGACTCTCTATTTTTCTACTTTACTACAAAATTTATCTTCTTCTTCCTGATTATTGGAGCAGGCTTGGTGAGTTTTCCTTTTACCCTAATTCCCTGGTTCTCACCAATTTCAGCCTCTCCGGTGTCCTGGGTTCGCTTGGGTGCTGTGAGGCTGCAGGCTGCTGTTGGGGAAGGCGCGTGGGTCAAAGTGCCAACGCCACCACGATTGCAGCGATCTCGCTGCGATCGTAACCCCGCTGGGAACATCCGTTGCTGCTGACCGTGCTTCTGAGTGAGCCGGCTGTTGGCGCGGAGCCTCAGAGCTCTCTGGTGTGTGCGGGCGTCCATTTTAAGTGGGTCGCATGTGGCGGCAGCAATTTTGAGAGGGTCAAAGTTCCAGCCACCATTTTGTTGACCTACTTTTGCCGCGAAAACCAGCTACAGTCGCCTGATTGCCTGTCTCTTGCAGGTCGTCACTAGAAGTCTTCCTGTCCGGAATTCTGGCAGGTTTGCCAACTCACAGCTCCACTATTATGGTAGAGGGCAGCAGCAGAGGTTTGTGTCCACGTGGTCGCGCTCCACATTAATTGACTTGCATGGGTGCTGGGAGCTTGGAGCTTGCACCATTCTCCTTCACCAATCAAAGGACTGCTGAGCTTTGCTTGCCCTTGCCTTCAGTGCCTCTGCACCAGAGCGCTAAGGCCAGTTTCATCTGATGTGGTGAGTGGGGGAAAGTTACCTTCCAGGCCTTACATCTCCACATGCAATCATGGCATCCCTTATTTCCCAAGGGATAGAGGCTGGCATGTTGCAACGGGCCAAGCGCCTACGCAAATCATGCCCACCCCCGACCCTGGGGCCTGCACAAGATGTTGCTCAGGCCCAGGTCCCTCAGTCATCACACTCATCCTTGGCCAGTGAGGTCTCTGACTGGAAGGAGGACCTCGATCCAGGGCTAGAACCAGAATTCTCCAGGGATGAGGCTGCTGTTCCTGACAAGCTGGCCTTTTCTGGCTTGTTCAAGCATATTCATTTCAAGACTATTTTGAACAAGGCTAAAGCCTCGACCTACTTGGGTATTAGCACCCCGGCTCCGGCTGCTCCTGCACTGGAGGACCTCAGTGAGGGACTCTTTGAGAAGCCAGAACCTACTCAGGAAATTGTGCCAGTTCCAAAATTGTTTCTTAATGTAGTGCAAAAGCAGTGAGTGCAGCCAGGCACCCTTGCTACCCTAGTGGTAATGACAAGAAATTGTACATGGTTGATCCAAGTCTAGAAGACTTACTGAAATTGCCTCCCGTGGACGCGCCTGTGGCGGCGCTCACTTCCAATTCAGTGCTCCCCCTGAACTATTAGAAGGGCTCAAGGCGGAGGACAAAAGGGCCGAGAACGCCTGCCACGGCCATTAAAACTTCCACTTCTGCATCCTTTCTGTCCGCTACTCTGGCTGAGACAGCTCCTCGTCAAGCTCCTGGCTGGGGATACCAAATTAAGGCAGGATGTTAACAAAATTATTGCAGTGACAGAGTACATTGCTGACACCATCCTGAACATTGCTAGGTTTGCCTCTAGATCCCTGGCCTCTAATGTCACCACCAGGTGCCTCTTAGGGCTCAGGCATTGGAACGTGGATATGCGCTCCAAGTGGAAGCTTGCCTCGGCTCCCTTTAAGGATGGCAAGCTTTTGGGGGAGGCCCTAGATCCTGCCCTTTTTGAAAATAAGGACAAAAAGAAGGTCATGCCTTCGGTCAACAAAAAATCTGACCACAAGGGTTCCCAGACTTATAGGAGGTGGCCCTTTTGGAACTCTGACCAGCCATCTACCTCCAGTTCCTTCCAAAGTCCCTATTCTCAAGGCACGGATAGGTCCCAGGACCGTCAGCCCTTTCGTGACAGAAACCGTCAACAGTCCTTCTCGAAATGTCCCTATTGTGGAAGGTCCAGTTCCAGATCCTTCAGACATTATAAGTGACCATCAGCAGACAGCTCCCATAGGAGGGTGTCTCCAGCTGTTCCACGCCCAATGGGATTGAATCATGTCAGACCAGTGGGTCCTTCAGACGATACGCGTAGGTCTAACATTAGAGTTCATTTCCTCCCCTCCCCGACACTTTGTTCAGTGTCCAACCCCCTCCTGTCTGGTCAAGAGGGCTCTCATGAAACAGGAAATCCTTCATCTCAGGGACATAAACGCCATAGAACCGGTTCCACCAGGTCAGGAAAGGACAGGGTTTTATTCAATACTCTTCCTTGTCCCAAAGAACGCCGGAGGGTGGAGAGGGATCCTCGATCTAAAAAAGTTAAACCATCATATAGCATACCGGAGGTTCAAGATGCAGTCCCTTCAGTCAATTCTGGGTTGCATCAGGCCAGAAGATCTCCTAACATCCATAGATCTCAAGGAGGCCTACCTCCACATCCTCATTCGCAAAGCTCACTGCAGGTTCCTGAGATTCTCTTATGCAGGCGCCACTACCAGTACTGTCCTCGGCACCTCGGACCTTTACAAAGATCCTAACTGCGGTGGCAGCCTTCCTGAGATCTTGCCCGATGCGCTGCATTGCTACCTGGACAACATCCTCATTCATTCATCATCACGGCAACAAGCGGTGCAAGACCTGCAGCACACACTGCGAACCCTCCAACATCACGGGTTCTCCATCAACAAGGAAAAGAGTCATCTGCATTCGACCACCAGGCTGCAGCACCTGGGCGCCATCATCGACACCACCAGTTGCCAGGTCTCCCTGTCTCCAGAGCCGTTGGCAAGCATCAGAAGCTAGGTGTTGCAGGTACTGCAATCATCGCAGGCATCGATCATGCAGCTGTCACAACTGCTCGGCAAGATGATTTTGTGGCTGTCAATAGTACCTTGGGCAGCCTTCATTCTCGACACCTACAATGGCTCCTCCTGCCCTACCAGAGGGCCAACATGAGCAACTCTCAACAGCTGGTTCAGGTCTCACCAAAGGTACGTCAGTCCTTCCAGTGGTGGCTGTCCCCCGTGCTGGTGAAGGGCACCCTCTTCAAAGAGCCAGACCGTCTCACCATCACGACAGACGTCAGTCTATTCGGCTGGGGTGCTCATCTTCACAACCAGTTTGCACAAGGCAGATGGTCAATGCCCGAAGCGTCCCACAGCATCAACTGGTTAGAACTGAGAGTGGTGCGGCTCGCACTTGCTCAGTTCCAAGACGACATCAAGGGGCGTCACGTGAGAATCCTAATGGACAATGTGACCACAAAGGCACACATAAACAGCCAGGGGGGCACTCGCTCCAGGTCCCTGATGGAGGAGACAGAGTGCCTGGGAAGGTGGGCGGAAAGATACCTGTGCTTGATCCAAGCGGAGCACATCTCCGGGGTCCACAACATCCAGGTGGACTGTCTGAGCAGGGCCAGGGTCGATCACTCGGAATGGCGCCTGCACCCGGATCTGTTCCACCAATTGTCTCAGAACTTCGGCTGTCCCCTTGTTGAGCAGTTCTCAACCCCGGAGAACACACACCTCCCCAGGTTCTTCTACAGGTTCCACACCCCGCAAGCTGAGGGGGTCAATACTCTTGATTGTCCGTGGCCATCGGGACTGATGTACGCGTTCCCCCTGTTCCCTCTTCTTCCCAGGGTGATTCAGACAATCCTGTTGGAGGAGGCAGAAATTCTACTCGTGGGTCCCTACTGGCCCAGAAGGACCTGGTTCGCCGACTTGGTGAGTCTCTCAGTCAATCCTGCTTGGTGGATTCCCCAGCATGAGGTCTCTCTCAGCCAGGGGGTGCTTCAACATCCAGAGCCCCAGTGGTTACAACTAGCCATCTGGCACTTGAGAGGGACCTCCTAAGTAGGGGTAGTCTTTCCACTAAGGCCATTCACACCATTCTGGCGTCCAGGCTTTCTACAATCAGAATATACGACGCCACGTGGAAGTCCTTCGACAGCTGGTGCAGAGAGCACGACGCTGTGGCAACTACGGCTATGATTTCTCAGATCTTAGACTTTTTGCAAGATGGACTTGACCAAAGTCTGGCCCCTAACACTCTCAGATGACAGGTGGCAGCCTTGTCCATGATCTTGACAGTAGACGAGCATTCTTCCCTTGGTCATCATCTGAAGTTTTCTACGGGGTGCAGCCAACCTGAGGCCTTGTTCATAGGTACCCCTCATGGGATCTCAATGTGGTGTTACGGGCTCTCATTGGCCCGCCCTTTCAACGTCTCCGATCGGCCAGCCTCAAACATCTGACATTTAAGACAGCCATTTTGATTGCCATCACGTCGGCACGGCGAATTTCTGAATTGGCAGCACTGTCAATTCGCGAGGACTTGTGTTTGATACAACCTGACAGAGAAATCCTCCGTTTGGACCCGGCATTTATACCCAAGATCAACTCTTGGTTTCACTGGGCCCAGGAAGTCATAATTCCAGATTTTTGTCTGCACTCCAAAAATCCCAAAGAGAAAAAGTGGCACATGCTCAATGTTCGTAGAACTTTACGTAAGTACATTAAACATACATCGTTCTGAATCACTTTTTGTCTCGTTTCAACTTGCATCTCAGGGCCACAAAGTTTCTTCTCAGACCATTGGACGTTGGCTACGGGCCTGTATTACCTCGGCCCACGTTCTTCACTCTATTCCGGTGCCACGCCATATCACCACACATTTTACCAGAAGTGCCGCCACCACGACGGCCTGGGCTACTCAGGCACCGATAGGAGATTTGCAAGGCTGCCACGTGGACTTCTTTGTCTCCCTTTGTTCGAAACTACAGACTGGACAAATTTGCTTTTGCGGAGGTGAGTTCTCCAGGGCATTCATACCAGCGGAGAGACCCTGGATGCTTCCGCTTCCCGCCCTAGTGACATTTAGCTTGGGTATGTCCCATGCTTGGACTCTCCAGAGCAGCATCCAGGAAAATGACCATTGGCTTACCTGAAGGGTCCTTTTCTGGGTGCTGTGAGGGAGAGTACAATCCCACCCTGGGGTCTGCTCCGCTATTTGTCATATAATTCTTTCTGGACTTGTGGATATTTTTTTTTACGACTTTCATTGACTTGGTTCCTGAACTTCTCAGTGCGCATTGTCCACGCCTTCATTGACGAAAATCTGAGGATTAGTCAGCACCAGAGACGTGGCTTAAAGTTTCAATTCAGTCCTGGGCAGATTGGCTCTATTTAACCCATGCTTGGATTCTCCTTCGCAGCACCCAGAAAAGGATCCTTCAGGTAAGCCAATGGTTATTCTCAGTCAGTGAGTGAGTTGCACGTTTCCTCCGTAATATCTCCTGCTTTTACTCAATGATGAGGAAGGAACAGTGTCATATTTAGGAACCAATTCCATGTTGGCTGGGGATTCTGGGAGTTGTAGTTCCGGGATTTTGGAAATGCCAGCTTATGAAAGGCTTTCATAAATTCTAATTGTTGAGAGTGAGGAAACTGCTAGGGACAAATTAGTGGCATACCTATTGCTTGTGAGATTCTAGAAAGCTTGTGGCAGCTCTTGTCAGAAACACAATGTTGGATTAAATTATCCATTGGTTAAATTCATACATTAAACTAAACTAGAATATAATGAGCTTGGCAGGAAAAATAGCTGTTACCAGAATGATCATATATTCAGCATATTTAGACAAAACCAATTTTGGAACATTATAATCTACTGGAGTTTTAAGGTCCGAAGCTTGATACAAAGTTTCAAGGATGACAAAGCTACAAATCTACAATGAGATAAATGGAGGCTAACACAATAAATGCTTCATTCATAAATACATGTTCTGTACAGTGATTTTCCCTGTTAGTGAGGAGACTAGCTACAGTACTGTTTTAGATAACAAAAATTAGGCAAATCTAAATTCTGCCTGGACTCAGCGTGATTGAATTATGACGGTTGGATTAGTTTTGTGAACTGATTACTTGGAAAGGCTTTTCCTGAAATAATGACTTGTTCTTAGTCATATTTCTTTGGCCAAGTAAGACACTTGTTTCATGCTTGCTAGTATTTAGCTCTAATTCAGCTCAGCCTTTTCTCTTGTGCAAAAGATTTAATGAGCTATGCAATTTATCACAGATGTTAGTAACTATAAGATACTTTGATCATTCCTCCTTTTTTCTACTCATTAGTATTTTGACTATAAGACATTGGACTTTAGCAGAATAAGTCACTGCAGTTTAGCAATAGGGTCTCATTGTTTAATATTATAGAATTTAAGCTCAGTTCAGTATTAAAACAGAAATGAGCAAGTTATGTACAAGATATCACTAAACAGTATTGCCATTGTAATAGTCCTTCGAAAGGAATGCATTTGCACAAACATAGATTGCTTGTTTTGTTGCCAACATCACAGGAAAAGAGACATGGGTTTTTGATATCTGTTAAGAAAGAATGTAACAACTGAAATAAATTATTATAAACTGGCATATATAATTATATTAATTTCCTATTGGTTTCTTGTATAAAATTATCAGCACTACAATTTAGTTGGAAAAATTTGTGAGTTTTTTTTTTACTTTAGCTTTAATGGTTGTTTTTCTTAAAAAAAATACTACAGGGTCGTTAGAAGAAATGAATTTTTTTATTAATAAGTCTGAATTATAATCTTAAAAATAAATCCATTCAGTTCTCATCTTTAGCAGACTTTATATTTGATGGTTTTATTTTGGTTTTTAAGGAAGACTAGCCGTAGGAGCTGGCTTCCCCTAGCTGCCCCTCACCACTCGCTGGGAGCAGGGTAGTGAGTTGTGGCAGGTATGACATGATGGGGGAGAGGGGGAAGCAATTGTGTGGAGCATGAAGTATCTCAGTTGATCAGAGGAGGCTTTAGGTAGTCTTAAGCAGGTGGTCTGTTACATCACTAGGCTGCTAATGGCCTTCCCTACCTTGAGATACCTCATGTGTACTTAAGGACCCACACATTCAATTAGTGAATGCATGGGTGAAAGCAGGGAGTGATTGCAGTCAAGTTATGCAATTCACTCCTACAAACCCTTGGGTTACGAATGTAATCATCAGGCTCCCTTAAATCCATAACTCAAAGACTACCTATAGTTTTATGTTCTTTCATGGAAATTTGTATACTAGACAAGTTGAGAAAGCTTGTCAGAAGCCTGGAAAATGTCTGTGGCCAACCAGTTCATATTGTTCTATAAAATGGGCCTTTTCATGCAAATCCAAAGAATGAAACTTGTTTCAAGGGAACATTTAAGGCTCAAGAGACTATAGCTGGCTGTCTTTTGTCCTTATATCAACTCTGTGAGGTAAATTCCAAAACAGGGACGGGTCTAAACTATATAGCTAAAAGGACTCCATCTCCTTAAGAGATCAGTATCAACTACCCACAGAGTTAAACATCAATTGCTTGTAGTGGGAAATCTGGCATTGCTTGGCTTCAGATTAAGTTAATATTCCCAGCTGGCTAACCTTTCTTCATTTCAACTATATTCTTTGTTACTGTAAAGAAAAAACCAGAACAGAAACTGGAACATTGTTAAAATTAAAAAAGAATTGGGAAATGATGAAACAAAATGCAGATTTTAAGACATTTGTATATATTTGGTAGGTAACATACTAGAAGCTCATAATCTGCTTGAGTATAGAAATATGTTTTCTCTAAGAGCTTACCAGTTACAAACATCTGAATAACCAATGGAAGACAGCAATGTGGCAGTGCTCATTTTTATAATCTAGATGTAGTAGTCCTAATTTGAACCCTTTAACAGAATGAAATGCATAGCTAGCTTTTCCCTAGTGAACTACAGTTTTAGCTTCCTCCACAAAGGAGCATAACTTAGGGCATATCTAAAAATAGCCTTCTCAGCCTGGTAACTCTATTTCCTTACTAACTTTTTGTTCTGATTGATACTGGCAGACATTTGAGAAACGGAGAACAATATAGATGACAAAAATAGGAAGGAAAATAGTCCCTTCCTTCATAGTTAAAGAACAAGGATATTAGTGTGATAGAAGAGAATAATATTTGTAGCTCAGGGTTGAGCTGCTAACAGGCACATAGACATAAAAAATGTACATACAATTCAAAAGAGACAATCAAAAAACCAAAAAGAAAACCAAAAGACCACCTCACCAGCAATCAACACCCAAATGAGCAGACGTCAACAGCAAGATTAACATTAGACCACAATCAAGAAGCAAACAATACCCCAATCAAGGAACTGCCAAACAAGCTAATAGTAATCAAAAGTCAAGGAACCATCAAAACCACTTCTGGAAAGCCACTAGAATATAAAATGAGAGCAAACTCTACTCCTTTCTAATACTAATGATGTTATCTAGTTTGGTAATAAAACATCTGCAAACACACAAACAAACAAGTTTAAAAAGCACCAAGGACCCCACCAGGATATTATCTTGACAGCTTTTTGTATAATCGTGGTTCTAGCTTCTCAATGGCCAGAACTATTGATAAGAACCAGTGGTGGGATTCCATTCTGCACATGCACAATGCTTCTGTGCATGCCTCCCGCCACCACCACTTCCGATTTGCCCAATCCGGGCCAAACTGGGAGCAACCCACCTCTGTTATGAACCCTAAGAAAGATATTTTGTGGAAGATATCTTGGTTACAAATAGCTGAGATTCTTATGTTCTCCATTGACCATCTTTGCCCAATTTTCAATTTGATAAAAAAAAGGTAACCAGGTTCAAATATATTTAAAGGTTATTATGCTGGATCACTTTCAGCTTTGAGAAATGGCAGTATATCAGGTTAGCTAATAGAGGAGAAGGAATTTCTTTAGAAATTAGTTAGTCTAATGGAGCATCCTTTGTATAAACAAGAATTGAACATGGGCTATAAATCGGTCATCTATTGCACATCCTGTTGATAACTGTAATAGATATGAATAGATATGCTGGGTCATAATGGCTTAAATTTTCTTTGCTAAGTATCTCCTAATAGTTGTTAGAGAAATAATTCTTGTTAGCATGACAGTTTATTAATCCAGGTGAACATTAACTGCAGAGGGGTGTCATTGTTTTGGTTTTACAAAGTGAGAGCTTCAATTTATTAAACTGAATTCTAAATTGCACATGTGGAAGATTCATGATCCACGTGAATTTTTGCCAGCCTTTTCCCAACCCTAGTTGGAAAACACAAGCCACAGAAGCAAGTGCTGAGCAGAAGGGCAGGAACCTAGATGACAAAACCCGGCTTATCAAAGACTTAGTTTGGTAGGATGATTATTGAGTATCCTGAGAATGGAGAATGCTAGACTGCTAGCATCTAGAAGGGCTAGAATTCTAGGTTAGGTAAGAAAATGTTGCCATAGAACTCATTACACCAGGAACTGAAAAGTCTTATGATAAGGCTGACTGTTTAAGCATCTTTTTCCATCGTAGATCTCAGTAAGATCCTAGTTACCGTATTTTTTGGAGTATAAGACACACCTTTTTCCCTCAAAAAAGAGGCTGAAAATCTGGGTGCATCTTATGCACTGAATACAGCATTTTCTTTGCCTCCTGAAACCCCGCCCCTTCACCAAAATGGCCGTGCAGAGCCTCTAGGAAGCTTTCAGAGAGCTCCCGGGGGCTGGGGAGGGCAAAAATGAGCAAAAAATGGGCTGTTTTTTGCTCATTCCCCCCCATCCCCCAAGAGCACTCTATAAGCTTCCTAATGCCCTTTTTTGACAAAAAATGGGCCTGTTTTCGCAAAAAACGGGCTATTTTTTTGGAAAGTTTGCAGAGTGTAAAACTTTTTTAAAAAATTTGCCTCTTCAAAACCTTGGTGCATCTTATATTCCAGTGCGTCTTATACTCTGAAAAATACAGTATATCTTCTTCTGAGTAGAAGCTTATATTGATTCTATGCTTTGACAATAATCTAGCATTACTACTTCTTTGGATTTCCAAAGAAATTCTTATCCTTAAGTTTAACCTTAAATGACCCACAGGATCTATACCAGGGGTGTCCAACCTTGGTAATTTTAAGACTGTGGACTTCAACTCCCAGAATTCCCCAGCCAGCCATGATCTACATATTCTGAGGTATATACAATTGAACTCTCATGAAATCTCTATTCCATGTTTATAAAATAATTGAAGTTCCATGCCAGAAACACAAAATCCAGTATATGAGCTATGACTACGTAAAATGAGTTGTGATTTAGCAAGTCTGAAAAGTTTCAAGGACTGCATATTTGTAACAATATACCATCTTCAGTACTTAATTAATTGAGTATAGTTAACTGATTGAATAAATGAACTGTTCAATAAAAGCTTATCCATAGTTGGGATTATGTGTACTGTGAAAAATTGCAGCAAATTATGATTAAATACTGTGGAAATATATAATGGAACATACAGTATTTTTCAGAATATAAGGCTCACCTTTTTCCCCCAATAAAGAGGGCAAAAATTTGGGTGCACCTTATACACCGAATGTAGCCCCCCCATTAGAGGCCAAAAACACAAGGCATGGAGCCAGCGGTGGTCTATGGCCGGGATGGCGAACCTATGGCATGCGTGCCACAGGTGGCACGCGGAGCCATTTATTAGGGCACGCGAGGTGTTGCCCCATCAGCTGGCCAGCGCACATGCCTGTGCTGGCCAGCTGAATTCAGCCTTTTTTAAAGCCATTTTTTCGCCCTCCACAGGCTCCAGAGGCTTTATAGGAGCCTGGGGAAGGCGAAAAGAGCCTCCCCCACCCTCTGGAAGCCTGCCAGAGGCTTCAGGAGCTTTTCTGAAGCCTCTGGAGCGCAAAACCTGGCCCTATGGGCAAACCGGAAGTTCGGGAACGGACTTCCAGTTTGCTCATAGGGCCGGTTTAAGCCTTCTGGAGGCTTCAGAGACCTTCAGGAGGCTTTCCTGAAGCCTCCGGAGGACTAAAAACAACCCTACGAGCAAACCGGAAGTCACTTCCGGTTTGCTCGTATGGTCGGTTTAAGCCCTCTGGATGAAGCTGACCTGACTGATCAGAGTTTGCAGCAGCAATCACATTCAGAAAGCACAGTAACTGATTCAGCAGGATTCAAAATAATAATAATATACAATACATTACCAAAAGCAGGTTTTCCAAGGTAGCAGTAAATACAAACGAAACACAAGCAATTTCACTTTCAGTTCTCAGCAAAGCCAGGCTCCTTCCTGTCTCCTTGCTCACACAGCAAATTTCAGAGTGCAAATAGCCCTCATTGGCTGACTTAGTTGCTATGCCTATTCATTGGCTGACCATGTGTCAGCTGAATACCATGGATGCTGATAGGCAGAGGCAGGATTTTTTTTCTTCTTATTTTCCTCCCCCAAAACTAAGGTGTGTCTTATACTCCAGAGCATCTTATATGCCAAAAAATACGATAAGTGGCAAACACAACGTTTGAAATTGCCCTTCCAGGAAATGAAAACATTTGAGTGTCATCTGAATCTAGATACAACATCAAATCAAGCTAGAGCAATATCTTCTAGTTCCTCAGATCCAGCACAGTGTTTGCCTTTTTCATTTTGTATTACTTTATTGTTTTAAACATCACAGGAGAAGTTTTGCAATACTACTTCTCATTGGTGGAAAAAGCAATGATTGCTTTTCTCTCTTCTAGATATTGGTGGAAGAAGTTCACTCTGGCAGAACCAAAGTTGATGCCTAAGAAGGCTTTAAAAAACCCCAGTAACAAAGCCCCATTTCAGACAAGGGCATTCTGCCAAGAGTGGCATGCTGAGTTGTTTATGACTTGGATTATTTGTAGCTGCGTCTCCATGAAACACCTGCCAGAATGTTTTCATCTCAATTTAGAGGAAGCCAAATATACTTCACCTCATTTGATGGATGCATCAGGAATTGAGACCCAACATTTTTATTTTGCTGAAAAAAACTCTTAGCTGCCTATCTTGGTCTTTTCCATCTGTTTGACCCTTTAAATATTTGCTAATAAAATTTGGATTGTTTCTCTGCTCTGATCTTTTCCCATCTTTTATTTGGATTCTATACAGACAGAAGACCCTTCTTTTTGGTAATATCTTATCATAAAATTGGCTTTTGCCCTCTTTGGTAATGGTGTAGACCAAGCATAAACTTGAGACTTCTAAATTGAAAGATCTTATTTTAATTTGGGGAAAATCAGCTGGTTTTGTTGTGTCTTGGGGAGAAGAGGACAAAGATTTCATGTGAAGTGTTTATACAGTGGACAGAACCTTTATCTATGTAGTTTTCAAAGATAACACCCAAATGTTTTTACTTCCTGAAAGGGCAATTTTATATGTTAGGTTTGCTAAATATGGTCTGTTATATGTCCAGAGCATTGAATATTAACTGGCTCTTCATAATCCCAACTGTAGAAGAGCTTTCACAAAGCAGATTATTTATTCAATCAGTTAACTCTACTCAATCAAGTACTAAAGATATTATAAATATTGTTATAAATATGCTGTCCTTGAAAGTTTTCAATGTTGCTAAATGGATTCCAATACATTTGCATTGCTATTCAGGTGTGGTGGGCAGCCTGTAATCATCTGCTTTCTTCTCCTTAAATGATCTCACAGGATAATTAGGAATTTACAGTGAAATGGAACCATGTTTCCCATCATTAGAATATGGGAATAAATAATCTTTAGTCAAAACAGGGTATAGTGCGCAATTATCCCAAAGCATTATGGAGTTCTACTCTGACAAGATGAGAGTGGGGTTAAAAAAAAATCTAATAATCCTAATAGGGATTTGAATGCTTTCAGCAATCTCTGAAAGAATGGCAAAACCAGTCTCCCAAAGAATTAAGAGCTTTAGAAACTTGCGGTAAATTCAAAATTTCTATGAAACCATTAGAACATTACTGCGAGTGCTGAACAACGGTTTGTATCCATATTTTTTATAAAGTTTTTTATCGTAGGGTTGTGTGTGTTTTTACAAATGAGCATTCTGCTTTTCCCTACCTGAGGTTTAAGATGGATTTCTGACAAAATGCAAAAAGTGTTTTTTCTCCCCAATTTGTCAGCACTGATCTTTCTGCACTTGTACTTACTGGAGCCTGAAAGGAAGTAAGGGGGTAAGACTAAAGCAGACTATGGCAAATTCTACAAAGTCATTAATGTTTCTTCATTCAAACATTTCACTAAATAATAGTTTTAAAAAATATCATGAAACTTACAGTATGTGATATATGATTGGACGTTATCTAGCAAAGAGCAAAACATTTATCTATATCAGTGTTTTTCAACCACTGTGCTGCGGCACACTAGTGTGCCATGACATAGTGTAAGGTGTGCCGTGGGAAAAACACTTTATATATAGTCAATATAGGCACAGAGTTAAAAATTTTTAACATTTTCTAATGGTGGTGTGCCTCATGATTTTTTTCATGAAAAAAGTGTGCCTTTGCACAAAAAAGGTTGAAAAACACTGATCTATATGATAGAGCAAGGATCTCCAACCCCCCCCCCCCCGGCATGCTAGCAACCAGACTGTGGAAACAAGATGGCATGCAAAACCAAGCTCCCTCCGCTCCATGGAAAAACCTCTCTGCACAGAACTGGTCCCTGGTGCTCAAAAGGTTGGGGGCCTGAATGATAGAGTCCTGGTCCAGGAAACAGAAGAATTTTCTAATGTTGGCTTGTTCACATCTCACCTGATTTTGAAATATTATTACTGAATGCCTTGGCTTTTTTCAAAACTTTGCTAGCAATTTTCTATGGAGATTTCTCAGCCATCCAGGTCATAATTGTCCCGAAGGTGCTTTTTCTGTTTTTCCTTGAAGACGTTTTGTTTCTCATCTAAGAAGCTTCTTCAATTCTGTTCAGAACACAGGTATGTTGGAAGGGTGTGTCATGATTCAAATAAGGGAGATTTCTGAGGACCTCCAAAAATGATCCTTGTTGATGCTCATTAGCCTGGGAAAGATTACATTCTTATGCATATCTGTTAATTATATCTCTATATATCTTAGCACACAATAAATATATCATCTGCCTTTATTGGAAACATCTAATCTTTATTCTGGCTTTGTCCCATTTTTTTTTGTTCAATAGAACAGTATATCATTTCCTACTCATTTGACTAGCAGAATTTAACTTTTCTTTCCTGAACAAGTATGTTGCAATTAATTACTACTTCTATAGTTAAAGATGAGCAGAAAGAAATAGAAATTTCTTTACAGTGTGAACTGCAAAGGGAAAACTGGAGGCATATTTCTTTGCCTGATGAATTCTGCACAGCAGTTCTCCTATCAGACAAAGATTCAGAAGTTTTGCAGAGAACATGCTATGCTTCCCCCCCACCCCTCATTTCGGAATGCCGATTAAAAAAAAATCTCTTGAAGTCTTGTGAATAATAAAAAGGATTTCAAAAGGCAGCTAGACTATCAAAACCGTGCTTCAGCTGCTCATTAAATCTTTGTCGTGTCTGGTAGACTTTGGCATTGAATGGAATAAGAAAATGGAGAATAGAAGCCAAAATAAAGCTATTTACTGGCAGGATAGAAAATGTGGAAAGTGCTGTTCTTTGTTTGTACCTGAGCTATGTTTTGGAGCTTGTTACTTTAAAAAAAGAAAATTAATGGCTTGATTGTCCCCTCCCCAAACCTATAAAGTGCAATGAAATTCCTTCTTTATGAATTGCAGTTGAGTTTTTTTGTTTTCATTTTCACCTTATGAATTTATGATTAGAATATTACATTGCAATATTCTATAGAAGGAGGTATTGTGCATTAATGATATAAGTTAATCCTTGTTTAGTGTCTTCCTCATTTAGCAACCATTCAAATACAATGGTGATAAAAACTAACTTTATTATCAGCTCTTACATTTGTGAGCTTTGCAGATCTGTAAAGGAAAGCTGAAATAAGATTGTATGTACAATCGTGATTTCACTTAATGACCACCTCCATTAATAACCAAGTTGCCAGTCCCAATTTTGGACTCTTAACATATCCAGCCCAAGAATGACATAGAACAATCCAGCTAGTTCTTTATTTGCCTACTTACAATAATGCCAGACTAAATCTTTACTACTGTTGCCTCAACAGTTATACCTTGAGAGAGTCTATGGATTCTAAATTCCCTTCATCTGCCTCCTATCTAGCTTAGACTGTGTTGTCTACTGTCTTACCCTATGGGATGTGTTTCCTTCTTCTTGGAAAATTGTCACTTCTCTATAGTCCATCACATCACTAAACAAGGCCTGCCTGAATTGTATAGAGCAGGGGTGTCAAACTCAAGGTCCAGGGGCTGGATCTGGCCTGTGAGGTACTTAGATCTGGCCCACAGGGCCACCCTGGAAACAGCGAAGGACGTGGTGCTTCTGCCAGGGAAAATGGAGCTCGGGAGAGCCGTGTGCAGCCCTCCTGAGCTCCTTTTCCCTGGCAGAGAGTTGCAGGAGGCCATGGCAGCTGAAAATAGAGCTTGGAAGCCCGTTTTTGCTGGCAGAGCGCTCAGGCCTCCACAAGCTTCCCCAACATGTGTGATGTTGAGCTGGCCATGCCCACCCTGGCCACACCACCCTAGCCCCTCAAGGTCAAACACAATCCTGATGCGGTACTCAATAAAATTGAGTTTGACACTTCTAGTATAGAATTTTCAATTCACTTTTTAAGATGTAGTTTTTAGAGCAATTTGTGAATATGTCTTTTTGAAATATTCAATTTTTGAATATTTTTTGAATAAGAATATACATCTCACCATGTGTAAAAAATAAATTGTGTTTCATCAGCCATTTAAGCATTTTAGAAACTATCAAATCTGTATATCAATCTTCATGGAGTCAAAATAGCAATTTTAACAAAACAAGTTTTGGGGAAACCTTGAAGTTTGTAAAAGTACAAA